>NC_134493.1:44835459-45179209 GCF_040206685.1 Ascaphus truei
ATATATGGAGGCTCACACGTACAGATATACGGAGGCTCACACGTACTGATATACGGAGGCTCACACGTACTGATATACGGAGGCTCACACGTACTGATATACGGAGGCTCACACGTACTGATATACGGAGGCTCACACGTACTGATATATGGAGGCTCACACGTACAGATATATGGAGGCTCACACGTACTGATATATGGAGGCTCACACGTACTGATATACGGAGGCTCACAAGTACTGATATACGGAGGCTCACAAGTACAGATATACGGAGGCTCACACGTACTGATATACGGAGGCTCACAAGTACTGATATATGGAGGCTCACAAGTACTGATATATGGAGGCTCACAAGTACTGATATATGGAGGCTCACACGTACTGATATACGGAGGCTCACAAGTACTGATATATGGAGGCTCACACGTACTGATATATGGAGGCTCACACGTACTGATATATGGAGGCTCACACGTACAGATATACGGAGGCTCACAAGTACTGATATATGGAGGCTCACAAGTACTGATATACGGAGGCTCACACGTACTGATATACGGAGGCTCACACGTACTGATATACGGAGGCTCACACGTACAGATATATGGAGGCTCACACGTACTGATATATGGAGGCTCACACGTACTGATATACGGAGGCTCACAAGTACTGATATACGGAGGCTCACACGTACTGATATACGGAGGCTCACAAGTACTGATATATGGAGGCTCACAAGTACTGATATATGGAGGCTCACAAGTACTGATATATGGAGGCTCACACGTACTGATATACGGAGGCTCACAAGTACTGATATATGGAGGCTCACACGTACTGATATATGGAGGCTCACACGTACTGATATACGGAGGCTCACACGTACAGATATACGGAGGCTCACACGTACAGATATACGGAGGCTCACAAGTACTGATATATGGAGGCTCACAAGTACTGATATATGGAGGCTCACACGTACTGATATATGGAGGCTCACACGTACTGATATACGGAGGCTCACAAGTACTGATATACGGAGGCTCACAAGTACAGATATACGGAGGCTCACACGTACTGATATACGGAGGCTCACAAGTACTGATATATGGAGGCTCACAAGTACTGATATACGGAGGCTCACAAGTACTGATATATGGAGGCTCACACGTACTGATATATGGAGGCTCACAAGTACTGATATACGGAGGCTCACAAGTACTGATATACGGAGGCTCACACGTACTGATATATGGAGGCTCACACGTACTGATATACGGAGGCTCACAAGTACTGATATATGGAGGCTCACACGTACTGATATATGGAGGCTCACACGTACTGATATATGGAGGCTCACAAGTACTGATATACGGAGGCTCACACGTACAGATATATGGAGGCTCACACGTACTGATATACGGAGGCTCACACGTACTGATATACGGAGGCTCACACGTACTGATATACGGAGGCTCACACGTACTGATATATGGAGGCTCACACGTACTGATATATGGAGGCTCACACGTACAGATATACGGAGGCTCACAAGTACTGATATATGGAGGCTCACAAGTACTGATATATGGAGGCTCACACGTACTGATATACGGAGGCTCACACGTACTGATATACGGAGGCTCACAAGTACTGATATACGGAGGCTCACAAGTACAGATATACGGAGGCTCACACGTACTGATATACGGAGGCTCACAAGTACTGATATATGGAGGCTCACAAGTACTGATATACGGAGGCTCACAAGTACTGATATATGGAGGCTCACACGTACTGATATATGGAGGCTCACAAGTACTGATATATGGAGGCTCACAAGTACTGATATACGGAGGCTCACACGTACTGATATACGGAGGCTCACACGTACTGATATACGGAGGCTCACAAGTACTGATATACGGAGGCTCACACGTACTGATATATGGAGGCTCACACGTACTGATATATGGAGGCTCACACGTACAGATATACGGAGGCTCACAAGTACTGATATACGGAGGCTCACAAGTACTGATATACGGAGGCTCACACGTACAGATATACGGAGGCTCACAAGTACTGATATATGGAGGCTCACACGTACTGATATATGGAGGCTCACACGTACTGATATACGGAGGCTCACACGTACAGATATACGGAGGCTCACACGTACAGATATACGGAGGCTCACAAGTACTGATATATGGAGGCTCACAAGTACTGATATATGGAGGCTCACACGTACTGATATATGGAGGCTCACACGTACTGATATACGGAGGCTCACAAGTACTGATATACGGAGGCTCACAAGTACAGATATACGGAGGCTCACACGTACTGATATACGGAGGCTCACAAGTACTGATATATGGAGGCTCACAAGTACTGATATACGGAGGCTCACAAGTACTGATATATGGAGGCTCACACGTACTGATATATGGAGGCTCACAAGTACTGATATACGGAGGCTCACAAGTACTGATATACGGAGGCTCACACGTACTGATATATGGAGGCTCACACGTACTGATATACGGAGGCTCACAAGTACTGATATATGGAGGCTCACACGTACTGATATATGGAGGCTCACACGTACTGATATATGGAGGCTCACAAGTACTGATATACGGAGGCTCACACGTACAGATATATGGAGGCTCACACGTACTGATATACGGAGGCTCACACGTACTGATATACGGAGGCTCACACGTACTGATATACGGAGGCTCACACGTACTGATATATGGAGGCTCACACGTACTGATATATGGAGGCTCACACGTACAGATATACGGAGGCTCACAAGTACTGATATATGGAGGCTCACAAGTACTGATATATGGAGGCTCACACGTACTGATATACGGAGGCTCACACGTACTGATATACGGAGGCTCACAAGTACTGATATACGGAGGCTCACAAGTACAGATATACGGAGGCTCACACGTACTGATATACGGAGGCTCACAAGTACTGATATATGGAGGCTCACAAGTACTGATATACGGAGGCTCACAAGTACAGATATACGGAGGCTCACACGTACTGATATACGGAGGCTCACAAGTACTGATATATGGAGGCTCACAAGTACTGATATACGGAGGCTCACAAGTACTGATATATGGAGGCTCACACGTACTGATATATGGAGGCTCACAAGTACTGATATATGGAGGCTCACAAGTACTGATATACGGAGGCTCACACGTACTGATATACGGAGGCTCACACGTACTGATATACGGAGGCTCACAAGTACTGATATACGGAGGCTCACACGTACTGATATATGGAGGCTCACACGTACTGATATATGGAGGCTCACACGTACAGATATACGGAGGCTCACAAGTACTGATATACGGAGGCTCACAAGTACTGATATACGGAGGCTCACACGTACAGATATACGGAGGCTCACAAGTACTGATATACGGAGGCTCACAAGTACTGATATACGGAGGCTCACAAGTACTGATATACGGAGGCTCACAAGTACTGATATACGGAGGCTCACAAGTACTGATATACGGAGGCTCACAAGTACTGATATACGGAGGCTCACAAGTACTGATATACGGAGGCTCACAAGTACTGATATACGGAGGCTCACAAGTACTGATATACGGAGGCTCACAAGTACTGATATACGGAGGCTCACAAGTACTGATATACGGAGGCTCACAAGTACTGATATACGGAGGCTCACAAGTACTGATATACGGAGGCTCACACGTACTGATATACGGAGGCTCACAAGTACTGATATACGGAGGCTCACAAGTACTGATATACGGAGGCTCACAAGTACTGATATACGGAGGCTCACAAGTACTGATATACGGAGGCTCACAAGTACTGATATACGGAGGCTCACAAGTACTGATATACGGAGGCTCACAAGTACAGATATACGGAGGCTCACAAGTACAGATATACGGAGGCTCACAAGTACAGATATACGGAGGCTCACAAGTACAGATATACGGAGGCTCACAAGTACTGATATACGGAGGCTCACACGTACAGATATACGGAGGCTCACACGTACTGATATACGGAGGCTCACAAGTACTGATATACGGAGGCTCACAAGTACTGATATACGGAGGCTCACAAGTACTGATATACGGAGGCTCACAAGTACTGATATACGGAGGCTCACAAGTACTGATATACGGAGGCTCACAAGTACTGATATACGGAGGCTCACAAGTACTGATATACGGAGGCTCACAAGTACTGATATACGGAGGCTCACAAGTACTGATATACGGAGGCTCACAAGTACTGATATACGGAGGCTCACAAGTACTGATATACGGAGGCTCACAAGTACTGATATACGGAGGCTCACAAGTACTGATATACGGAGGCTCACAAGTACTGATATACGGAGGCTCACAAGTACTGATATACGGAGGCTCACAAGTACTGATATACGGAGGCTCACAAGTACTGATATACGGAGGCTCACATGTACTGATATACGGAGGCTCACAAGTACTGATATACGCAGGCTCACAAGTACTGATATACGCAGGCTCACAAGTACTGATATACGGAGGCTCACACGTACTGATATACGGAGGCTCACAAGTACTGATATACGGAGGCTCACAAGTACTGATATATGGAGGCTCACACGTACAGATATACGGAGGCTCACAAGTACTGATATACGGAGGCTCACAAGTACTGATATACGGAGGCTCACAAGTACTGATATACGGAGGCTCACAAGTACTGATATACGGAGGCTCACAAGTACTGATATACGGAGGCTCACAAGTACTGATATACGGAGGCTCACACGTACAGATATACGGAGGCTCACAAGTACTGATATACGGAGGCTCACAAGTACTGATATACGGAGGCTCACAAGTACTGATATACGGAGGCTCACAAGTACTGATATACGGAGGCTCACAAGTACTGATATACGGAGGCTCACAAGTACTGATATACGGAGGCTCACACGTACTGATATACGGAGGCTCACAAGTACTGATATACGGAGGCTCACAAGTACTGATATACGGAGGCTCACAAGTACTGATATACGGAGGCTCACATGTACTGATATACGGAGGCTCACAAGTACTGATATACGGAGGCTCACAAGTACTGATATATGGAGGCTCACACGTACTGATATACGGAGGCTCACAAATACTGATATATGGAGGCTCACAAGTACTGATATATGGAGGCTCACACGTACAGATATACGGAGGCTCACAAGTACTGATATACGGAGGCTCACAAGTACTGATATACGGAGGCTCACAAGTCCTGATATACGGAGGCTCACAAGTCCTGATATATGGAGGCTCACAAGTACTGATATATGGAGGCTCACAAGTACTGATATATGGAGGCTCACAAGTACTGATATACGGAGGCTCACAAGTACTGATATACGGAGGCTCACAAGTACTGATATACGGAGGCTCACAAGTACTGATATACGGAGGCTCACAAGTACTGATATACGGAGGCTCACAAGTACTGATATACGGAGGCTCACAAGTACTGATATACGGAGGCTCACAAGTACTGATATACGGAGGCTCACAAGTACTGATATACGGAGGCTCACAAGTACTGATATACGGAGGCTCACAAGTACTGATATACGGAGGCTCACAAGTACTGATATACGGAGGCTCACAAGTACTGATATACGGAGGCTCACAAGTACTGATATACGGAGGCTCACAAGTACTGATATACGGAGGCTCACAAGTACTGATATACGGAGGCTCACAAGTACTGATATACGGAGGCTCACAAGTACTGATATACGGAGGCTCACACGTACTGATATACGGAGGCTCACAAGTACTGATATACGGAGGCTCACAAGTACTGATATACGGAGGCTCACAAGTACTGATATACGGAGGCTCACAAGTACTGATATACGGAGGCTCACAAGTACTGATATACGGAGGCTCACAAGTACTGATATACGGAGGCTCACAAGTACTGATATACGGAGGCTCACAAGTACTGATATACGGAGGCTCACAAGTACTGATATACGGAGGCTCACAAGTACAGATATACGGAGGCTCACAAGTACAGATATACGGAGGCTCACAAGTACAGATATACGGAGGCTCACAAGTACTGATATACGGAGGCTCACACGTACAGATATACGGAGGCTCACACGTACTGATATACGGAGGCTCACAAGTACTGATATACGGAGGCTCACAAGTACTGATATACGGAGGCTCACAAGTACTGATATACGGAGGCTCACAAGTACTGATATACGGAGGCTCACAAGTACTGATATACGGAGGCTCACAAGTACTGATATACGGAGGCTCACAAGTACTGATATACGGAGGCTCACAAGTACTGATATACGGAGGCTCACAAGTACTGATATACGGAGGCTCACAAGTACTGATATACGGAGGCTCACAAGTACTGATATACGGAGGCTCACAAGTACTGATATACGCAGGCTCACAAGTACTGATATACGCAGGCTCACAAGTACTGATATACGGAGGCTCACACGTACTGATATACGGAGGCTCACACGTACTGATATACGGAGGCTCACAAGTACTGATATACGGAGGCTCACACGTACAGATATACGGAGGCTCACAAGTACTGATATACGGAGGCTCACAAGTACTGATATACGGAGGCTCACAAGTACTGATATACGGAGGCTCACAAGTACTGATATACGGAGGCTCACAAGTACTGATATACGGAGGCTCACAAGTACTGATATACGGAGGCTCACACGTACAGATATACGGAGGCTCACAAGTACTGATATACGGAGGCTCACAAGTACTGATATACGGAGGCTCACAAGTACTGATATACGGAGGCTCACAAGTACTGATATACGGAGGCTCACAAGTACTGATATACGGAGGCTCACAAGTACTGATATACGGAGGCTCACACGTACTGATATACGGAGGCTCACACGTACTGATATACGGAGGCTCACAAGTACTGATATACGGAGGCTCACAAGTACTGATATACGGAGGCTCACATGTACTGATATACGGAGGCTCACAAGTACTGATATACGGAGGCTCACAAGTACTGATATACGGAGGCTCACACGTACTGATATACGGAGGCTCACAAATACTGATATATGGAGGCTCACAAGTACTGATATACGGAGGCTCACACGTACAGATATACGGAGGCTCACAAGTACTGATATACGGAGGCTCACAAGTACTGATATACGGAGGCTCACAAGTCCTGATATATGGAGGCTCACAAGTACTGATATACGGAGGCTCACAAGTACTGATATACGGAGGCTCACAAGTACTGATATACGGAGGCTCACAAGTACTGATATACGGAGGCTCACAAGTACTGATATACGGAGGCTCACAAGTACTGATATACGGAGGCTCACAAGTACTGATATACGGAGGCTCACAAGTACTGATATACGGAGGCTCACAAGTACTGATATACGGAGGCTCACAAGTACTGATATACGGAGGCTCACAAGTACTGATATACGGAGGCTCACAAGTACTGATATACGGAGGCTCACAAGTACTGATATACGGAGGCTCACAAGTACTGATATACGGAGGCTCACACGTACTGATATACGGAGGCTCACAAGTACTGATATACGGAGGCTCACAAGTACTGATATACGGAGGCTCACAAGTACTGATACCGTAGTGGCAAACGGCTCCCAGTGACATGAATGGAAGTGGAAGGGGCAACTTTATTCCTATTGCGTTTGAGACCAGCAGAAATAGTGCAACGTTCCTTGTACATTATAAAGGCTCCTGGCGTGGCAGCCCTGATGCTGTACAGGGGATGTCACAAGGGCAGTAAAAGGGTTAACTGCCATTCAATTCAATGGCAGGAAACCTGGGATCCATCCCATGGAGGTGCCGCGTATCAGCGTTTAGTGAATCCGGGCCTATGCTCTTCAGACAGGGCGGTAATTTGGGTATACGCATCAAGGCAAATTGGGAATTAAACGCGAATAGAATTATTTTGTATTTCTTTGTGTCAATGCACAAAAACACTTTCACACGTATTTATTTTATGTAATACCTTGTCCAGTCTTTTATGCTGTAGTACTTGATATATTTCAGTTGTTTTTTATAAGAAAAATAATAAACATAATAAATAGACATTGTATAGTAGAAAAACAGTGTAAACTACTTAGGGAAAAATTATTTTGATTATTGATAATAATAATAATAATAATACTATTGCTCACTAAATAAGGCGGAAATAAACTCAAATGTACTTTATTGTATTTTGCTTCTTTGTTGTGTTCTCGCTTTTTTTTTTGTTGTTGGAAGGATTGAATGTTCAAGGTAACAGACAAGCTGCCATTTTAAATAATACCTAATTAAAACCACAATGCATGCTGATCGCCAATTATGAAACCCCCAGGCTGGGATATAGTTGTCATGGTAACAGATCGTCTTCCTCCTCCTAAATATTATCTCTTAAGTGTAGTCATTATCTATGCTGGAAACGTCACTAACGCAAATAGCTTCAAACTAATAATGTTTACTTAAAAAATCATGTGTTTGGCCTGTGCAGAATCTGAGCTAAGGATAGACACGTTGTTCATATATTTTTATTATTATTATTATTATTGTTGGTGATGCTTTGCAAATCATTTATTCACAAATGTAGCAGACTTCACATCTCCTGCTGATAACACAATAAAATTGCGTTACAATACAATACAGCATACCATACAAGTTTCCATAGGAGTCAACAGCAGTGATACATAGTTCCGTAGAGGATGAGGTTGAAATAATACGAATAAAAATGTCCCCATACAAAAAGGTTTCACCCACTACATAAATAGTTGTTTACTTGTGTGCGTTTCTGCAACATATTTCTGCCTCGCAACTAGAGGTGTGCGGATCACTTCCGAGGGGCTTCTCAAAATATGTTGCGGTTTTTTTCCTGAAATTTTGCGTTTTCACAAACTTTTCCCCTAAAGTTTAAATTGCTTGCTCGTTTGCCAATTTGTGTTGCCTTGTGTTAGAATTTTGCGACATTGGCCGTGCATAAAGGGTCGCGGGACCTTCATTTGGGTCATTGTTTTGAGAACTTAGCAGATTTTCGCTAAATGTTTAGTGAAAATAAGGGCAAATTGCAACGGTTTTCAAACTTTAGCAAACATTTTGCACACTTTAGCAAACATTTTGCACACTTTAGCAAACATTTTGCACATCTCTACTAACAACCTACTAAACATTCACCTACAGTGGAATTATTACCATCTGCAGCTCCCCGGGATGCCCTGCTTCCAGAGATACTTCTGTAGTAAGGGCCGGTGGCCGGTAGCCGCTTCGGCTGGGCTAGCTGGGTTTTAAAGTTTAAAGCTCCCGTGTTGCGCTGGCCAATAGGAAGCCGAACCTGATGATGTCACGGCTTCCTATTGGCCCGCAGGGCGCATCAACTTTTAAACTCTACCAAGATATCAACCCTGCTAGCCGAGCGGAGCTGCTACCGGCACCCCTTACAGAGGTGCGTATCTCTGGAAGTAGGGGGTTCTCGGAGCTGAAATTAATGGGGTTCAGTTCCGGAGACCCCCTGCTTCAATCCAATGTAAAAAAAAAAAAAAAGGCTTGACTTGCCGCTTTAATGCAGCAGTCCATGCCCTGCTCCCCCTTTTCTGGGTTGGAAGGAAGGGGTCCCAAGGGATAAAAATTAGTGTGTTTCTGCCCTGGGGTCCGCCTGCTTCTCAAGCCCAAATCAAAAACAAGCCAAGGGAACTGCTCTTTTCATTATGATTTATTATGGCCCTTTAGCTGATTTTTCACAGGGTTCGTGTGCTGTGTGTCCAGTGTGCTAGGTATGCTGATTAAACAAGACTTTGTTGTAGTTACGTATTACTTGTTATTGAACGGCCAGACAATAGACACAATGTATCTATCTTCAGTAATTGTTTAAAGAGCCATATGACAGAGAAAGGAAAGCGTTGCATTTCACGCCATTGGCACCACTGCAATAAATTGAATTAGTGTCAATATAAAGCAAGCATGTTTCGAAATGCACACTTCCAAATGTCTGAATCTTGATAAAACCATATACTAATTATAGCTATTGACTTTCAATATCCTTCCACAATGTCCTATCAACTGCTCTAAATACTTATAGAGGAAATACTACCATGGTATTAAAATACAGCTATTGTGAGTATAAGAAACACTAAGAATCAACTTGGCTAACCAGTGTGTGTGTTGGGACACATAATTACATACTTCAAATGGATTGGAAGTACTGTAGCTTGGGCTATAAAACGTCCCATTGCTGCAGTGTATCACTTTACAGTGCAGCATGTTTGTTTATGAAAGTGGAGGGTGACATTTTTTTTTATAACATGACTGTTTTCACTAATGGTTTTAAAAGCTTTTGTAAAATGCCAAACAATTTCTGAGTCATACAAGATGCATTCATACTTACTGTAGTGCCAAACCGACCTGTTGTGTAATATGGTAATGTTTTTTTGGGAAAATGTATGTTTTGCTTTGCCTGATTTTACCTTTTCATGGGCACAGTAACCTATACGGATTTGGATACTTCTATTGAAAGTGCCTTTTGCCATTGCCATTGCATTGTAACAATGAAACGATCAGGTTCTCTTCTGCTTAATCTTTTTCTCTCCTTTAGTCCAAGGAGGACTCAATACACAATATGAGCCATTCCAAAGGATTACCCAGTTTACCCCCTTTGCCTACAGAATCTGCAAAAGAGCCATCAGAATTGTATCAGGTACGTTATGGAAGATACAAAAAAAAACTGTTGTCTAATATATTCCAGTATCAATTCTCACGGATGATTATTCCTGATAGCAAACAAACTATTAGCAGCTTATTAAAAGCATATTGGGAATGGGAGTAGCATTAAGATAAATAAACTATCTGAAGTGGGCATTTATTCAAATCATTCTTAGCTTGTGGTGTCACTTTATCTCTCTGCACTTTGGTCACCAAAAATTAGATGGTAAGCTCTTCAAGCAAGTCTTATGTGTTCACTATCAGTGATGGATACTATTAACATTAGTCATGCCTTTAAACCGTGCCATGGGTTGAAATAGTGGTTTGTCCGCTTTCAGCCTCAACCCACAGACCCAAATGGACTTAACTTGAAACTACTTTTACATGGACCATGCAACAGTAGTCTGGTTGTAATCCAAGTACCACATAGCACAGGAGTGGGCAACTCCAGTCCTCAAGAGCCACCAACAGGCCAGGCTTTCAGAATGTTCCTGCTTCAGCACAGGTGGGTCAATCAGTGGGTCAGTCTTTGAATGAGCCATTGATTGACCCACCTGTGCTGAAGCAGGGATATCCTGAATACCTGACCTGTTTGCGGCCCTTGCTCACCCCTGAATTGTAGCAACATAGCTATCAGCTTTTTTTTCTTCCGTGCTTTTGATAATATTTCTAGAAGTTGTACCATTGTGAAACAAGGTCACAGATTCTTGTCCTAAAGACCTTACGCTTAGAGATGGACGAATCAGTCCAAATGTTCTGCTGACCATTGTGGGACTTTAAAGGTGCTGATGCTGATGTGATACACTGTTTGGGTTTTGTTGCATAACCCCTGAGCTTTAATTAGTTATTCACTTGTCATTATTCACTTTGTCCAAAGAACACGTTTGCCTTCTAATATAACAAATACTGGTAGCAATGCACTGCCAGTACTACATATTTAATGCTGACTTATATAAAATATTCATTTTTATTGTCATTGCCGCAGCTAGTCTTTGCTCTTCAAACTTTGCTTAAGTGGATAACTGGTTTCTATGGCACAGACTGACTTTGTTATAACTTAATGACATTGCGTTTAAGCTGCTAACTGCCCATTACTAAGTTCTAGCTACTGTACTTTACAGGAGCATAATGCGTTAGAAACAGCACCCAGTAGAACTCAATAGCAATGTTCTTGGCATATACTTTATTCACTTGAATGGCTATTAGCAAATAAAGGTTGAAACAGCTGTCTGTGAGTAGGGTCACTGGCTGTGCACGTCCGTAACCCATGCTGTGCTGAAAAGCTGTGTAATGCGGCAGGCATAAGCATATAGGGTTCCATGTTAAAATGGATTTCAAGCAAAAGGTGACAAGGTGTGCTCATTTGCATGTCATTACCCAGAATCCCTGGCTGCAGTTGAAGCACTGTTTGCTAAGTGATAATGGGGAAAGGCAGGATTACAGACCTGTCTGAGGCATGCAAATGCACCACAAGTGGTATTTTTATTTACTGTGAGTAGACCCTGAAATGCACCACAAATATTTTGCACACATGAATATAACAAACAAGTTTCACCAGTAAAAGTTGAAGTCAGGTCCAATGACTTTGTGTGCTGTAAACTTGCACTCGATCACAAATCTAGCTCTGCTCCGAATGCAGCAAAAAGTGCCACACTAAATTATTCATTGAGTTTGAAGGGACAGTTATTTACCTAGTAAACCAAGATGGAAGGCTACTGTTTGCTGGCACAACAATACTTAGGAGAGAAGCTCAAATGTATTTGTAGTATTAATGCATTGCAGGCGTATCTGACATTGAGGGGCTTAATAGTGCTGCTGTCAGAGATGATCGGAGATAGACACTGCACATGAGAAAACTCTTCAGGAAGAAATATAAGCTACAAAGTTAGAGATGCGGGCAGAGTGAAACAGAGAGCCGATTCAGAATAGCATCACATATAGTCAGGAGGAACAGAGAGGGTTGGATAAATTATGCATGGGGTGGCCAAATCCAGTCCTCAAGGGCCACCATCAGGTCAAGTTTTTAGGATATCCCTGCTTCAGCACAGCTGGCTCAATCAGCTGATTGGGCCACCTGTGGTGATGCAGGTGCAGGTGTCACTCCACAGAGATACTGGCACCCCCTACGGAGGTAAGTATCTCTGGATGCAGGGGATTCCTGGAGCTGAAATTAACAGTGTTCAGCACCGCAGACGCCCTGCATCAATCCTGTAATTGCTAAAATAAATAGCACAGTGCTACGTGTTGCTCCTTTAAGCTTGGGGAACAAGGTGCATTATAATAAGAATTTGACTCCAGGTCCATTTTAGAGGAGATTACCTCTTGTATACCTGGACGGTGACAGCTGGGTACCAGTTGGAATGGGATGGGAACCGCTGATGTATAAAATGCATATTTACATATGTATTTCATAATTGCAAGTCTCTCTAGAACCGAATGGGTGAAACCGATATAATTATTCTTACTTAAAGTGGTGGTTATTTATTAGATTCCGATAGTGCAGGTCGGGGCACTGCCGCACGGGATCCCTTATCAAAGTCAATGGCAGATTCTGCGTGATAGCGCCCCCATTGGCACTATGGCAGTTTATTGAACAACCCCCAAAGAGGCATTTGCAGCGTCTCTCTGGCAGTGAAGGGGTGCATCTGTCACCAAATATTTTCCAATACAGTATATTTTTTAATTAAATAAAATTTTAGGTGAACAAAGTCGGACCCCTCGTCCTGACGGTGAGCTCTGTGCAGCAGCCGGCTGGCTGATATTGCTCATGTCACTTCCCACGCATAATTCTTAGAACATCGCTGTAACAAGAATATGACGATTTACCATCATAACATTATATACCAGGCCAGGTATTCGGGATATTCCTGCTTCAGCAAAGGTAGCTGCTTGGACTTCAATTGGTTAGTCCAAGCAGAGATTAAAAATTGCATCCCATTTCAGAAAGCTTGCCCTTGGAAGAAGTCTTGGAACCGTTTGTCGTAGGGTTTTTGAGCTGCATTACACAATTTTTTATCACAAGCGTTTTTTTTATATATCACTAGTATTTTTTATCACCAGTGTATTTGATACTTATTTTTGCTTTATTTCCATCACGAATATGTATGCTGTTTATATAAGCGATTCACTATAGGGAGAGTGTATTATATTCACCCACTACAGTTGCATATGTGTATATCCTAATTCACAATAGGCTTCCGTTGACCACTGGCTTTTAGTGAGCTAATTAAAGCACTGCCCATTTTGTAGGAGCGCCCTTTGACGCATTTTGTGTTTTAATGACTATAGGTCACTGTTAAATTGTGCAATCTTCTCCTTTGCATTACAAGGCAGGGGCTTCCATTGGTAAGATGGAGATACCATGCTCTCGGGGTGAGATATGGTTATTAATCAGTAACAAAAGTGGCAAAGAAAGTTCTAAAATATGCAAATAATACATTGTTCATGTTTTCTTTCTTTTTAGCTAGTCCTCAAGCACAGCATCTACCCCCCATTAATGCAAAGTGTATCATGGACTCTGGCGGCTCCTTTCAAAGAACAACGTTTTTACCGCAGTCCTAGTAACTCGATAGCAAACAACTACTCGCTCGCAGCACGTGACCTAAAACTTAATGAACTGTCACAGAAGATGCCCTCTGCCAGAGCAAGTACTGCGAAGACTTCCCCCCGACACAGAGCTTCACCCCGCATCCTTTTACCGCTAACGTATTTATTGCAGGGATAAAATACAGCAATAATAACTTTATTTCATATACCGCCTTTCTCCCAATAGGACTCAAAGCGCTTCACAGTTACAATATAGCACATAGAGGTTTTACAGACACAGTCCCCGCCCAGGTGAGCTCGCATTCTGTTTTTGGTGCCTAAGGCACAGGGAAATAAAGTGATTTGCCCAAGGTCACAAGGCGCTGACACCGGTAATTGAACCAGGTTACCACTCCGTGTCACTGCTCCCAGTAGATGGTAGATATGGCTCTGTTTTTGCGTGCATCCATAAGTGCATGCCAAACCCCCGCGTCACTGCATGCATTGCAGGTCCTTCTGCCAGCGAGAGTTAAAACCTTTCATAATGTGATGTTCTCTGCCGAGGTAAATTACATTAATCCGGCAGAAAAGTGCATTAAACTTTTATAGGTATCTCCCGCTTCAAATACATTTCTCGCTGATCTACCGCTAGAGGGATAATTGGAAGAAGCGTAAACTCTGCCGCGAGCAAAAATCTTTCCCATAAAAACCTACGTACCTTGGGTAATATTGTTTACAACATTTGAGCTCCTGAGATTTACGCTCCCAGCTTTTTCATAACACAGAGAGCAGGTTTAATCCACCAACTTTGTTTGGAACTCTACATTTTATTAAACAATATCGCAGTCATTTATCAAGGTAAAATGAATGTCAAAAACAATATAAATGTATAATATGCTATCCTGAATGTGTTATTTCCACAATTGAAAGCCAAAGATCATACTTAAAGGTTACACTTAGCAAAAATGTATGCAATAAAAGGCACAGCAGCCTAATATAATCAAATATACAATGTAAAGTGCCTATTATAGGGGTTAGTTACGGGTTCATACTTGTATTGTATGTCTTTATTTATATAGCGCCATATATATATAGATAGCGCATCACAGTAGTAATACATGTTGTAATCATATAAATAACAAATAATATAAATAACAGGTCATGGGAATAAGTGCTTCGGACATAAAAGTAACATTAAGGAAGAGGAGTCCCTGCTCCGAGGAACTTACAATCTAATTGGTAGGTAGGGGAACGTATAGAGACAGTAGGAGGGAATTCTAGTAAGTGCGTCTGCAGGGGGCCAAGCTTTATGAATCATGTGTCCAGGATTATCCACAGTGCTGTTCATATGCTTCTTTAAGCAAATGTGTCTTAAGGTGGGTCTTAAAATACTTACCTGGAGGAAGAAAATCCCTTCTATCTGCAATTCCAAGGTTGTTACAATCACGGTTGAAGTAGATGGGAGGGGAAAGTAAAGAAATGTGTAGGTTTTTTGGACTAGGTGAAGAAGCAGAGCTGTGCAATGCATTGCAAACCGATTAAGTGACATTGTTACTAATATGGGCTCATGTGGCTACCATAGGTACTGCATGATTTTCCACCAAAATTCCTCTATGGTAGTTTGTTTGGATTTCTTTAGTTCCTCGAGCAAAAGTCTGTAGGCGCATAAAGGGGAGAAAAGAAGAAATGTATAGTGTAATATTGATAAATATTTGTGTAATTAAAAAGACGTTAAGGACATCCACTCACATATTAGTTTCTTGTTAGTGCAGCTCTCAAAAATTAGATCGTAAGCTCTTCAGGGCAGGAACTCCTTTTCCTAAATGTTATTTGTATGTCTGAAGCGCTTCTTCCCATTATGTGTTATTTGTATTATTTGTTATCTATGTGACTATGTCACGTGTAGTACTGCTGTGAAGCGCTATGCACATTAATGGTGCTTCTGTATATAAATAAAGATACAAATACATACTTTACAGGGTTAAAAGTGGATCTTCTCCTTGGCAAATTCTCCATGGCATCTTTACTACTGATGTTAGACTCCACTCCTGTCTCAGATCTCAGCAGCATCCAAAAGTGAATATAGTGTAACAATTTATTTGACAAAATAAAGTGATCCAAAGAATCGCACTCACAATTTCAGCATAGTATACTCGCATCTATGCATAATGGGTTTACGAGGTGTCGCTTAGGTAAAGCGCTAGTAGAAACGATTTAAGCCGGCGTCCTCAAGGGTCCCAACCTTTTCCTTCCATTTGACGTCACCGGAAGCTGTGTTGGTGCGTTCCAAAACTGGATGCTGACAGACCGATCCTCCTTCAGCAAAGGATCCACCCTACGCGTTTCACAGAATCAATGTTCTGCTTCATGAAGCAGAACAGAGGGGGGTTCTTGAAGCAGAATATTTATTCCTGCGAAATGCGTAAGGTGCAACCTCGGATGAAGGAGCATCGTTCTGCCAGTATCCAGTTTTGGAATGCATGAATGCAACTTCTGGTACTGTAATGTCAGACAGAAGGAGGAAGGGAACAGCCGGGACACCGTGAGGACGCCGGCTTAGCTCCTCTGTACCAGCACTTTACCTTGGCGACACCTTGTAACACATTATGCATAGATACGAGTATACCATGCTGAAATTGTGAGTGTGATTCTTTGTATCACTTTATTCTGTCAAATAAATTGTGTTGCACTATACAGGCATACCCCGGTTTAAGGACACTCACTTTAAGTACACTCGCGAGTAAGTACATATCGCCCAATAGGCAAACGGCAGCTCAAGCATGCGCCTGTCAGCACGTCCTGAACAGCAATACCGGATCCCTACATGTACCGAAGCTGTGAGCAAGCGGCGAGACTATAGAGCCTGTTACACATGCGTTATTTACATCAGTTATGCACATATATAACGATTGCAGTACAGTACATGCATCGATAAGTGGGAAAAGGTAGTTCGTCACTTCAAGTACAGTTTCGCTTTACATACATGCTCCGGTCCCATTGCGTACGTTAATGTGGGGTATGCCTGTATATATCTTTTTTCACTTTTGGATGCTGCTGAGATCTGAGACAGGAGTGGAGTCTGATATCAGCAGTAAAGATGCCACGGGGCATTTGCAAAGGAGAAGACCCACTTTTATGCGGTTGAGATCTGTACTAACAAGACACTAACATGTGAGTGGATGTCCTTATCTTCTTTTTAATTATATTAATATTTAACAATATTACACTATATATTTATTTTCTCCCCTCTATGCACCTATGGACTTTTGCTCGAGGAACTAAAAGTTGTGTGAAAGGTTTTGGACTGTGTCCTGGGAGACCTCTGTGAGTCTGCCAGCAAAAGACAGGGAAAGTCAGTGGTTCTATTTAGATTAAAAATGTATTGTCACTTTGTCCTCTTTGCACAGTTTAAGTGGCTACAGACATTCATTACAATAGCTGGCATGATCATGGTTACTGCGATTTGGTGGATGCCCCCACTTCCCCCCCTGTGTTTAATGCTTGGTGCTCTAAAACTTTTCTTATACAGGAGTTAGCTGCTGCAAAGTATAACACATCTTCTAGGGTTGTTCGTGCACATTTCTTCTTTGTACAGTGGTAACAAGCTGTCAGTCGCTTTCCTTAACTAATGGATTCAGCTTCAAAAGACTCTTCATCTGTCCAGAAGAAGCCAAAACTGTCTCCAAGGAGCAAATATAATGCTGATAGGTAATGCAACTTGTCAGAGAGATGTCAATTCTGTACAAAAGTACTCTAAAGAGCCATTACACCCATAGGCGCATATATCATTTTTACTTCTCAGCAACAGAAAAATGGGAAAGGATTGGAATATAAATGTTTTATCATTTGGAGCATGTAGTTTTAGTGTATAAAAATGACATATCTAGTTCCCTTTACAAATACCTATAAAACATCACAATTGCATTAGATATGATATCTATAGTTGAATTCCCACCTTAATTTAAAGGGATCTCATGTATGCCAACCAGTTCTATATCATTACAAAAAAGAAGTGTTGTTGAAAATCATGATGTGAAGTAGGACGCTGCTCACAAAAACAGTAGTGTGCTTTGCACATTTATAAAAGTATTGTTAAAAACATTATTTAATTTAAAACTTGACCAGCGGGACTTATGTTTTGTAGGCACCTAAATCGTATTTGTTTTCAGGGTAACTACCCCCAGGCCCACTTCCTTAGAGCCATCACATGTGGATGAGAGAGTTTCACGAGCAAGTACCTTGGCCTACCCAGAGAGCAGACCCATGACTCCAGAAGAACAATGGCAGGTCATGCTTCAGCGCGAGCTACAAATAAAAAAACGGGAGAAAAAAACGTCGCAAAAAGATATCGAGGTAAATAAAATCTGAACTGCTGTATATACACTTTACCAACCACAATAAAAAAATGAATCACTAGAAGTAGTTTAGCAGCATTATTACTTTGTATGGTACATCTTCACCTTTGATGATTGCTCCCATATTCGGATGGTGCAATAAGTATACACTTATATCTTTAAATGGACGAACATACGTGCTATTCATAGATCTGTTTGCACCTATAAAGAACCAATGCTGTTTCAGTGCATGATGGGATTGTGAAGCCTTGTGTATTATGATATCTATGAGGAAATGTCATGGTTGTCTATTAAAAGTATCACAGTCTGCAAAAAACGGACTGTTATAATGATATTGGGTATTTTCCAACTATCTGTGAACACTAGCACAGGTGACAACACACACCCCCAATGTAGATACTTCTGTGTATTCCATTCGCAATAATCCCTTAAATATACTATACTTAAAGTCCATCAATGAAAAAGGTGCTTTTTTTTTTATTTATAAAAGTGCGGATGAATTGGGTGGGAATATTTTCTTGCATTGGTTGTCCTTTATGGGCTGAAGGAGTTTTACTATTTTTGTTAATGTCGGGTCATTGTAATCTGATCTGGTCAATTCTGTTATTTTTCAGAATCTCTTTAAACTAATTAATGCTGCTGTCATTAGCCAAGCAAAATACAAGGTGACATGTCTGGATCGACAACCGGTATATACCACGGGTCATCAAACTCTTAGTCCAAAAGAGCCAAATATGAGTAGCACGGCGATCTAGAATTTTTCAAAGAGCCATAAATATATTTTTACAAATACGGTTGATTAACCGTCATCACATCAGGCTGTCCCCCCATCATTATTCCCCCTCATCACATCAGGCTGCCCCCCCCCCCCCCCCAGGGCTGCCAACAGAAACCATGGGGCCCGGGACAAATGAAAGGAGCAGCCCCCCCCCTGAACCCATAGCGCACCTACCACGAAAAAATATCTTTTAGCGCGCAACGTTTACTTAACTGTTTTCTTATTGTGATACAGAAAAAAACATTACAATGCAACCTGTTTATTTTTATATTTTCAACAAAAGACATATGACTGCCTGCCTGGGTGGCTGAGTGTGTGGGTGGCTGAGTGGGTGGGTGAATGACAGTAGAATGACAGTTGGGTGAATGACGGTGGGTGGGTGGGTGAATGATGGTTGTTTGACGGTGGGTGGGTGGGTGGGCGAATGACGGTGGGTGGGTGAATGACAATGGGTGGGTGAATGATGGTGGGTGGGTGGGTGAATGAATGACAGTGGGTGGGAATGACAGTTGGTTGGGTGAATGAATGACGGTGGGTGGGTGGATGGGTGAATGAATGACAGTGGGTGGGTGGGTGACAGTTGAATAACAGTGGGTGGATGGGAGACAGTGACTGGGTGGGAGACAGTGGGTGGGTGGGATACAGTGACTGGGTGGGAGGGTGACAGTGACTGGGTGGGAGGGTGACAGTGACTGGGTGGGAGGGTGACAGTGACTGGGTGGGAGGGTGACAGTGACTGACAGTGACTGGGTGGGAGGGTGACAGTGACTGGGAGGTGGGCTCGGGGGGAGCGCGGGAAGCTGGCCGCAGGGGGAAGCAGGCCGCAGGATTACCTGGTACTTCCCTCTCCGTCCCACGTTGGGAGTGGGGGGGGAGGGGCCGCAGCAAGAAGAGCTGGTACTTCCCCCTCAGTCCCACGTTGGGAGCGGGGGGGAAGGGGCCGCAGCAAGAAGAGCTGGTACTTCCCCCAGTCCCACGTTGGGAGTGGGGGGGGAGGGGCCGCAGCAAGAAGAGCTGGTACTTCCCCCTCAGTCCCACGTTGGGAGCGAGGGGGGGGAGGGGCCGCAGCAAGAAGAGCTGGTACTTCCCCCTCCGTCCCACGTTGGGAGCGGGGGGTGGGGGGTAGGGGCCGCCGCAGGGAGGGCTTGTACTTCCCCCTCCGTCCCACGTTTGGGGACCTGCGCATGCGCATGCGCATGCGCGCGCCCGGGACCTCAGGGGAATCGCCGCCATTTTGCTCCCGCATCGCGCCTGCCCCTCAATTTCAAATACTGAGGGGAGAGCCGCACGGACGTGCCCAAAGAGCCGCAAGTGGCTCGCGAGCCGCGGTTTCACGACCCCTGGTATATACTGTACATCAGTGCAATAGGGAACAAAAAGTCTAATATCGGTGCTTCAGCGGTATCATAGGGTGTACGGCAGGAGCGGGCAAATCCAGTCCTCAAGAGCTAACAACAGGTCAGGTTTTTAGGATATCCCTGCTTTAGCACAGGTGGGTTCGTCTTCGACTAAGCCTCTGATTGAGCCACCTGTGCTGAAGCTGGGACATCCTTAAAACCTGGCCTGTTGGTAGCTCTTGAGAACTGGAGTTGAGCACATGTATGGGCGTTCTTTGCTGTTAGTGAAGTATTGCCCTTATTTAACATAACTTAGTGAACCTGGGCCCGAGAGTGTTACCACCATACATCGGCTAATTAAACCCTATCCTCCGGCAGCTATAAAACTCACTGAAGCCACAACTTTGACTTGGAGACCTCAGATAAAACTTGGGGAAAACTTGTATGCTCCAGGCCAACATTAGTCACACATTTCATTTACACTTCTTCAGACCTCGAAGATACCAGCTCGCAGTGGTTTAAAAAAAAAAATTGCCCTGTTAAATAATAACATTTTGAGTGACTGTTATCATCGTGTTACATGTAAAATAACTTTTTTGGGGAATATTTCAGAGGTATTTTTATTACATAAACCATGGGATTCGGAGAGAAATGCTAGCGCCTCAAGAGAAAGCACAAACGGACAGAATATTATCAAATGTTCCCAGCCAACTTTTGAGCAACCCGGTACTGCAGAAATTGCTCTTGGAAATAAAGGAAGAGATTGAATATGATTATTGCACAAGCCTCAGGAAAAGCATTGGTAAGAACTCGTCTCGTTTTTCAAGTATTGTTATTTTACAGTTATTAAATAAAAGGGATAGAAGGCTAGCGATTCAGAAAGGTGGTTTTTTTTTACACTTTTTACCTCTTTTGTATAGTGCCAGCCTTAGGTGCTTATTCTATACAGTATCAGCTGATTTGGTACGCCTTTGGACGAAATTCCACATAAAATCCAATGATTATAGAAGCCATGTAAAGTTTTATTATTATATTTTTTTAACAGCCATGTTGTTCATCTTGGCTGAAATGGTCTCGTTGCTGGTACATAGCTACATAGCAAGATGAGGTTGAGAAAGGGCATATGATCATCAAGTGAACCTAGGCTAAATTTAGACGACAGATACTTTATCCTATATTTGTACTTACACTATATTGATCCAGAGGAAGGCAAACACAAAACCCCAGTGACACATTATCCAATGATCTCATAAGGGGAAAAATAAATTCCTTCCTGACTCCAATAATAGCAATCACAGTTCTCCATAGATTAACATCCTTCGCGGGTTTACTTATTTGGTATATTCATGTACACCTTTCCTTTCTAAAAAGATGTCCAACCTTTTTTTGAAGATCTCTATTGTATCTGCCATCACAGTCTCCATGGGTAATGAATCCCACACTGTTACTGCCCTTACTGTAAAGAACCCTTTCCTTTGTTCCCAGTGAAAACTCCTTTCCTCGAACCTTAAGGGATGGCCCCAAGTCCTTTGTACTGCCCTTGGGATGAATAGTTCTTTTGAAAGCTCCTTGTATTGACACTGAAGATATTTGTATATAGTTATCATATCCCCTCTTATGTGAACCCATATAATGTGACACAAGTAATGCCTGTATTTTATATCACAGACACACACAATGGGGGCTGGAATACAATGACTAGCAACTAACATAAATCTGGTAGTAAGGCATGACTCACTATTACAGGAAGTAAACAGCCCTGATCTTACAGTTTAGAAAACAGGTGAAAAGTTGAAACACATAGTACAAGAAAATGATGTTTGTGAGCCATTTACACCATTGGGTAACAGATGCCTTGGTAAAAGAAGGGGCCCAGATAGACGTTTATTAAGAAAGTACTCTTTAGGGAATGTACAAAGAGAGGAAGATTTTTACGGTGCTATTAAGGCAATTTATAGGGCCAGATAATGCTTGAGCAACAGGTGAGTTAAAATAGCAACTCCCCCCCCCCTAAAAAAACGAAAAAGCTTACGTATAGAGAGAGGCCCCAAGGAGCTGTTCCACTGCCACCAGGTCACCAATAGAAAGCTGTAATGTCAATGTTGCCCTGGATCGACTTTGACAAAGAAGATAATTTCTCTGCCCCCTGAGCACACGGTAATGGGGGGCGGGGGAAGAGGGTTTTACGGATTTCAGGGGACCACGGATCAACTCTGGGGGATGCCCCAGTACAGGTGATTAATCCTCCCTCCCCCACAAATGGGCGAACCAGTCCAAATCCGTTTCATGGAATATCCCAGTTTATTTAGACCAAATCAGCCAGCATGTTGTGCTGGTTTTAAGGTAGGAATAATTGTATGTGAAAGGGAGTAAAGGGTCTGGCGATGAGCATAGAGAATTCTGGACCCTACTCCTAAAAATCACGCCTGCCTGGCATCCAATCAATACTCCGCTACCGTTTTCTTTCCTCTGGACTATCCCCTTGACAAATCAAGACTGACAAATCAAATTCTGATCGATTTGAATCAATTGCTAGATGAGCTGATTAACGGTTAGATATGCAATTTCTTTTGAGAGTGCGGAGTCTTCAAATCTTCGCAACGCAACCATGTAACGGCTCATTAAGAACATTTAAACATATGCGATAAATTAACTTATTGAAAACTCAAGGCCGGTTTAAAATTCAGAAAGTCATTCAAGTTAATTAAGTGCCTGACCTATTTAAAGGCAATTAAGAGAAAATTCCACTAACTAAATTGACCGAATTAGGTGCCCATTTATCAACTTGGTTACCTCCATGTTTTCAAGTCTTCAACTCATCAATAAATAATTCTGTTTGGTGGCCATTACCGGATTTTGCTGGGCTTGACAAATAGCCCCCTCTATTTTTAATACTTTAGAGCCTTCCGTGATTATAATTTAAAATGATCCCCTAGTGATGGCTGCTTTGATTTTGCAGTTGATTATATCCTGAAGGACCCAGAAGAGAGAGACAGACTGTTCATTGTGAACATCCCTCAGTGTTTTCCTCATCGAGTCATTCGTGCCCCAGTCCCATGGCACGACTCCTACAAAGCGGTCCAGAGCTGGAACGAAGGACACCTCTTCCCAGTGAATCCCATGATGCTGTCCTTGCAACAACTCTGGTTTAAACAGTAAGAATCCCCATAACATGCTGAACATGAAGACAATACCAAGAAACAGACTGAGCGGCAACTTCTAAGCAATAGTAATAATGTTTTATTCTTATGTAGCGCTGACAGCGAGTCCAGAGCTGTACATAAAATGCTGCAGTCTCTGTCCCAAAGAGCTTACGATCTAATTTCTGATGACTGCGCACAGGGAGATAAAGTTACTTACCCTAGTGACTTAGCCCACACTACGCTGAATTGCTTTGGTCCTTCTTACCTCTTCACAAGTGGGATTCATTCGTAATGAAAGTCCCTTTAGGATTACACTTTCAGGTGGCTGCATGATGTACGCTTTGAGACACATTGCAGTTACACAGGTCTGTCTAGATGGGATATTTCCCTAACACAGTAAGACTCCGGTGGGTTTAGATGTTAATGTGCAAGAGTTCATGTTGCAACTCAGACCAGAGCTAAAGAGCATGGTGTGATGGGTTACAGCATTGCAGCGCTTTCTCTCTTGGAAACAGGCCAGTAAAATCAGAGGCACAGTTCTGTATAATAAATAAGTAGATAGAATTGTATGAAAGTTAGATTGTAGGAGATTTAGATGCTAAAGCGGAATGGCATGTTTTCAACAGATATAGTACCTGATATCAACGTTTATTTAACTGCTTGCGTACTGTCTTAGATAGGGGTGGGCAACTCCAGTCCTGAAGTGCTACCAACAGGTCAGGTTTTCAGGATATCCCTGCTTCAGCGCAGGTAGCTCAATCATTGGCTCAGTCAAAGACTGCACCACCTGTGCTGAAGCAGGAATATCCTGAAAACCTGACCTGTTGGTGGCCCTTGACTGGAGTTGCCCACCCCTGGAATTTGATGAGCCACTTCCATGCACCTCTCTTTTCCCTCACACTACGTGCACAGGGTACTGCTGAGGGAACAGTTTAATTAAGCAATTATTTCTGGTCAAAGATCTACACTTATTGTGTTCCACTCCCATGTTTATATGCTGTACCAGGAAATAGGCAAATGTTATCAGTTATGCCGCGCTGCTTTTAAGTACGGTAATTAACCGTTTTGCTGCCAGCGGTGACAATGTGCAATATGTTGCAGACCCCTACGGCAGCAAAAAGGGTTACTGTGTGAACATATTTGCCAGAAAATTATATTTTACCTGCAAACGTTGCCTCTTGTGGATGATACTTTGAAATAATTAATGTAATTGTTACAAGAAGAGTACAAGATTAGCTGCCATTTTCACCATAGAAGTCGACTGGAGGAATTTTGAGCAATAAGTGCTTATTTTAGCATTCCTAGTGACGACTGGAGAAAACAAACAAACCAGGATGCTGTATATTTTTAAGAGTTACTTCAATGTATGTGCTTTTAGTAATTTTTTTTATCTTTTTCACCTGCTACTTGGGCCTATCTTTTGAACCTTTAGGTTTGATGATTTAAGGTTTGTGAGAACAAAGGAGGTTCTCTCTGGCAGCCTGCCACTGCTTCCGGCGGAATTCGAAGAACTGGTTCAGAAACATTGCTTGGAGGCTCGTAACACACTGCGAAATAAGTACGTTCAGGGTGGTGAGCAGTTATTGTAGATACACTATATCTTTTTGGTTTTTTTTACAAACACGTTTTGTGTGTGTGTGTGTGTGTGTGTGCGTGTGTGTGTGTGTGCAAAATAAAGTGTGGGGAAAGGATATAGAATTTAAAAGGAAGACGGGGGGAAGTGACAAGAAAAGTATTCAACAGACACATTCTAAAAAACATACAGAGAGTATCGGAACCGGAAACAATTTTTATATACTGTAGCTTCGGACCGCCACAACATGACCTGTATCAGAAACGTAAAGACCATATTGTTATAATTCTTTAACCCCGCTCCAGATGAACCAGTTCTCAACGAATCCCTAATCCACTAATTGCTTTATTTAAGGATAGTCTTCCGGAAAGACCGCTATCTATGGAAGCCACATTTTACAAAAATTAGCCATAGTTATTTCAAATTGCTGTCAGATTCTACAACTCTAGTACGGATCTCACTTTGTCTGTAAAAACCCAGACTGGTGGCGGTGTGATCTGCTTCCATCGGAGTGCTGTGGTAAGCAGGTGGTCAATTCGCTTATTTGTTTTACGGGGAACATCTGGGATAGGTTTATAGAGTATTATTATCATTGTCAGTATATCTCTTACGACACTTGTAAACCTCTATAGTTACCTACAACCCTAATGAACTACTTTGGTTATCCATAATTTAGTATCCTTTTACCCTATTGCCAAAGGTCCTTGTAAAGCATTACATTGGGTAAGAGGGAGGTGCAGGCGTACACACAAGGAGATAGGTTTGGGGAAATTAAAATATGGCTTTATTCAGCCTGTCCCTTTAACAAGGCAAAGCATACAAAAAATAAACAAACACCTATCCCTGTGTAGGGGCTAACTCACTTTCCAGTTCCTCTCTACAAGACTGGGAGGAAAAGTCCCTTACCAGTCTATCACCCCAAAGTCTCAAAGGGTACCTCAATGCAGGTGGCATTTCATGTCAGTCTCAGGAGCCTGGATAGTTGTCTGCTTGAGGGTCCAGCATCTGGCAGAGTCTTGCGTCCTCTGTCCAGGAATAGAGGTCTGGTCCCCTCGTGTCTTGCTGTCAGCACACAGTCCTCCTGTATACTCTAGACTTTCTGGGTGCAGTTTCAGCAGGAGTTTTTAAACCTGTCTGATTACCAGGTGGAGGTTGGTAAATTGTCTAGCTGCAATTAACCAGCTCCCTGTTGGCTTCTCAGACTACTGAGCCTTTGTATTGCAGCCTCATTGAGACAGGGTTGCTTCCCTGTTAAACATAGCAATCCTCTCCTGGCCTTCTCACTGCAAAGAGCACAGACACTCTTAAGCCAGACATCACAGAGATACTGCAACATAAAGTAGAAGCACTCATCCAGGTACCCAGCACGTGTTTCTGCTGTGTCTACTAGCATTGCTATGGTTAGAAGATAAACCCTAATTCCAAATGCTTCTGTTGGACGACCAAGGCCAGACCTGCAGAAGTCTCTTACTGACTTAACAAGGAGTTAACCTTAATTGATGCTTCATTAAGCGCTAACAGGTATCTTTAAAGCTCACTAATCAGTGGCGGATTAACAAATATAGGCATTCAGTACCCCGCATTAACGTATGCAATGGGTCCAGAGCATGTATGTAAAGCGGAAATGTACATAAAGTGAATCACTACCTTTTTTCCTCTTATCGATGCTTCAGTACAGGTAGGGAGCTGGTATTGCTGTTCAGGAAGTGCTGACAGGCGCAGGCGCGAGCTGCCGTTTGCGTATTGGGCGAGGGGAATCAGCGTGTCACTACTACGGCGGTCTGTAGGGCAGAATAAGTGTCCGTACTCGTGAAGCGAGCGTACGGACACAGGGGTATGGGGCTATTGAAAATATGTCCTTACTCACGAGTGTACATAAAGTGAGTGTCCTTAAACCGGGGTATGCCTGTACGCCACCCTTCGGCACTTAACTAGTGCTGCTCCTCCTCCTTCAGCATAATGTTACGCTGCGCCGTCATGTTGCCATGGCAATGCTGCTCATGCGCGAGGGGGCGGCACGCACCGATGTATGCCGTCCTAGGCCTGGGCCTGTCGGGCCTAATCGCAAATCTCCCACTGTCACTAATGCAGTGTTAAATGCTGTTTTCAGCTGTAATGGGCCTTGTATTAACTATAACGGCCGCTTGGGCCAATGGTGGAGAGGCGTGTGCAGAAACAGAAGCACACCTGAGATACCGGGGATATATGCTAATGTGCCCCTTTTAAATATACTTTGCATATCTATATTAAATATACAGATGTAGCCTGACGTACTGTCTCCGGTACTGCGGCCGGAAAGTCCGCTGTGCCTGAGACAGTGTCTGCCGCAGTCACGCTGTGGGAGTCCATGCTTCCGAAAGGGACACCCCGCCGCGTTAATCTTCCGGTGCCGAGACCACCGCGGTCTTGTGAATGCAGGTGGCCACTGCCCCAGTGACAGTTGGCTACATCTATATATTGCATGTTTCTCAGGCGCGCCACCTTTAGGTAAGAGAGACTTCATGTTAAGCTTATAATTTGATGCTAATGTAGCCCTTTTTCTGAACCCTCCCAAAAGAACTACTGGTCGCTGTACAAGACCTGCGGCTCCAGGAGATCTGAGCATCCGCTAGCTGGGAGCCTGGGGTAATACTTACACATTTCGTTAGCGCAGCGCCTCCACTTACCCAGGATCCCCGTGATGTGAGATTCCCCTGGGCAAGAAACATACCACACTCTATGATTGTAACTGGGTTTTACTAATGAGAATGCAACGTAGCAATAACACATACATATACTTATACTCTAACATTATAACTTTAGCGGCTGCCCCCTCTTCAGGGCAACGTGTCCGTCCCCTCACACCGTGTCCATATATAGTATATTGGTTAAGGCTCAGTTCTGTAACCACTCGCACAGTGTTCCTATAAAGGTTTAGCCTAAGGCGGGATCAGCGCCTGATGACCGGTGTTGGTGCACTTGATGATATAGTACCTGCCGAGCACTCCAGTACTCGGATCAGCAACTGCTTCACAAAGGATCCGTCGAGTCCCGGCCCGACATCCAGGATCCACCGTCCGGTAAGGCCCCAACAAGATGGCCTCTGCAACCGCAACGAAGGGCAGCGCCCAACTTCCAGCACGGGTACACAGCTTCAATGGAGTCCCTATCTAACTCTGGGAACTACCGTGACACTCGCTGCACTATAGGCCGTCCCTACAGCACAGCAACCTGGAATGGCTTTAGGGGAAACTCCTAGGGCCTACGGGGTAGCCTATCCTATGCAGGTGGGTCACTGACCCCCTGCACCCACACTACCTATCCCGTGCCCACCCGGGTCCCCTCTGGCTAACTCAGCCTAACGCCTGCAGCAAACACACTGCATACACACAGGCAACCTGCAGCAAACACACAGCACACGCTGCATACTCTGTGCCTACTTGTCAGCGCTCACAGCACTACCACCTGTGACACTGACAAGCCTGCACCCTCACACACCTAAGGGCAGCGTCCCTAACCTAGGGGCTGTCCCTCAGTACTACCCACTACCCTAACAGGGATTGGGGCCTGCCTGGGACTTGGGGATCCTTACCTGGGCAAGAGCCACTTGCTCCCTGCACCCTTCCTCCCCCTTCCTGCTCCCAGCTCCAACTGCCAAACGTGGTCCCCGCAACATTGTAGCCTTCCTCCACAGGAGAAGCTGCAAAACCCTATTTGCTGGCTGGCTGCATGTGATGTGGGTGAAAGGGCAATCCCCAGAGGCTGCTGGGAATTGTAGTCCACTCAGGACCTCTTTAGCATTGGTACCGCGTGCGCTACCCTTACTGCGCCTGCGCGACCAACGCGCACGCTCGCGCAACCTGTCATGGCGGCCCCCGCTAGCCGGGTGTGCCGCAGAGCCTCGGAGCGCTACATGGGGGGTCTCTGGGGCTGAAAAGAGGCCGGGGTAACACTAACATGAGGCAGGGCTAATTTATCATGATGGGTTTTTTTCCTTCATATAATTAACTTTGTGGATTCGCGTTCATAACGTGGCCAGGTTGACGGCGGTGCCAGCTGTGCCAGCGGTGCCACTGCATCTGCCCCACGCTTACCAAGGCTCCGCTCTCTTCCCCACAACATTGAAACGGATTGCCGGGAGACAGCGCGGGGTTTGGGAGGGGGGGCGGCCTTTGTAAATGCCTCTTACCTTTTCTCCAGAGCCGGCATCTCCTGCTGCAATCATGGGACGACGCGTCGCCATGACAACACGATTTCACATGGACGACACGTCGCCGGGACGTCCCATGATGCCGCGTCGCCATGACAACTCGATGTAGCAGGAGGAGATGCCGCTCTAACGAGAATGTGAGAGTCCTCCGGCAAAACCCCACTGCACCGAGTCCCGGCAAAACTCCCAGCCAGCACTGGCTCAGTAAAATGTTCTTTTATTAGTGATTTTGATATCGAGACACTACTAGCTCTGAGTTAACGGGAGGTCTGTCGATCTGCGCCTTAATCTTAAAGCTGCAGACAAAGTAATATCCTACAGGTGTGTTTTAAAAAAAAAAAATCAGTTCTGTACTATGAGAAAATACTTGTAGCATTTTTTTTTTTGAAAAACAACTCTGAATGACAGGTTTAATGTATTATAATGTAACAAGCCTTTTTTGTTTCTATAGCAACACTTTACAAAGTCACAGATTCTCATCTGCAGCCATTTAGTGAACCCCGGAGCTGAATGTTCACTGATCGATCACAGGAGAACGGATCGATCGACAACTTGGCAAATTACTTGTCATTGTGTGGATTGTATTGATGCATAAATTAAGGGGAGGGGGATTAAAATGGCAGCTTGGACTGCTCTATAAAAACTAATAATATAGCCGTTCTGGCAAAATTGACTACACGTCTCATGGTTCCTTAGCATCAGTGCCAGAGCCATGTGGTAGCAAATATAATGAGGATGAAAAAATACATATGATGGAGCATGTGGGATGACAAATTCCGTTACGTTACACTCAGCACGCTGTAAAATCGCCTGCTGTAGCCCATCTCTCGTTTTTATTTTATTTCTCCCAATTTCAGGTGGATCCCAACCTGCGCTTCACTCTTCATATCTCAGAAGGAGCGATGGTTTCACTTTGTTCCTCAAAATAACGATGATGCCACCCAGCCAGCCGAAGAGTTTTTTGCGTGCGTCGCCGCTCTCATGTCTCTGCAGCTGCGTGGGATGGTGAACAATTCCCTTCAAGATCTGCTCACTTTTTTCGCTATGCACCAGGTAATTAGACCGCAAGGGTAATGGTAAAAAGTACCTCTTCAAAAATGCAGCATTGAGTACAAGCAGACAAAGAAAAAGAAGCTTTTTCACGAGGAGTAAAGCGCGCAGATAGCAATGCTTGAAAGTGCTAGTTAGAAACAAATATTGTTTTATTCAAATATCCTTATTTCTGTTTGTGATTTTTTTTTTCATTTGTTTATACCGGCTACTGTACATCCATAGAAATTATGCCTTTTATTTGCGATTCTACAATGTTCCCCCTGTTTTTTTTACAAATATCAAAAGGTAATTTACTGTGGCCTCATCATTTGCACTAATTGCGCATTAATTGCAGAAAGAAAGTGTGTTATTACAGAAAATGTAATGCAATTTAGGGGTATGCACTTTTTAAATCTAGGAAAGAGACAGCTATATGGTAAGGCATGTTTTTAATTCATGTGCAAATGTTTGTTTTATCCTGTTTTTGTTTAGGAGAAAGGTCTACAGATGTTAGATTTTCTTGAATTATTTTTAGACACGTTTTGACCAATTTTCAGGTGAAAATGAATATGTCTGGTAGAAACCTGTCCTATACACAATTATTACAATGATGTCGTGATTGGTTTTTTTTGGGGGGGGGGGGGGATTTGGGGGTGGGGGTTACATTGAATGCCACCATTATCTTTCTTTATGTGTAATAAGGAACCTAGAACAATGGGGGTGGGGGCAGCAATTTCAGTCCACAACAGCCACCAATAGGTCAGGTTTTCAGGATATGATTGAGCCACTTGTGCTGAAGCAGGGATATCCTGAAAACCTGACCTGTTCGTAGCCTTTGAGGACTGGAGTTGGCCAGCCCCTGACCCAGTGGGTTAATCCTACGAAAACATAGATGACAACACGTCTCGTTTTAGAACTAGCACAGGAAGTGTTTCGGAATGGTTTATCATATTGAAATTATTTGTCTCGCCGTTCCACTGAAGAGTTTCCCGGTTTAACCCTGAATCTGTTCTTGGACAGGTTAATTGTGCTATAAAAATGTCTTTATACTGAAATGTCAGTGTTTTAGTTGTAGCCACCTTTTCCTATATGGGAGTTTTAGAATCAATGTGAAAATAAAGTCAATCATTTAATTATTGTCCAAAATCTGTGCATACTGCACATTCCACACTTTCTCATTTTTTTTTTAGGCTGGGAATGATTTTGGAGATACGTATGAAGAAATGAAATTCTTCACCCCTCAAATTCTTATAATCAAGCTTAAAGTGGAAGAACCCAAATTGGTATTTGAACCCATTTTGGAAGAATGTTGGCGTTTAATACAGCGCTGTTTCCAAGAAATTATTAAGAGTGCGGAAGGAGTTCCGAAAGTAAGTTGCAAAGAAGGTCTAATTTAAAGGTCGCTCGAAGGCAGGGGGGCTCAACTCCAGTCCTCAAGACCCCACAACAGGTCAGGTTTTCAGGAGATCCCTGCTTCAGCACAGGTGGCTCAATCAAAGGATCTGTCTTTGACTGAGCCACTGATTGAGCCACCTGTGCTGAAGCAGGGATATCATAAAAACCTGACCTGTAGGGGGACCTTGAGGACTGAAGTGGAGAACCCCCTGCTCTAAGGTAAGAGGGAGATGGAGCTTTTGGTTGAAACACGGGTTTAAAAAGGGGCATTGAGACATCACGTGTGGTTGTAACTGATATAAGATACTGGTGAATAATTAATATTATGTTTAAAGCCAACATATTCTGTAGTGCGGTACAACGGGTGAGAGAAAACAACATAGCAATATAATAAACAATATCACAATATATGATTCGTAATGTAACTAAATAACATACACAAATATTTAATTAATAATAGATCATAGAAAAATAGGTTGAAAGGTCTAAAGACATTACAATCTAAGGAATAAAGTAAACTCATTTGCTGGAGACCAATCTATGTGAATAAAGTGAAATAAAATCATTTGTTTCTTCCCCCAGTTTGATTAACAAACTATTCCCCAGTAACAATAAACAGGTCACTAACTATAGATGTAGGTGAATAAACCTGCATTACAAAATGACTGATTTATTGTAGGAGAGCGAGTTCTAAGTTCATATATATGAATTTATACAAACCTCTGGAGATTTCCGTTGTCATTTACACAGCGGATCTGAACTTTATTTGCAGGTGGAAGTTGAACTTTTTCCTGATCTTCAGATGGAAAATCTTACTCTCAGCTCGGTCAAACAAGGAGAATCTTTGGTTTCCGAATATGTCAACAAAGCGTTGGAGATTTTCAACAAGAACACTATTGGTCCGCAGAAGTAAGCTTCGCCTTTTCTAAAACTTTTTTAAACCATTAAAGTTCAAATTCAAAAGTAGTGCCAAAGAAACATGACATGAACAGTTTGCAGTAATCCGCAGAACACCAAGAACAGAAGAGAAGGCTTATTAAACTTCCAATCTCTTGTCATCGTCATCATTTGTTACATTAGGTTTATTAGCCAAAGACAAACCCCGTGGCACACGAAGGAATGTATTACCGATTACCGATGTTGATCCAGGGAGAAATGTGATTATTTGGAGTCAGGGTGGAATGTGCTTTCCCCTTTGTGAGACATCATTGGATGACGTGTCACTGGGGTTTTCGAAGTGAAACTTCTTTCGTTGCAGTGCCGTCCACCAAAATCTCATAGGGGAAAAAAACCTGAAAATATAAACGGAAGTGCGTGACTGCGCATAACCGGAAGTGACGTCATTGTTGTTTGTTGGCTGTCTGCTGGGAGTTGTTGTTCGGGTGCATCCACAGGCAATCAGAAGGGAAGACTCACATTATACATACATAAATACACACACACTATACACATATATATATATATATATATATATATATATATATATATATATATATATATATATATATATATATATATATACACACAAACACACTATACATACATATACAATATATATATATATATATATATATACATACACACACATTAAATTTAAATATATATATATATACTGTATGTATATATACAGTGGTTGACAAATCACCAAAAAATCTACTCGCCACACAAAAAAATCTACTCGCCACCTAGTACCAAACGTGTGCTGCTTGGGCCAATATTTACTCGCCCGGGGGTTAAATCCACTCGCCCGGGGCGAGCAAATGTATAGGTTTGTCGAACACTGTATATATATATATATATATATATCAACATTACCATTCTCACGTCCGGTAAAGGAAGACTGCACTCAGATCAGTATAGGCAAAAAAGTCTGTTCATTTTGAATTGATGCCTAGTACAGACTTTTTTATGCCTATACTGATCTGAGTGCAGTCTTCCTTTACCGGACGTGAGACTGGTAATGTTGTTCTATTATTATTATTAGAGACTGGCACCTGTTGATGTTTTTTTAGTACATTGAGTGCAAGCTGAAATGTGTTTCTTTATATATATACTAGCTGAGAGACCCGGCGTTGCCCGGGATGTAATTTTGGGGGGGCGTACGACAGGGTTAGGCTTCCCCCCCCCCCTTGACAGCTAGGTGGGTGACTGAGTTGACTGAGTGTGTGGGTGACTGGGTGGGTGTGTGACACTTGACTGAGTGGGTGGGTGGGTGACTGAGTGGGTGGGTGACTTTGGGTCGGTTTGACTTTGGGTCATGGGTGGGTGACTTTGGGTCGGTGGGTGGGTGACTTTGGGTCGGTTTGACTTTGGGTCGGTGGGTGTGTGACTTTGGGTCGGTGGGTATGTGACTTTGGGTCGGTGGGTGGGTGACTTTGGGTCGGTTTGACTTTGGGTCGGTGGGTGGGTGACTTTGGGTCGGTGGGTGACTTTGGGTCGGTGGTTGGGTGGGTGAGTTGGGTCGGTGGGTGGGTGAGTGGGAGACTGACTGGGTGGGTGAGTGACTGACTGGGTGGGTGAGTGACTGGGTGGGTGAGTGGGTGACTGACTGGGTGGGTGAGTGGGTGACTGACTGGGTGGGTGAGTGAGTGACTGACTGGGTGGGTGAGTGGGTGACTGACTTGGTGGGTGAGTGGGTGACTGACTGGGTGACTGACTGGGTGGGTGAGTGGGTGACTGACTGGGTGGGTGAGTGGGTAACTGACTGGGTGGGTGAGTGGGTGACTGACTGACTGAATGGGTGGGTGACTGGGTGACTGACTGAATGGGTGACTGAATGGGTGGGTGACTGGGTGACTGAGTGGGTCGGTGACTGAGTGAGTGAGTGGGTGGGTGAGTGGGTGACTGACTTACTGAATGGGTGGGTGACTGGGTGACTGACTGAATGGGTGACTGGGTGACTGAATGGGTGGGTGACTGGGTGACTGAGTGGGTGGGTGACTGAGTGGGTGGGTGACTGGGTGAAAGTGGGTGACTGGGTGAAAGTGACTGGGTGGGTGTGTGGGTGGGTGACTGGGTGGGTGTGTGGGTGGGTGACTGAGTGGGTGACTGGGTGGGTGACTGAGTGGGTGACTGGGTGGGTGTGTGGGTGGTGACTGAGTGAGTGAGTGGGTGGGTGACTGAGTGAGTGGGTGGGTGACTGAGTGAGTGGGTGGGTGACTGAGTGAGTGGGTGGGTGACTAAGTGAGTGGGTGACTGAGTGGGTGACTGAGTGGGTGGGTGACTGAGTGGCTGGGTGGGTGAAAGTGACTGGGTGGGTGTGTGGGTGACTGGGTGACAGTGCGTGGGTGGGAGACGGTGTGTGACTTACCTTGACCCCGTGGCATCTGGCTGGGGCAGGAGGTGAGTTCGGGAAGCTGGGGGGGCAAGAGTGGCAGGAGTCCCGCGCCGCGTTTCCCCTCTCCGGTAGCGGCGCACGTGATGGGGAGAGCAGGAGGCCCGGCCCGCGCTTCCCCTCTCCGGTAGCGGCGCACGTGATGGGGAGAGCAGGAGGCCCGGCCCGCGCTTCCCCTCTCCGGTAGCGGCGCACGTGATGGGGAGAGCAGGAGGCCCGGCCCGCGCTTCCCCTCTCCGGTAGCGGCGCACGTGATGGGGAGTCCCGCGCCGCGCTTCCCCTCTCCGGTAGCGTCACACGTGATGGGGAGTCCCGCGCCGCGCTTCCCCTCTCCGGTAGCGTCACACGTGATGGGGAGTCCCGCACCGCGCTTCCCCTCTCCGGTAGCGGCGCACGTGATGGGGAGAGCAGGAGGCCCGGGCCGCGCCGCGAGGGGGAAGGAGCCTGGAGTTTGCTGCTGAGCAGCAGGGCCGCGCTTCCTCCGCGGCGCACGGTGAGGGTGATGGTGCGGCTGGGGATGTTGCGGAGCGTGGGGATTTGGGTGAGGTGGGGAGGGGGGAGAGAGTGAGGGGCACCGGGAGAGGAGGGGCACCGGGAGAGGAGGGGCACCGGGAGAGGAGGGGGGGGGGGGGTGTGGAAGGTGAGCTGCGGTCCAACTGACGGGGGAGAGTGTGTGTCCCTGTGTGTCCCTGTGTGTGTGTGTCCCTGTGTGTGTGTATGTGTCCCTGTGTGTGTGTGTCCCTGTGTGTGTGTGTCCCTGTGTGTGTGTCCCTGTGTGTCCCTGTGTGTGTGTCCCTGTGTGTGTGTCCTTTGGCCGTCACTCCGCCTCAGGCCAATGAGAGGTGTGCGGGGGCGGCCCAAGGGACCAATGAGATTTCCCCTAGGGACACCGGACATCCAGGCAGGCAGGCAGGCTGGCATGCATGCATGCAGGCAGGCAGGCATACAGTGCTTTCACTAATATAGTATAAGATGTATATGTGTATATGTGTGTATATATATACACATACACATATATACACATACACACACCATAAAGAGCAATCAGGATTATTTCATAGTCATGTCAGGCTGAACTATTAACCCATTGGCGACCCATCCAACAACCAAAAAAAGGGTGTGTGTGTCGAGCACGTGTGTGCTAAATGGAACTTGTGTTTTGTCACTGAAATTGTTTTTTGGTTTTGATGTTTTTGATTGAATGAAAGACTTTTGAGAGTATAATTACAATTTCAGTGACACAACAGAAAGAAGTTTCACTTCCTCTGGATCAAAATACTGTAAATACAAATATAGGATAAGTATCTGTTGTCTACATTTGACATTCTGTAGGTTGAACTTGATGGACAAATGTATTTTTTCCACCTTATCTACTATGTAACTATGTAACTTGTAGCACATATTCGTCATAGAATAGTTTGGTTATAAAGTCATGAAATCTTAAATGTAGCAGTATCCTGGCGTTGTTACACTAACCTCAAACCCAGTGTTTCTCAACCAAGGGGCCACTGACTAAATAACCTTAACGGTGCCTTGTGGAAAACTTATTACAATGTTACTTTAGTGTATAAGCCCAAATGCTTCAATGATTTGCTGCTGCAATGATTTGCTGCTGCACTAGTACAAAGGAAATGTATCGCTGAAAAAAAATTAGCATTTCATTTAAAATAGTTGAAAAACTGAATTTGATAATGACATTTACACGTATAATTACATTATCAAACAGTAATTATGATAACAATGTAATATATGGTGTAACATTATATTGGAATTACATTTTCAGTTTCTACCCAGCTTTACTGGAACATATATGTGACAATAAAATGATAGGGAACCCCAGAGATTGCACCATGTCAGTAGGGTAACCTGTAGAAAAAAAAGGTTGAGAAACACTACTCGAACCCCAAGATCTGTGATTTCCAACAAAGGTTTCAGGAACACCTAGGGGTTCGTGAGATGTCTCCAAGGGGTTCGGCAAATAAAATCTTGTAATGGTGGATCCCAGGCAGGGTATCTGAGCCCGTGTGTTGTCTGCGCACTTAGTAAGACCCCAAACTACTCCTTAGTGTGGGTGGTATAGTTGTCAACTATAGCTGGAGCTTCCAAAGTCGCATACACAATTCAGCAAGACATTGTGGGGCGTGACTTTGGAAGCTCCCGCAGTGAGTGACAGCTACACCCCCCCACGCTTCCTACACACACTGAGGTGCAGTTTGGGGCCTTATTAAGCGTATGTTCCCCTCAAGCTCAGGAAACTGATAGTGCCTGGGATCTCGGTCACATCGTTTTGTTAGCGATAGTCTGAGTAGGTAATAAGATGTATTCATTAGCGGTTCACAGAACTAATATTTTTTAGCGGGCGCATAATGTTAAAAAAAAGGCTTGGAACCTTGAATTTCTTACCTTGTGCACCCCGCTAGAAAATATTAGTTAGAGTTGAAATGAATGTGGTTCAGCTCTGGGGACCCTCTGCTTCCGGAGATACTTACATCCACAGGGGGTGCCGGTAGCCGCTCTGCTTGGCTAGCAGGGATCACATAACGGGCGGAGTTTCGAAGCTCCCGCACCCTGCGGGCCAATAGGAAGCCGTGACGTCATCAGGTTCGTCTTCTTTATTGGCCCGCGTGACGTGGGAGCTTTAAACTTTAAAATCCAGCTAGCTCAGCCTTAGCGGATACCAGCACCTACTATGGAGGCAAGTATCTCTGGGGTATTAATGGGGTTCAGCTCTGGAGAACCCCTGCTTCAAACCTGTGTTAAGAAATAAAAATGGCATGTATTGCTCCATTCATTCCTGTTCGGGTTAACCTCTAATGGCACTTGATGAATCACCCCATAAATTGGACACAATTGTTTATGTATCAGTCTATGAAAATAGCTTTCTGCATGAAATCAACATATATATTGACACTTACTTGGCCTGGCTTGCATGCTTTCAATTGTCGTGAGTTGTCAGGTCTCCCTGTAATTACTTGTACATACGGATTGACTAAAGCGATTTGAAATGGAACAAAAAATGTTTGTAATACTTAACAGTTTATTTCCTACATTGAATATTTTCTGTCCTTCCATCCTAGATATTTAAATGTCTACAAAAAATACAGCGATCTTTTAAACAAGAAAGCCCAGCAAGAAGTTAGCACGTTTCTGAAGGAGGAACATTCTCTCCAGGCATTTACTACGGTAATGAGCATTCCTCAATCTTCAGACATTTATTTTATAATATTTGTTTTTTTTTACGGGTAACCTAACCACTAGGTCACTGTTCCATGAAAGTGCTGTTGATTTCTGTTCCCTAGACAATCAATAACCTGTTAAAGCTGAAGCAGGACATAGCGTCCATGCATGTGACTGTCCCACTTGCCATGTTCTGCCTGGACGCATTGCGACTGAATGAAGATCTTTGTGGCAGAGCCCAAAAACTGAAAGATCGACTGGTTCAGTTTGAAGTGGATGAAAACAGGGAGCTTAATAAGAGGTAAACTGTGAAGTAGAAGGAGAAGCTTAATAAGGCAAGGAGGGGCCAGGAAATTAAAAGGGCCAAAGATTTAATTCTAACAGTGTTTTTGTATAACCCCGTTTATATAAATGTAACCATGTACAGTATTTGCAATCACAACTCTGTGCTCAGGACATACTTGAAAACGAGAGGTAACTCCCACTGTGTTACTTCCTGGTAACACATTTTATAAATGAATGTTGACGTTTGTAAATCCTCACATTTATAACTCTAAGGCCTTAGGTCACCTTTACTCCTATTACGCCTGATTTGCATATAATTTGCATATAATTTGCATGTAAATATCCCTAACGGGACGGTCATTAAAGCCATGCTTTTTACGGGAGAAAACCTGACTTAACGCTATGTTATTCTCCTTTGTGGGTGTAGCATTGCTATTAACATAATGATGAGTCAGGCTATCGTCATGTTAACAGAGTCTTGTGGATCTGAAACTATGCCCGTTTAATGTGCTGTGAAACTGCTTCCCATTGCTGGACAATGGATCCAATCCCTAGCATGGCCAAGCAGCTATACAGCCTTTTTTTAAGGCCTTAAAGCAGCAGTCTACACCATTTGATGAATTTATTTATTTTTACTGGGATATTAGTGTCCTGGATGTTAAAATGGAGCTCTCCCCGGAGCCCATTGCAGTCTAAAGGTAACCACGGTAGCCCGAGACTTTAGAGCGATTAAGAAGATCATTTTTTTTCCTACACTATAAAACCTTTTTTTTATTAAGAGGCAAGGAGCAAGATACTAACATTATATGAGTTAAACTATTATAGGCTTCTGGGGGAATTGTTGCTGGGATGTCACTTCACCAAATAACTCCTTCTCTCTGCCACTGTCTTTCCATTTTCCTCGGGCCCCAGTTAGGATTTTCATTATATTTCTCCAGAAATGTAAAAGCACAATTTGAAAAAGACAAATTGGATGTAAGTGGTCTTTGAATGCTGGTGGTTTTGTCTAAAGAGGCCTAAATGAATGATGACCTTGTTGGCAGATACTTAGCAAGCATTCCCTGGGTAATAATATAAATATCCTCCAGCTAGAGAGCACATTTACTCCTTTATAAAGTGTGTCCACTGTCATTTTCAGGAGTCACTGCACAGTTAAGTACCCTTCAGGTAATATTGCACTAGAAGAAGGCTTCGTGGTTAGATTGGGCCAGTTCATGATGCTCAGCGTAAATTACTTCACTCCAGAAGTGGCCAAGTGAGAGAGAGAAGGAGGGAGGAGCGGCTCAGTGAGTAAAGTCACTGTCTGGCACTGAGTGTGAAGCAGGGGAACCATAGTTCACTTCCCAGTCTCGGCTCCTTTTGAACTTGGGAAGGTCACTTTATCTCTCTGTGCCTCAGGCACCAAAAACATAAATTGTAAGCTCCACAGGGCAGGGACTGTGTCTGTAAAGCACTATGTAAAACTAGCAGCACTATACAAGAACAAACAATTATTATTATAAGTGCAATAATCATTTTGAGGGGAGGAAAAGCATTAACTCCTTCCCCCTTCCCTCCTCCCCCCCCCCTCCCCCTCTCCAGCAGCATACAGCTTTGCCTCTGGAAGCATTCTATATATACACACTACTTATATAGGGTGACCAGACGTCCATTTTTTTTATGTTTGTCCCTGTATCCCGAAATTTGGGTAAATGTCCCGGTTTTTAGAAAATCTCCTGGCCCCACATGCGAGCGCCCATCGCGCATGCGCAAACAACGAGCACCCATCATGCATGCGTGGCTGACGAGCGCCCATCACGCAGGTGCATTGGGTGCTCGTCGTTCGCGCATTTGTGATGGACGACCGTCGGCCACGCATGCGCGGAGTTTGTCCCGGGAAAAATATGGTCACCCTATACTGATAATAATTTGTACTTATGTACTACACTGCTGTCTTTCAGCTAACATACATTTTTCACTGTCTGGTAGATTTCCATATTGAAACATCCCTCGTTAGTTTGCATGGTTTGGCAAAATCATAATTATACAAGAGATATTTGAACTCCTTTTATATGAAGTATCATTTTGCCTTGTACTGTGTTAATTTATCTGTTTAATGCATCAGTCTGATTAGATCTAACACGGCAGTTTAACACATTTCATTATATTTTAATTACATACAATTTGATGGTCACTCCTTATTTAAATAAACCATTTTTAGCATTAAACTGAGGGCACGAGTTTCTAATGCTGTCAATTTAGAAGTATAGTCTCCTACTGGGGGGCTCAAACTTTTTTCCCTGCGCCCCCCTGCCGACGGTCTCCTCACTCTCGCACACCCTCTCACCCCCACTTACCTCCGCTCCAGCGTCATGACGTCACATTGCCATAGCAACGTGACGTCACATGATGCCGCATTGCCATGGCGACGCAGGAAGGAAGCCAGCGGGTGAGTGCTTTCGGGTGCTTAAGTGAAGGTGAGTGCTTAAGTGCTTTCGGGAAGCGTGCGGGGCCTCTGTAAACCCCCACGCCACCCCGCAGGCAGTCTCGCGCCTCCCCTGGGGGTCGCGCCCTCCAGTTTGCGCACCACTGGTCTACTATATATTTTGGAAAGCTCTTTGCCTGTTCGCTTTGCATTTGGACACCTCTTAAGATATCATAACCAAATTGTTCATGACGGTTCCTGAGATCAAGGAGCAGGTTTTTTCCTATGCTTGGATACAATTCACAAATTACATCACATATGGCATCAGCAATGACATAATTCCAGCACACAACACTACTACCACTTAATCTTGGTCACCCTGAAAATCCAACATGCAACATTAGCAAAAATACAGGAGCAGGCGAAGTTCTTCAAGAGAGCGAGGTCTGTGTTTGGGACGAGAGTACAATGTCCCGCACACACGCAGCGTTAGAGGCTCTCTGTGTTTGGGACGAGAGTACAATGACCCGCACACACGCAGCGTTAGAGGCTCTCGGTGTTTGGGACGAGAGTACAATGTCCCGCACACACGCAGCGTTAGAGGCTCTCGGTGTTTGGGACGAGTACAATGTCCTGCACACACGCAGCGTTAGAGGCTCTCAGTGTTTGGGACGAGAGTACAATGTCCCGCACACACGCAGCGTTAGAGGCTCTCTGTGTTTGGGACGAGAGTACAATGTCCCGCACACACGCAGCGTTAGAGGGTCTCGGTGTTTGGGACGAGAGTACAATGTCACACACACACGCTGCGTTAGAGGCTCTCGGTGTTTGGGACGAGAGTACAATGTCCCGTACACACGCAGCGTTAGAGGCTCTCGGTGTTTGGGACGAGAGTACAATGTCCCGCACACACGCAGCGTTAGAGGATATCTGTGTTTTGGACGAGAGTACAATGTCCCGCACACGCAGCGTTAGAGGCTCTATGTGTTTGGGACGAGAGTACAATGTCCCGCACACACGCAGCGTTAGAGGCTCTCGGTGTTTGGGACGAGAGTACAATGTCCCGCACACACACAGCGTTAGAGGCTCTCGGTGTTTGGGGCGAGAGTACAATGTCCCGCACACACGCAGCGTTAGAGGCTCTCGGTGTTTGGGGCGAGAAAACAATGTCCCGCACACACGCAGCGTTAGAGGCTCTCGGTGTTTGAGACGAGAGTACAATGTCCCGCACACACGCAGCGTTAGAGGCTCTCGGTGTTTGGGACGAGAGTACAATGTCCCGCACACACGCAGCGTTAGAGGCTCTCGGTGTTTGAGACGAGAGTACAATGTCCCGCACACACGCAGCGTTAGAGGCTCTCGGTGTTTGAGACGAGAGTACAATGTCCCGCACACACACAGCGTTAGAGGCTCTCTGTGTTTGGAACGAGAGTACAATGTCCCGCACACACGCAGCGTTAGAGGCTCTCTGTGTTTGGGACGAGAGTACAATGTCCCGCACACACGCAGCGTTAGAGGCTCTCGGTGTTTGGGACGAGAGTACAATGTCCCGCACACACGCAGCGTTAGAGGCTCTCTGTGTTTGGGACGAGAGTACAATGTCCCGCACACACGCAGCGTTAGAGGCTCTCGGTGTTTGGGACGAGAGTACAATGTCCCGCACACACGCAGCGTTAGAGGCTCTCTGTGTTTGGGACGAGAGTTCAATGTCCCGCACACACGCAGCGTTAGAGGATATCTGTGTTTTGGACGAGAGTACAATGTCCCGCACATGCAGCGTTAGAGGCTCTATGTGTTTGGGACGAGAGTACAATGTCCCGCACACACGCAGCGTTAGAGGCTCTCGGTGTTTGGGACGAGAGTACAATGTCCCGCACACACACAGCGTTAGAGGCTCTCGGTGTTTGGGGCGAGAGTACAATGTCCCGCACACACGCAGCGTTAGAGGCTCTCGGTGTTTGGGGCGAGAAAACAATGTCCCGCACACACGCAGCGTTAGAGGCTCTCGGTGTTTGAGACGAGAGTACAATGTCCCGCACACACGCAGCGTTAGAGGCTCTCGGTGTTTGGGACGAGAGTACAATGTCCCGCACACACGCAGCGTTAGAGGCTCTCGGTGTTTGAGACGAGAGTACAATGTCCCGCACACACGCAGCGTTAGAGGCTCTCGGTGTTTGAGACGAGAGTACAATGTCCCGCACACACACAGCGTTAGAGGCTCTCTGTGTTTGGGACGAGAGTACAATGTCCCGCACACACGCAGCGTTAGAGGCTCTCGGTGTTTGGGACGAGAGTACAATGTCCCGCACACACGCAGCGTTAGAGGCTCTCGGTGTTTGGGACGAGAGTACAATGTCCCGCACACACGCAGCGTTAGAGGCTCTCGGTGTTTGGGACGAGAGTACAATGTCCCGCACACACGCAGCATTAGAGGCTCTCGGTGTTTGGGACGAGAGTACAATGTCCCGCACACACGCAGCGTTAGAGGCTCTCTGTGTGTGGGACGAGTACAATGTGCCGCACACACGCAGCGTTAGAGGCTCTCGGTGTTTGGGACGAGAGTACAATGTCCCGCGCACACGCAGCGTTAGAGGCTCTCGGTGTTTGGGACGAGAGTACAATGTCCCGCACACACGCAGCATTAGAGGCTCTCTGTGTTTGGGACGAGAGTACAATGTCCCGCACACACGCAGCGTTAGAGGCTCTCGGTGTTTGGGACGAGAGTACAATGTCCCGCACACACGCAGCGTTAGAGGGTCTCTCTGTTTGGGACGAGAGTACAATGTCCCGCACACACGCAGCGTTAGAGGCTCTCGGTGTTTGGGACGAGAGTACAATGTCCCGCACACACGCAGCATTAGAGGCTCCCTGTGTTTGGGACGAGAGTACAATGTCCCGCACACACGCAGCGTTAGAGGCTCTCTGTGTTTGGGACGAGAGTACAATGTCCCGCACACACGCAGCGTTAGAGGGTCTCTGTGTTTGGGACGAGAGTACAATGTCCCGCACACACGCAGCGTTAGAGGCTCTCTGTGTTTGGGACGAGAGTACAATGTCCCGCACACATGCAGCGTTAGAGGCTCTCAGTGTTTGGGACGAGAGTACAATGTCCCGCACACACGCAGCGTTAGAGGCTCTCTGTGTTTGGGACGAGAGTACAATGTCCCGCACACACGCAGCGTTAGAGGCTCTCTGTGTTTGGGACGAGAGTACAATGTCCCGCACACACGCAGCGTTAGAGGGTCTCGGTGTTTGGGACGAGAGTGCAATGTCCCGCACACATGCAGCGTTAGAGGCTCTCGGTGTTTGGGACGAGAGTACAATGTCCCGCACACACGCAGCGTTAGAGGCTCTCAGTGTTTGGGACGAGAGTACAATGTCCCGCACACACGCAGCGTTAGAGGCTCTCGGTGTTTGGGACGAGAGTACAATGTCCCGCACACACGCAGCGTTAGAGGCTCTCGGTGTTTGGGACGAGTACAATGTCCCGCACACGCAGCGTTAGAGGCTCTCGGTGTTTGGGACAAGAGTACAATGTCCCGCACACACTCAGCGTTAGAGGCTCTCGGTGTTTGGGACGAGAGTGCAATGTCCCGCACACACGCAGCATTAGAGGCTCTCGGTGTATGGGACGAGAGTACAATGTCCCGCACACATGCAGCGTTAGAGGCTCTCTGTGTTTGGGACGAGAGTACAATGTCCCGCACACACGCAGCATTAGAGGCTCTCGGTGTTTGGGACGAGAGTACAATGTCCCGCACACACGCAGCGTTAGAGGCTCTCGGTGTTTGGGGCGAGAGTACAATGTCCCGCACACACGCAGCGTTAGAGGCTCTCTGTGTTTGGGACGAGAGTACAATGTCCCGCACATACGCAGCGTTAGAGGCTCTCTGTGTTTGGGACGAGAGTACAATGTCCCGCACACACGCAGCGTTAGAGGCTCTCTGTGTTTGGGACGAGAGTACAATGTCCCGCACACACACAGCGTTAGAGGCTCTCTGTGTTTGGGACGAGAGTACAATGTCCCGCACACACACAGCGTTAGAGGCTCTCTGTGTTTGGGACGAGAGTACAATGTCCCGCACACACACAGCGTTAGAGGCTCTCGGTGTTTGGGGCGAGAGTACAATGTCCCGCACACACGCAGCGTTAGAGGCTCTCGGTGTTTGGGGCGAGAAAACAATGTCCCGCACACACGCAGCGTTAGAGGCTCTCGGTGTTTGAGACGAGAGTACAATGTCCCGCACACACGCAGCGTTAGAGGCTCTCGGTGTTTGGGACGAGAGTACAATGTCCCGCACACACGCAGCGTTAGAGGCTCTCGGTGTTTGAGACGAGAGTACAATGTCCCGCACACACGCAGCGTTAGAGGCTCTCGGTGTTTGAGACGAGAGTACAATGTCCCGCACACACACAGCGTTAGAGGCTCTCTGTGTTTGGGACGAGAGTACAATGTCCCGCACACACGCAGCGTTAGAGGCTCTCGGTGTTTGGGACGAGAGTACAATGTCCCGCACACACGCAGCGTTAGAGGCTCTCGGTGTTTGGGACGAGAGTACAATGTCCGGCACACACGCAGCGTTAGAGGCTCTCGGTGTTTGGGACGAGAGTACAATGTCCCGCACACACGCAGCATTAGAGGCTCTCGGTGTTTGGGACGAGAGTACAATGTCCCGCACACACGCAGCGTTAGAGGCTCTCTGTGTGTGGGACGAGTACAATGTGCCGCACACACGCAGCGTTAGAGGCTCTCGGTGTTTGGGACGAGAGTACAATGTCCCGCGCACACGCAGCGTTAGAGGCTCTCGGTGTTTGGGACGAGAGTACAATGTCCCGCACACACGCAGCGTTAGAGGCTCTCTGTGTTTGGGACGAGAGTACAATGTCCCGCACACACGCAGCGTTAGAGGCTCTCTGTGTTTGGGACGAGAGTACAATGTCCCGCACACACGCAGCGTTAGAGGGTCTCTGTGTTTGGGACGAGAGTACAATGTCCCGCACACACGCAGCGTTAGAGGCTCTCGGTGTTTGGGACGAGAGTACAATGTCCCGCACACACGCAGCATTAGAGGCTCTCTGTGTTTGGGACGAGAGTACAATGTCCCGCACACACGCAGCGTTAGAGGCTCTCGGTGTTTGGGACGAGAGTACAATGTCCCGCACACACGCAGCGTTAGAGGGTCTCTGTGTTTGGGACGAGAGTACAATGTCCCGCACACACGCAGCGTTAGAGGCTCTCGGTGTTTGGGACGAGAGTACAATGTCCCGCACACACGCAGCATTAGAGGCTCCCTGTGTTTGGGACGAGAGTACAATGTCCCGCACACACGCAGCGTTAGAGGCTCTCTGTGTTTGGGACGAGAGTACAATGTCCCGCACACACGCAGCGTTAGAGGGTCTCTGTGTTTGGGACGAGAGTACAATGTCCCGCACACACGCAGCGTTAGAGGCTCTCTGTGTTTGGGACGAGAGTACAATGTCCCGCACACACGCAGCATTAGAGGCTCCCTGTGTTTGGGACGAGAGTACAATGTCCCGCACACATGCAGCGTTAGAGGCTCTCTGTGTTTGGGACGAGAGTACAATGTCCCGCACACACGCAGCGTTAGAGGCTCTCTGTGTTTGGGACGAGAGTACAATGTCCCGCACACACGCAGCGTTAGAGGGTCTCGGTGTTTGGGACGAGAGTGCAATGTCCCGCACACACGCAGCGTTAGAGGCTCTCGGTGTTTGGGACGAGAGTACAATGTCCCGCACACACGCAGCGTTAGAGGCTCTCGGTGTTTGGGACGAGTACAATGTCCCGCACACGCAGCGTTAGAGGCTCTCGGTGTTTGGGACGAGAGTGCAATGTCCCGCACACACGCAGCATTAGAGGCTCTCGGTGTATGGGACGAGAGTACAATGTCCCGCACACATGCAGCGTTAGAGGCTCTCTGTGTTTGGGACGAGAGTACAATGTCCCGCACACACGCAGCATTAGAGGCTCTCGGTGTTTGGGACGAGAGTACAATGTCCCGCACACACGCAGCGTTAGAGGCTCTCGGTGTTTGGGGTGAGAGTACAATGTCCCGCACACACACGCAGCGTTAGAGGCTCTCTGTGTTTGGGACGAGAGTACAATGTCCCGCACATACGCAGCGTTAGAGGCTCTCTGTGTTTGGGACGAGAGTACAATGTCCCGCACACACGCAGCGTTAGAGGCTCTCTGTGTTTGGGACGAGAGTACAATGTCCCGCACACACGCAGCGTTAGAGGCTCTCTGTGTTTGGGACGAGAGTACAATGTCCCGCACACACACAGCGTTAGAGGCTCTCTGTGTTTGGGACGAGAGTACAATGTCCCGCACACGCACAGCGTTAGAGGCTCTCTGTGTTTGGGACGAGAGTACAATGTCCCGCACACACGCAGTGTTAGAGGCTCTCGGTGTTTGGGACGAATACAATGTCCCGCACACACGCAGCGTTACAGGCTCTCTGTGTTTGGGACAAGAGTACAATGTCCCGCACAAGCACAGCGTTAGAGGCTCTCTGTGTTTGGGACGAGAGTACAATGTCCCGCACACACGCAGCGTTAGAGGCTCTCGGTGTTTGGGACGAGTACAATGTCCCGCACACACGCAGCGTTACAGGCTCTCTGTGTTTGGGACAAGAGTACAATGTCCCGCACACGCACAGCGTTAGAGGCTCTCTGTGTTTGGGACGAGAGTACAAAGTCCCGCACACATGCAGCGTTAGAGGCTCTCTGTGTTTGGGACGAGAGTGCAATGTCCCGCACACACGCAGCGTTAGAGGCTCTCGGTGTTTCGGACGAGAGTACAATGTCCCGCACACACGCAGCGTTAGAGGCTCTCTGTGTTTGGGACAAGAGTACAATGTCCCGCACACACGCAGCGTTAGAGGCTCTCTGTGTTTGGGACGAGAGTACAATGTCCCGCACACACGCAGCGTTAGAGGCTCTCTGTGTTTGGGATGAGTACAATGTCCCGCACACACGCAGCGTTAGAGGCTCTCGGTGTTTGGGACGAGTACAATGTCCCGCACACACGCAGCGTTACAGGCTCTCGGTGTTTGGGACGAGTACAATGTCCCGCACACGCACAGCGTTAGAGGCTCTCTGTGTTTGGGACGAGAGTACAATGTCCCGCACACATGCAGCGTTAGAGGCTCTCAGTGTTTGGGACGAGAGTACAATGTCCCGCACACACGCAGCGTTAGAGGCTCTCGGTGTTTGGGACGAGTGTACAATGTCCCGCACACACGCAGCGTTAGAGGCTCTCTGTGTTTGGGACGAGAGTACAATGTCCCGCACACACGCAGCGTTAGAGGCTCTCTGTGTTTGGGACAAGAGTACAATGTCCCGCACACACGCAGCGTTAGAGGCTCTCTGTGTGTGGGACGAGAGTACAATGACCCGCACACACGCAGCGTTAGAGGCTCTCTGTGTTTGGGACAAGAGTACAATGTCCCGCACACACGCAGCGTTAGAGGCTCTCTGTGTTTGGGACGAGAGTACAATGTCCCGCACACGCGCAGTGTTAGAGGCTCTCTGTGTGTGGGACGAGAGTACAATGACCCGCACACACGCAGCGTTAGAGGCTCTCTGTGTTTGGGACAAGAGTACAATGTCCCGCACACACGCAGCGTTAGAGGCTCTCTGTGTTTGGGACGAGAGTACAATGTCCCGCACACACGCAGCGTTAGAGGCTCTCGGTGTTTTGGACGAGAGTACAATGTCCCGCACACACACAGCGTTAGAGGCTCTCTGTGTTTGGGACGAGCGTACAATGTCCCGCACACACGCAGCGTTAGAGGCACTCAGTGTTTGGGACGAGAGTACAATGTCCCGCACACACGCAGCGTTAGAGGCTCTCGGTGTTTGGGACGAGAGTACAATGTCCCGCACACACGCAGCGTTAGAGGCTCTCTGTGTTTGGGACGAGAGTACAATGTCCCGCACACACGCAGCGTTAGAGGATCTCGGTGTTTGGGACGAGAGTACAATGTCCCCCACACACGCAGCGTTAGAGGCTCTCTGTGTTTGGGATGAGAGTACAATGTCCCGCACACACGCAGCATTAGAGGCTCTCGGTGTTTGGGACGAGAGTACAATGTCCCGCACACACGCAGCGTTAGAGGCTCTCGGTGTTTGGGACGAGTACAATGTCCCGCACACACACAGCGTTAGAGGCTCTCTGTGTTTGGGACGAGAGTACAATGTCCCGCACACACGCAGCGTTAGAGGCTCTCGGTGTTTGGGACGAGAGTACAATGTCCCGCACACACACAGCGTTAGAGGCTCTCTGTGTTTGGGACGAGAGTACAATGTCCCGCACACACGCAGCGTTAGAGGATCTCGGTGTTTGGGACGAGAGTACAATGTCCCGCACACACACAGCGTTAGAGGCTCTTTGTGTTTGGGACGAGAGTACAATGTCCCGCACACGCACAGCGTTAGAGGCTCTCTGTGTTTGGGACGAGAGTACAATGTCCCGCACACGCACAGCATTAGAGGCTCTCTGTGTTTGGGACGAGAGTACAATGTCCCGCACACACGCAGCGTTAGAGGCTCTCGGTGTTTGGGACGAGTACAATGTCCCGCACACACGCAGCGTTACAGGCTCTCTGTGTTTGGGACAAGAGTACAATGTCCCGCACACGCACAGCGTTAGAGGCTCTCTGTGTTTGGGACGAGAGTACAATGTCCCGCACACATGCAGCGTTAGAGGCTCTCTGTGTTTGGGACGAGAGTGCAATGTCCCGCACACACGCAGCGTTAGAGGCTCTCTGTGTTTGGGACAAGAGTACAATGTCGCGCACACACGCAGCGTTAGAGGCTCTCTGTGTTTGGGACGAGAGTACAATGTCCCGCACACACGCAGCGTTAGAGGCTCTCTGTGTTTGGGATGAGTACAATGTCCCGCACACACGCAGTGTTATAGGCTCTCTGTGTTTGGGACGAGAGTACAATGTCCCGCACACACGCAGCGTTAGAGGCTCTCGGTGTTTGGGACGAGTACAATGTCCCGCACACACGCAGCGTTAGAGGCTCTCTGTGTTTGGGACAAGAGTACAATGTCCCGCACACGAGCAGCGTTAGAGGCTCTCAGTGTTTGGGACGAGAGTACAATGTCCCGCACACACGCAGCGTTAGAGGCTCTCGGTGTTTGGGACGAGAGTACAATGTCCCGCACACACGCAGCGTTAGAGGCTCTCGGTGTTTGGGACGAGCGTACAATGTCCCGCACACACGCAGCGTTAGAGGCTCTCGTGTTTGGGACGAGCGTACAATGTCACACACACACGCAGCGTTAGAGGCTCTCTGTGTTTGGGACAAGAGTACAATGTCACACACACACGCAGCGTTAGAGGCTCTCGGTGTTTGGGACGAGAGTACAATGTCCCGCACACGCGCAGCGTTAGAGGCTCTGTGTGTGGGACGAGAGTACAATGTCCCGCACACACGCAGCGTTAGAGGCTCTCTGTGTTTGGGACGAGAGTACAATGTCCCGCACACACGCAGCGTTAGAGGCTCTCTGTGTTTGGGACGAGAGTACAATGTCCCGCACACACGCAGCGTTAGAGGCTCTCGGTGTTTGGGACGAGAGTACAATGTCCCGCACACACGCAGCGTTAGAGGCTCTCTGTGTTTGGGACGAGAGTACAATGTCCCGCACACACGCAGCGTTAGAGGCTCTCTATGTTTGGGACGAGAGTACAATGTCCCGCACACACGCAGCGTTAGAGGCTCTCTGTGTTTGGGACGAGAGTACAATGTCCCGCACACACGCAGCGTTAGAGGCTCTCTGTGTTTGGGACGAGAGTACAATGTCCCGCACACACGCAGCGTTAGAGGCTCTCTGTGTTTGGGACGAGAGTACAATGTCCCGCACACATGCAGCGTTAGAGGCTCTCGGTGTTTGGGACGAGAGTACAATGTCCCGCACACACGCAGCTTTAGAGGCTCTCTGTGTTTGGGATGAGAGTACAATGTCCCGCACACACGCAGCGTTAGAGGCTCTCTGTGTTTGGGACGAGAGTACAATGTCCCGCACACACACAGCGTTAGAGGCTCACGGTGTTTGGGACGAGTACAATCTCCCGCACACACGCAGCGTTAGAGGCTCTCTGTGTTTGGGACGAGAGTACAATGTCCCGCACACACGCAGCGTTAGAGGCTCTCGGTGTTTGGGACAAGAGTACAATGTCCCGCACACGCGCAGCGTTAGAGGCTCTCTGTGTGTGGGACGAGAGTACAATGTCCCGCACACACGCAGCGTTAGAGGCTCTCTGTGTTTGGGACGAGAGTACAATGTCCCGCACACACGCAGCGTTAGAGGCTCTCTGTGTTTGGGACGAGCGTACAATGTCCCGCACACACGCAGCGTTAGAGGCTCTCAGTGTTTGGGACGAGAGTACAATGTCCCGCACACACGCAGCGTTAGAGGATCTCAGTGTTTGGGACGAGAGTACAATGTCCCGCACACACACAGCGTTAGAGGCTCTCTGTGTTTGGGACGAGAGTACAATGTCCCGCACACACGCAGCGTTAGAGGCTCTCTGTGTTTGGGACGAGCGTACAATGTCCCGCGCACACACAGCGTTAGAGGCTCTCTGTGTTTGGGACGAGTACAATGTCCCACACACACGCAGCGTTAGAGGCTCTCTGTGTTTGGGACGAGAGTACAATGTCCCGCACACACGCAGCGTTAGAGGCTCTCTGTGTTTGGGACGAGAGTACAATGTCCCGCACACACGCAGCGTTAGAGGCTCTCTGTGTTTGGGACGAGAGTACAATGTCCCGCACACACGCAGCGTTAGAGGCTCTCTGTGTTTGGGACGAGAGTACAATGTCCCGCACACACGCAGCGTTAGAGGCTCTCTGTGTTTGGGACGAGCGTACAATGTCCCGCACACACGCAGCGTTAGAGGCTCTCTGTGTTTGGGACGAGAGTACAATGTCCCGCACACACGCAGCGTTAGAGGCTCTCTGTGTTTGGGACGAGAGTACAATGTCCCGCACACACGCAGCGTTAGAGGCTCTCAGTGTTTGGGACGAGAGGAAAATGTCCCGCACACACGCAGCGTTAGAGGCTCTCTGTGTTTGGGACGATAGTACAATGTCCCGCACACACGCAGCGTTAGAGGCTCTCTGTGTTTGGGACGATAGTACAATGTCCCGCACACACGCAGCGTTAGAGGCTCTCTGTGTTTGGGACGAGAGTACAATGTCCCGCACACACGCAGCGTTAGAGGCTCTCTGTGTTTGGGACGAGAGTACAATGTCCCGCACACACGCAGCGTTAGAGGATCTCGGTGTTTGGGACGAGAGTACAATGTCCCGCACACACGCAGCATTAGAGGCTCTCGGTGTTTGGGACGAGAGTACAATGTCCCGCACACACGCAGCGTTAGAGGCTCTCGGTGTTTGGGACGAGTACAATGTCCCGCACACACGCAGCGTTAGAGGATCTCGGTGTTTGGGACGAGAGTACAATGTCCCGCACACACGCAGCGTTAGAGGCTCTCGGTGTTTGGGACGAGAGTACAATGTCCCGCACACACGCAGCGTTAGAGGCTCTCTGTGTTTGGGACGAGAGTACAATGTCCCGCACACACGCAGCGTTAGAGGCTCTCTGTGTTTGGGACGAGAGTACAATGTCCCGCACACACGCAGCGTTAGAGGATCTCGGTGTTTGGGACGAGAGTACAATGTCCCGCACACACGCAGCATTAGAGGCTCTCGGTGTTTGGGACGAGAGTACAATGTCCCGCACACACGCAGCGTTAGAGGCTCTCGGTGTTTGGGACGAGTACAATGTCCCGCACACACACAGCGTTAGAGGCTCTCTGTGTTTGGGACGAGAGTACAATGTCCCGCACACATGCAGCGTTAGAGGCTCTCGGTGTTTGGGACGAGAGTACAATGTCCCGCACACACACAGCGTTAGAGGCTCTCTGTGTTTGGGACGAGAGTACAATGTCCCGCACACACGCAGCGTTAGAGGATCTCGGTGTTTGGGACGAGAGTACAATGTCCCGCACACACGCAGCATTAGAGGCTCTCTGTGTTTGGGACGAGAGTACAATGTCACACACACACGCAGCGTTAGAGGCTCTCGGTGTTTGGGACGAGAGTACAATGTCCCGCACACACGCAGCATTAGATGCTCCCTGTGTTTGGGACGAGAGTACAATGTCCCGCACACACGCAGCGTTAGAGGCTCTCAGTGTTTGGGACGAGAGTACAATGTCCCGCACACACGCAGCGTTAGAGGCTCTCTGTGTTTGGGACGAGAGTACAATGTCCCGCACACACGCAGCATTAGAGGCTCCCTGTGTTTGGGACGAGAGTACAATGTCCCGCACACACGCAGCGTTAGAGGCTCTCAGTGTTTGGGACGAGAGTACAATGTCCCGCACACACGCAGCGTTAGAGGCTCTCGGTGTTTGGGACGAGAGTACAATGTCCCGCACACACGCAGCGTTAGAGGCTCTCGGTGTTTGGGACGAGTACAATGTCCCGCACACGCAGCGTTAGAGGCTCTCGGTGTTTGGGACAAGAGTACAATGTCCCGCACACACTCAGCGTTAGAGGCTCTCGGTGTTTGGGACGAGAGTACAATGTCCCGCGCACACACAGCGTTAGAGGCTCTCTGTGTTTGGGACGAGAGTACAAAGTCCCACACACACGCAGCGTTAGAGGCTCTCAGTGTTTGGGACGAGAGTACAATGTCCGCACACACGCAACGTTAGAGGCTCTCTGTGTTTGGGACGAGAGTGCAATGTCCCGCACACACGCAGCATTAGAGGCTCTCGGTGTTTGGGACGAGAGTACAATGTCCCGCACACATGCAGTGTTAGAGGCTCTCTGTGTTTGGGACGAGAGTACAATGTCCCGCACACACGCAGCATTAGAGGCTCTCGGTGTTTGGGACGAGAGTACAATGTCCCGCACACACGCAGCGTTAGAGGCTCTCGGTGTTTGGGGCGAGAGTACAATGTCCCGCACACACGCAGCGTTAGAGGCTCTCTGTGTTTGGGACGAGAGTACAATGTCCCGCACACACGCAGCGTTAGAGGCTCTCTGTGTTTGGGACGAGAGTACAATGTCCCGCACACACGCAGCATTAGAGGCTCTCTGTGTTTGGGACGAGAGTACAATGTCCCGCACACACACAGCGTTAGAGGCTCTCTGTGTTTGGAACGAGAGTACAATGTCCCGCACACGCACAGCGTTAGAGGCTCTCTGTGTTTGGGACGAGAGTACAATGTCCCGCACACACGCAGCGTTAGAGGCTCTCAGTGTTTGGGACAAGAGTACAATGTCCCGCACACACGCAGTGTTAGAGGCTCTCGGTGTTTGGGACGAGTACAATGTCCCGCACACACGCAGCGTTACAGGCTCTCTGTGTTTGGGACAAGAGTACAATGTCCCGCACACGCACAGCGTTAGAGGCTCTCTGTGTTTGGGACGAGAGTACAATGTCCCGCACACACGCAGCGTTAGAGGCTCTCGGTGTTTGGGACGAGTACAATGTCCCGCACACACGCAGCGTTACAGGCTCTCTGTGTTTGGGACAAGAGTACAATGTCCCGCACACGCACAGCGTTAGAGGCTCTCTGTGTTTGGGACGAGAGTACAATGTCCCGCACACATGCAGCGTTAGAGGCTCTCGGTGTTTGGGACGAGTACAATGTCCCGCACACACGCAGCGTTACAGGCTCTCTGTGTTTGGGACAAGAGTACAATGTCCCGCACACGCACAGCGTTAGAGGCTCTCTGTGTTTGGGACGAGAGTACAATGTCCCGCACACATGCAGCGTTAGAGGCTCTCTGTGTTTGGGACTAGAGTGCAATGTCCCGCACACACGCAGCGTTAGAGGCTCTCTGTGTTTGGGACAAGAGTACAATGTCCTGCACACACACAGCGTTAGAGGCTCTCTGTGTTTGGGACGAGAGTACAATGTCCCGCACACACGCAGCGTTAGAGGCTCTCGGTGTTTGGGACGAGAGTACAATGTCCCGCACACACGCAGTGTTAGAGGCTCTCCGTGTTTGGGACGAGAGTACAATGTCCCGCACACACGCAGCGTTAGAGGCTCTCGGTGTTTGGGACGAGAGTACAATGTCCCGCACACACGCAGCGTTAGAGGCTCTCGGTGTTTGGGACGAGTACAATGTCCCGCACACACGCAGCGTTAGAGGCTCTCTGTGTTTGGGACGAGAGTACAATGTCCCGCACACACGCAGCGTTACAGGCTCTCTGTGTTTGGGACGAGAGTGCAATGTCCCGCACACACGCAGCGTTAGAGGCTCTCTGTGTGTGGGACGAGAGTACAATGTCCGCACACACGCAGCGTTAGAGGCTCTCGGTGTTTGGGACGAGAGTACAATGTCCCACACACACGCAGCGTTAGAGGCTCTCGGTGTTTGGGACGAGAGTACAATGTCCCGCACACACGCAGCGTTAGAGGCTCTCCGTGTTTGGGACGAGAGTACAATGTCCCGCACACACGCAGCGTTAGAGGCTCTCGGTGTTTGGGACGAGAGTACAATGTCCCGCACACACGCAGCGTTAGAGGCTCTCGGTGTTTGGGACGAGTACAATGTCCCGCACACACGCAGCGTTAGAGGCTCTCGGTGTTTGGGACGAGAGTACAATGTCCCGCACACACGCAGCGTTACAGGCTCTCTATGTTTGGGACGAGAGTGCAATGTCCCGCACACACGCAGCGTTAGAGGCTCTCTGTGTTTGGGACGAGAGTACAATGTCCCGCACACACGCAGCATTAGAGGCTCTCTGTGTTTGGGACAAGAGTACAATGTCCCGCACACACGCAGCGTTAGAGGCTCTCTGTGTTTGGGACGAGAGTACAATGTCCCGCACACACGCAGCGTTAGAGGCTCTCTGTGTTTGGGATGAGTACAATGTCCCGCACACACGCAGCGTTAGAGGCTCTCGGTGTTTGGGACGAGAGTACAATGTCCCGCACACACGCAGCGTTAGAGGCTCTCGGTGTTTGGGACGAGAGTACAATGTCCCGCACACACGCAGCGTTAGAGGCTCTCTGTGTTTGGGACGAGAGTACAATGTCCCGCACACACGCAGCGTTAGAGGCTCTCGGTGTTTGGGACGAGCGTACAATGTCCCGCACACGCAGCGTTAGAGGCTCTCGGTGTTTGGGACGAGTACAATGTCCCGCACACACGCAGCGTTAGAGGCTCTCGGTGTTTGGGACGAGTACAATGTCCCGCACACACGCAGCGTTAGAGGCTCTCTGTGTTTGGGATGAGTACAATGTCCCGCACACACGCAGTGTTAGAGGCTCTCTGTGTTTGGGACGAGAGTACAATGTCCCGCACACACGCAGCGTTAGAGGCTCTCGGTGTTTGGGACGAGTACAATGTCCCGCACACACGCAGCGTTAGAGGCTCTCTGTGTTTGGGACGAGAGTACAATGTCCCGCACACACGCAGCGTTAGAGGCTCTCAGTGTTTGGGACGAGAGTACAATGTCCCGCACACGAGCAGCGTTAGAGGCTCTCAGTGTTTGGGACGAGAGTACAATGTCCCTCACACACGCAGCGTTAGAGGCTCTCGGTGTTTGGGACGAGCGTACAATGTCCCGCACACACGCAGCGTTAGAGGCTCTCTGTGTTTGGGACGAGAGTACAATGTCCCGCACACACGCAGCGTTAGAGGCTCTCTGTGTTTGGGACGAGAGTACAATGTCCCGCACACACGCAGCGTTAGAGGCTCTCTGTGTTTGGGACGAGTACAATGTCCCGCACACACGCAGTGTTAGAGGCTTTCTGTGTTTGGGACGAGAGTACAATGTCCCGCACACACGCAGCGTTAGAGGCTCTCGGTGTTTGGGACGAGTACAATGTCCCGCACACACGCAGCGTTAGAGGCTCTCGGTGTTTGGGACGAGAGTACAATGTCCCGCACACACGCAGCGTTAGAGGCTCTCGGTGTTTGGGACGAGCGTACAATGTCCCGCACACACGCAGCGTTAGAGGCTCTCTGTGTTTGGGACGAGAGTACAATGTCCCGCACACACGCAGCGTTAGAGGCTCTCTGTGTTTGGGACGAGAGTACAATGTCCCGCACACACGCAGCGTTAGAGGCTCTCTGTGTTTGGGATGAGTACAATGTCCCGCACACACGCAGTGTTAGAGGCTCTCGGTGTTTGGGACGAGAGTACAATGTCCCGCACACACGCAGCGTTAGAGGCTCTCGGTGTTTGGGACGAGTACAATGTCCCGCACACACGCAGCGTTAGAGGCTCTCTGTGTTTGGGACGAGAGTACAATGTCCCGCACACACGCAGCGTTAGAGGCTCTCAGTGTTTGGGACGAGAGTACAATGTCCCGCACACGAGCAGCGTTAGAGGCTCTCGGTGTTTGGGACGAGAGTACAATGTCCCGCACACACGCAGCGTTAGAGGCTCTCGGTGTTTGGGACGAGCGTACAATGTCCCGCACACACGCAGCGTTAGAGGCTCTCGGTGTTTGGGACGGGAGTACAATGTCCCGCACACACACGCAGCATTAGAGGCTCTCTGTGTTTGGGACGAGAGTACAATGTCCCCCACACACGCAGCGTTAGAGGCTCTCTGTGTTTGGGATGAGAGTACAATGTCCCGCACACACGCAGCGTTAGAGGCCCTCTGTGTTTGGGACGAGCGTACAATGTCCCGCACACACGCAGCGTTAGAGGCACTCAGTGTTTGGGACGAGAGTACAATGTCCCGCACACACGCAGCGTTAGAGGCTCTCGGTGTTTGGGACGAGAGTACAATGTCCCGCACACACGCAGCGTTAGAGGCTCTCTGTGTTTGGGACGAGAGTACAATGTCCCGCACACACGCAGCGTTAGAGGCTCTCTGTGTTTGGGACGAGAGTACAATGTCCCGCACACACGCAGCGTTAGAGGATCTCGGTATTTGGGACGAGAGTACAATGTCCCGCACACACGCAGCATTAGAGGCTCTCGGTGTTTGGGACGAGAGTACAATGTCCCGCACACACGCAGCGTTAGAGGATCTCGGTGTTTGGGACGAGAGTACAATGTCCCGCACACACGCAGCATTAGAGGCTCTCTGTGTTTGGGACGAGAGTACAATGTCACACACACACGCAGCGTTAGAGGCTCTCTGTGTTTGGGACGAGAGTACAATGTCCCGCGCACACGCAGCATTAGAGGCTCTCTGTGTTTGGGACGAGAGTACAATGTCCCGCACACACGCAGCATTAGAAGCTCTCGGTGTTTGGGACGAGAGTACAATGTCCCGCACACACGAAGCATTAGAGGCTCTCTGTGTTTGGGACGAGAGTACAATGTCCCGCGCACACACAGCGTTAGAGGCTCTCTGTGTTTGGGATGAGAGTACAATGTCCCGCACACACGCAGCGTTAGAGGCTCTCTGTGTTTGGGACGAGAGTACAATGTCCCGCACACACGCAGCGTTAGAGGCTCTCTGTGTTTGGGACGAGAGTACAATGTCCCGCACACACACAGCGTTAGAGGCTCTCTGTGTTTGGGACGATAGTACAATGTCCCGCGCACACACAGCGTTAGAGGCTCTCTGTGTTTGGGACGAGAGTACAATGTCCCGCACACACGCAGCGTTAGAGGCTCTCAGTGTTTGGGACGAGAGTACAATGTCCCGCACACACGCAGCGTTAGAGGCTCTCTGTGTTTGGGACGAGAGTACAATGTCCCGCACACACGCAGCGTTAGAGGCTCTCAGTGTTTGGGACGAGAGCACAATGTCCCGCACACACGCAGCGTTAGAGGCTCTCAGTGTTTGGGACGAGAGTACAATGTCCCGCACACACGCAGCGTTAGAGGCTCTCGGTGTTTGGGACGAGAGTACAATGTCCCGCACACACGCAGCGTTAGAGGCTCTCGGTGTTTGGGACGAGAGTACAATGTCCCGCACACATGCAGCGTTAGAGGCTCTCTGTGTTTGGGACGAGAGTACAATGTCCCGCACACACGCAGCGTTAGAGGCTCTCTGTGTTTGGGACGAGAGTACAATGACCCGCACACACGCAGCGTTAGAGGCTCTCTGTGTTTGGGACGAGAGTACAATGTCCCGCACACACGCAGCGTTAGAGGCTCTCGCTCGAACACTTCAGGACCTCAAAGGCAATGAAACTATTACGGATGGAGTGAGTTGTTTTAACAAAGGGATTTGGCATAAAGAAACAAAAAAATTAAATTATCCTTTTATAAATCTCAGTATTCTTTGGTTTCTTAGAACTCCCCGAGCAACACCGTGTACTTTAGCTAGTAAATATATGTAATGCATAAAAAGCCTCTCGCATTCCCCGAATGACATTTTGGATCTGTAAGGCAATTTCCTCTTATACTCTCTCCTGATTCTAATTGTGTTTTTTTTTTTTTTTTACAGCATTTGTTTGAAATACAGCAGCATTGCGGATAAGGTAAATGAGGTGCCTGCTACCACTACGGACCTCGTTGGCCTAACAAATTTCCTGAGAACAGCAAGGGATGTCACTGTTTATAAACTAAAGGACGAGCTTTCAGAAGCAGCGAGTAGGATGTCATTCCTGCTGGATTATGCCATCCTTCAATGTAAGTGACACCTCCGTGGAAAATCCAGCATGCATAAATGGTGTCATTATGTGTCATCAACTATTTTATTCAACGAGCCCATCATCTAAACTTATGTTGCTTGTATCTTCTTTCATATATTGCAAGGAATTATCGTTTTTTAATTATTATTATTGTTGTTCATTTTATTATGGTCTGCAATATCACTTTTCCATTTCGTAAAACAATACAAGTCATACATAATCCATGAATAATAAAATCAGGAACAAAACAATAATACATATGTATAATGTTTGACAAGAACCCGAGCCTAGATTTCAACCGTTGCATTTTCCTTTGTCGCTGGGTACCGTATGTATATATATTTTTGATATTCTTTCTTTGTAGATGATGATCTGAAGCTGAATAGTACCGTTTTCCACTGGCCGGAACAGATCGAGACCGTCTTTGAGGTCAACACAGACCGATTAATGAATCTCAGAGATCAGGCTGAGGACGAGCTGAGGAAAAGGTGTGCTCATTTCATTATGATATGCTGTTCTGGTAGCTAACGTGGGATTGTTTTACCTTCTTGCTGTTTTAGGGGGTAATTCTATATTGTCCGAAGCAGCCGTTGGGGCAGTTTTCAGCTGGAAACCCCATAGACTTTAACAGGGATATTCGGATGAGAACGACCGCTTTGCACACTATAGAGTTGCCCACTCAGTGTTTATATTGTCAAAAAAAGTTTTTGTCTTTTCGACATTGTGGTATATAAATAATAATTTGAATAGCACCTAACTACTGTAAATCATGTAGGGTTATTCTCACCATCTATGAAGCAGGTGCTACTAACAATGCGGTCCACGTCTCATCTTCCTCTCCGAATTCTTGAGCTACTTTTTATCTCCAGTTTTCTGCTTCTGTGACTTTTATATAACATCCATCACTTTCTCTTTATTCCTGTTTCCTTCAGAATGTCTCTCTGTTAGGCACCTCTTACATTGGAATAGGGGGATGCCTGCAGGAGTGAGAGCGGAACTGTATCATTTAGTGTCAGATGGATCTTGATGTATAATATTTCATAATAGCTTTGCAGGGTTCTCTTAAATCCTTCTGCCAGTTTTTACACCATGGAGGAGGCACCTCCAGATATGACAGTGAATCCCAAGAGAAGTTTATTTGGTAGATCAGATGCTGCTTTTCTGTGGTGTAAAACTAAAAAGCACAAAAATACTTTTATGTTATAAATAATATTGCAATAAATCATTATTTAATGCAAGTGTATATTTTATTTTAATTATGCACATGCCTACTATCCATGATGCATTCATTTTCCATCCTTAGCCTGACTCCGAGTTACACATTTGTCAGCCTGGTGTTTATTTGATAGTGTTTTGGGATATTAATCACCATAATGGCACAGCAATCCATGGCTTGATGGTACCTTGAGATCCAACAGTGTAAACAAAGATGGGTTGCTATAGCATCCCAGTCTAAGGGAGCATTAAAAGCAGGGAAAGTACAGTAGAGCAACATTGTTAAAAAAATATTCAGACTAGCAATAATATGCTACATGAAGCTCTCTGCCTCTTCAGTGATCTGCCCTCCTCCCCCTCAGGCCAGATACTGAGAGATAACAGAAAGACATGAGGCATTCTAAATGTTACTATTATCCCTGAGTGCTACTGTAGATACAACCACTTGGATTCATTAATGTACTAATTGGGTACATGGCATTGATGAGTGGGCTGTTATTTAACTGATAAAAATGTTTCTGCTATCAAAATAAAATCAATTTAGTTACTGCAGGGGTTCTCAAATTCAGTCATCAAGACCCCCCCAAAACAGGTCAGGTTTTGCAGGTATCCCGGGCTTCAGCACAGGTGACAGAGTCACTGATTGAGCGACCTGTGCTGAAGCATGGATATCCTGAAAACCTGACTTGTTGGTTAGGGTCTTGAGGACTGGAGTTCAGAACTCTTTGACTTACAGTATGGTACACGAGGGGAGGAAACACTGGAAAACAAATATGAAACAAAGTGAAGTACTGTGAGGTATTATGCCTCGAACAAGTGAGATGTAGTGATATAATAATGCAGTACTCCCTTTCATTGCAGGCGTTCGGAATTCGAGAACATTCTTCAGTACTACACTAAAGAAATCGAAGCATTTAAAAAACGGGAGGTTATGACCATGGAAGAGATGAAGAACAATGTTGACAAACTTAATGAGCTGGATGGGAGTTTAACTGCGGCTGTGGCCGAATTTGAGGTTTGTGAACAGTATTTAGTAGAATAATGTGGAGAGAAATGCAGAAGTACAAGTCAATTGTAGCATACATAATAGATGAATCATTTTGGTAAAGGGGCCATTTGTAAACTGCTCTTAGATATTGATTACTTAGAGTTTGAAAAACGTGGGGTTAAAAGGGGACTGTTAAATTATTTCTAATCTCATATACATTAAAGAGGTCATCCAAGCGGATATATATATATTTGTTTTAATATGTAGCCTTTGATTACTTTTTATTGAAAATGAATGGTCTCAGCTGCTGATCGACTCTGTCTACCGTGATCAATCAGAAAAGATCCTGCTTCTCAGGGTTCACTAAATGGCTGCCTTTCAGTTTCAATAAATTCTTCAGTCAGTGTAACTCAGCAGCTACAATATATCCTTGTATTACTAAGGTAATATTATCTATTGTTACAGTTTGCAGCTCAAACTGCTGGGAATATTGGCAACAAATGATCACAAACAGGAAAGTGTTGCAAAGATCTTGCACTGCTGGGGAGGTGGGCTAAAACCTGCTATAGAAATCAAAGGATGCTCAGCATATTAAAACTAATTAAAATGGCATTAAGAATTGAATATTTTATTTAAATGCAGTAAGTAGTATCTAATACTACAGAACTTATTTATTTTACAAAACACACATGTATGATATTGCTTGGATTGCCTCTCTAGTGTCTACATATAATATTGAGAGTTGTTCAATAGTAATTCTCGCATTTCACCAAATAAAATGTTCTCGTCTGAAAATTATTAATTGGAGATTGTAAAAATAGATTTGATGCAGGTTGTGATACCCACAGGACCAACACAGTTACTACAACTTTGAATTACATATTTGTAGAATATATTGTTTATTTCATTTTGTTTGCTTATTTATCAGTGGAATTTAATTTATATTAGGAATGGTAAAGCAGCAAGATCAAAGTTGTATCAACAATTTAGGCAGAATAAACAAGACTTGAGAATGAAAAACGTATGTGTGTTAGGTAGCACTCCGGAGGATAGGGATACTTGGGAGAAATATTATACTGATGTTGTGGTGCACGAGAACAGGGAGGAACCTCAAAACCCCCCAAAAACGTTACAAATATATACAAAAGGTTCTCAGCACAATCTCAAAACAAAAATCAGACAACTGTCAATTGAAATGTAAAGAATATATTGAGAATTCGCGCAATACACAAATGCCCACAATAGGGCCATGGAGAGTACACCGCACAAAACAGAACTAAACAGTGTCAAAAATATGGAGGGAGAGGGGGAGGAGGAGAAACAAAAAGAGGAATGGAGAACACACAAGGAAAAAACAAAAGACTACGTAAAAGAAACGTAAAAGATGAGGTAATATAAACAAGGGGGGCAACGTTTCGGGGCCTAAATCGCCCCTTCTTCATGCCCGTTCCCACAGAACTTTTGAGTCTATGGTACGTTCCTTATGTACCTCCGTCTAAAAACTTCTCATCTAAATCTAGGATAAATGTTGGGATATGTTAAGTACATAAACTTGTAATAAACATTCTTTAACAAAGAGATAACTGCAAGGGATATCTGGAGACTCAAAATCAAAGAAATGTAGCACCTAGAGATACAATGTAAACCATAGAATGTAAGCCATAGAATGGCTACAATAGCAAGTGAAAATAACATTACGAATCCTTTGTGGTTTGTGGTGTCAAATGCTGTCTGGTGGTCATCGGCAGTCATTCTTTATTCTACAGGACTTTTGTGTGTGGCCGTTTTGTCCAGCATTGGTGTTAGACCATTACCATTTGCTCTATAGGGTATTTTCCTGCAGTACAGATGTTGGTTACATTAGGGTTGATTTTGATATTCCAGAGACACATTCTTTAGCCATAGAGGGTTACATTCAGCATCACAGGATCCACTATATGGTTTACATTGTATAAATACTGTAAGTACAGATATAGGATAAAGTATCTGTCGTCTACATTTAGAATAGGTTGAGCTTGATGGACATATGTCTTTTTTTACCCTCACCTACAATGTAACTGTGTAACTATGTAACTATCCCATGGGTTCTCATTTCCAGTGCTCAAGACCCCTTCCCCCCACCCCCCAACAGGTCAGGTTTTCAGGATATCCTTGTTTCAGCACAGATTGAGCCACCTATACCGAAGAAGGGACGGATTGAGCCACCTGTGCTAAAGCAGGGATGTCCAGAAAACCTGACCTGTTGGTGGATCTTGAGGACAGGCGTGGAGAACCCCTGCGCTAACCTGTTCGGATAGAGTAAATCAGTCGCAGTGAAAGCATGTGGCTGCTTTTCTTGTATTTCCGTCATGTATAAATACAGTTTTGAGAGTGGGGCCATGCCCCTCTATACTAATATATGGCAAGCTACATTTCAAACCAAGTAGCTGTATCCAGGGATAACAGCGCCTATATTGTTTTAGAACAGCATCAAGCTGGTCTTCATAATAAGCTGATTGTTTGCCATTCTGTAAAGGCTATCAATAAAGAAGAGGAGTTACTTGAATGGGAGAAAAGTCAATTTCCTTCTCTGCAAGCTACAATGACAAATAAGCTTCCTTTTGATCAACTCTGGGTAACTGCTTATAATTTCCATGATAAATCCGAGGACTGGATGAATGGTGAGTATAATCGTGTATAATGCCCACAGCACTTTGATGTATTATATCCAGTGTACAGTAGGTGGGTTAAGCAGCTTCCTAGATCACAGACTTAATGGGGTGCAAGATATTTTTAGTACCTCTCCCTAGTGATAGAAATATTAATATCCTTTGTCAGTCTTAACATTAGTCACACATTGTGGTTTTATGAGTTAATACTAGTTTCAAATTATGATTAATTAAGGGTAATTAAGAAGAGTCGTCAGTCCCTAATTAGAAGACAATGACCCAATAAGTTTTGACTTAACAGGTGTTTTGTAATTGACAGCTTTTTTTGTATTTAAAACATTCTAAACCTCGTTGAAAAACTCTTTGGGATCTATTTTGTAAAGTATGATAGACATTATTGATCATCAATGGCTATCAATACTAGCTACCAAACTTTCATAAAATACTCCTTTATCAATTCACGTTATTTATCTACTACTTGAAAGTAGTTAATGGAGTAAAATCCAATAAATAAGTAACTTGATAATGTTTACCTCCTAGTATTATGGCAGTCCTGCAATATAAGTCTTGCTTTTTTCCTACATTCTCTCCCAGATATTCATTTTTCCCCGCTCTGTGGAGTCACCTGAAATGTTGTCTTGCATGTACTCTGCTCTCTGACCCGCTGAACATCACGCGCTCACACTGACCATTCATTTCATGTGAAGTCCAGTACAAGTAGTAATAATGATAATAATAACTTTATTTAATATGGTGCTTTTCTCCCAATGGGACAAAGTGCTTCCCAATTACAGTATAGCGCGGGGTACGCAGCACGTAGGAATGTTACAGACACAGTCCCTGACCAGGTGAGCTTACAATGTGTTTGGTGATAAAGTGACTTGCCCAAAGTCTCAAGGAGGTGACACCAGGAATGGAACCAGGTTGCCCTGATTCACACTCAGTGTCGTTGTTTATTGTGTCAGTGTCTTTACTCACTGAGACACTTATTCTCTTCCATTTAATTTGGTAAATGGAAGCAGCTTATAGAAATGAGCAGTTAACCAAAAACAAAAGACAAAATAGAATCATGTATGAATGGATTTTAATTGAACTGAAATAGAATGAGAAGGAGTGATCTGTTTTCTACTGCTGCCTTACGCCTTAAACCCTTCTCACTGACTGCCCCACGCCTCTGGAATGCCCTTCCCCTCAATACCAGACTAGCACCCTCTCTATCCACCTTTAAGACCCACCTTTAAACACACCTGCTTAATGAAGCATGTGAGGAGCTCCATGGCTGATAATTAACACCTCCATACATAAACCTTGGCCCCTTGCAGACGCACTTACCAGAACGCCCTCCTACTGTCTCTGTACGTTCTTCCTATCAACCAATTAGATTGTAAGCTCTTCGGGGCAAGGACTCCTTTTCCTAAATGTTACTTTTATGTCTTAAGCACTTCTTCCCATTACGTGTTATTTGTATTATTTGTTATTTATAAGCTTGTGCTATGTACATTAATGGCACTATGTACATTAATGGCGCTATATTAATAAAGACATACATACATACATACATGCACTACACAAATAGTTCTTTAAAGCCATTGAATTTTGGCCAAACATATAACCACTTCATACAACTCAGATCTCAGTTGGTATTGGAGCATTTAAATAAAAAAAATATATATATATTTTTTTACAATTTTCAATCAAACACAAAAATAACAACTGGGCTAATTTCATGAGTGTTAAGTAGAATAGCTGCATACACTAAACCTGTTGTAGAGCATTGTATTGACATGTGCTATATGTTTCTCTGGTACAAAAGATTAATTACAGAGCTATGCTGATTTTTCAAAGTTTTATCTTATTTTTTTGCATTTAATATATTTAAAAATTAGATCCCTTGAAAACCCCATGAAAGCAAAGTATTTTTGAAGTTCTGAACAGACATCGTTGCATGATTTTCAGGAAGGATTAGTTAGAAAGAACCAGTCTCTAACAACCACGAGTACACATCATTCTGAAAGGGGAAATTTGTCCTTATACCTCCCGTGTTACTCTGCTCTCCCTGAAACAGGTCCGTTCCAGGAGCTAAACGCAGAAGAGATCGCGGAAGAAGTGGGAAACATGTGGAGAACGATGTACAAACTGTCCAAGAGTTTTGTGGATTTGCCGGGACCCAAACGGGTAGCGGACAGCGTGAAGTTCAAAATCGAGAAGTTCAAAGTTCATCTCCCCATCATTTCCGTCATCTGCAACCGTGGAATAAAGAGCCGCCATTGGGAAGAGGTGATTCAGCCGGTCTATTGTGGTATCAACTCAGACACAAAATAAGTTATGGGGAGGAAAAAAGGGACAACCCCCCTCCATTGTCCAGTGCAGAGAAAGTATTTGCTGTACACTGTACGGTTGATGGTTTTTGTGACTTTTTTTTACTCACCCATAACTCACTTTGTTTCTGGTGCAGCCAGCGGCGGATTTAAAAATATGCCGTCCTCAGGCACTTACCTGCGCCGTCCCGTTGCCATGGCAACGTGGCGCCGTGTGATGTCATGTTGCCAGCCGTGCATGCGCGATCGCCCAGCGGGCATGTGCACGAGTGGCCCGACAAGTGCTGATTGCATATGTACCGATGTATGCTGCCCCCAAATTTTGCTGACACCTGTATAGTAATGGGATATGTCACTTTCTTGTATCTCTCGTCATTGTTTTTCTTCATGCTTTGTTCACCCAGCCTGGACTTGGATATGCCTGTTTGACTTAGGGACACATCAAATGTATGAAACTTGATAAACAAGTTTCCTGCTTTTGTTGTATGCGTCAGGGGACCTGAGTAGTTTTTGAGTTAACAGTATTATCATACAGTAGATCAGGGGTGCTCAACTCTAGTTCTCAATCCCCCCCACCACCCCCCAACAGGTCAGGTTTTCAGGATATCCATGCTTCAGCACAGGTGGCTCAATCAGTCCCTGCTTCAGCACAGGTGGCTCAATTAGAGGCTCAGTCAAGGACTGAAGCTGGGATATCCTGAAAACCTGACCGGTTGGGGTGGGGGGGGAGGGGCTTGAAGATTAGAGTTGACAACCCCTGCAGTACATTGTAAGCTTGATACAGAGCCCCCATAAAACACAATAACACTTTTTTTCTATCTTTTTTTCTTTAGATCAGCGAAATAATTGGCTTTGATGTTACTCCCGAAGAAGATACTTCTCTTATAAACATGTTTGAGTTTGGATTGTCTAAGTTTATTGATCAGTAAGAAACCTGTTTCATTCTAAATACTCTTATGACTCAATGTACCAAACTATTTTGCATCAAGTTTGTCATGTGTTGATGGGGGCGGGATGGGGAGAGGGACTAAATGGGTTAGGGAGGAGTGAAGAGATGGAACAACAGAAGTCTGCCCCAGGGATATATGTATTTTTTTTTTTTTTACTGATTCAAAATCTCCACTGGATCTGAAATTATGAAATCTTCATGGATAGTCAAATATAAGAATCGGAATTGACAAATATCTTATATATAACCAAAATACACAAATGGTTCCCAGCAGTCAGAGAAAGTATCGAAACAAAATTAGTGTAGAAACTAAAGAGTACAGTATTTTACTCATATATTACACGAGACAAGGTACCATAGTCACTCAAACTGTATATTCAAGGGCAGCAACACAGCCACACCGGCTAAAAATGTCAGTGCAAAACACAATAGCATATATAGACGAGCCAACAATAAATATAAAAACCAACACAGCTCAAAAAACATTGAGAGACCACAGCGATACTGGTGGCCTCTTTTCATTACTGGGAGCACAATAACATGTGTGAGGAGTGCATAGGGACGTACCATTTATCCTGAGGAAGGGATTCCTGCCCCGAAACGTTGCCCCCCCCTTATTTTATTTTCCTGTTTATTTAATTTCCCCTTCTGTTGCGATTTTTTGCACTCTTCTCCTACCTCCGTTTTTTTCTAATCCCCTGGTTCATAACATTCACCACGTCATTGTTTCCACCACCTCCAGATACGCATCATTTGATTGACCCTTTTTTGAGCAGTTTTGGTTTTAATATTTATTGTTGGCTCGTCTATATATGCTATTCTGTTTTGCACTGACATTTTTAGCCGGTGTGGTTGTGTTACTGCCCTTGAATATACAATTTGATTGACTGTGTTCCCTTGTCTCATGTAATATATGAGTAAAATACTCTTTAGTTACTACACGCATTTTGTTTCGATACTTTCTCTGAGCGTAGGGAACCATTTGTGCATTTTGGTTATATTATTATGGGAATTAGAGTCCTTCTTTGTTCCCTCTGCACCTCTCTGGTATATTTCTTCGTAGAGCTGATTATTATAGTGCTCTCTATACTTTCGAACTTAACATATAACAATTTCCCAGGAAGAAAATAAAAAAATACGTGCTGTAATGTTTCCAAGTCTAACCATTCACTTTTCAGTCTTTCTTTTTACTTAACTTGGAAAGAAACACACAAAGTGTCTTCCCTTCTCTCTGTGATCAGCAGCATTTTCTGCAGTGATTTTCTGATTTGATGAAGTGACCTCTTATCTTAATGATTTTTCGCTGAAGAATTTTCTATGCAAGTTAATTTCACAAAAGTGGCTCAATTTGCCATAAGAATAGTTCACTGTATCAAGAGAGAACATTGTGGTGCTTATTTTTTTCTGAGACATACATTATTTACTATGCATCTGTAATAGGCTCCCTTTTGTAACTGTCAAGTGCTTTGAGTCCCATTGGGTGAATCTATATAAATAAAGTTATTTTTATTTAATATTATGTTTGTCCAGTGAAAGATATCATTACCCATGCAACTAACATGAACAATGGATATCGTGTACATACTGAAACAAATAAAAAAAAAACTACATATCCGTATAATGCGAGTACATGATGGGGCATCATTTTGCTATAGTTTTAATCAAGCTTTTTTTAATTCAGAACAGCATTGGCCCTATGGTAGAGACCACACAGTTCAGGAGGAATTGTCCTTCGAAGTTTATGGAATCTGTGGAATTGGCAATCATGGTCCCAAATGCCTGCTACCCATAATTAACTGGCATGTGTAATGACTATGAAATAAAGTTGTTATTATTATTTAGTGCGTTTTTGTCCCAATGGAACTCAAAGTGCTTCACAATTACATTATAGCGCACAGTACACAGGAATGTTTCAGAGACAGTCCCTGCCCAGATGAGCTTACAATCTATGTCCCTTATTCTGTAAGGTGTGATAAGACACTGGTCTTTTCATGCGATATCACATCATCTGCACTTATCACACCTTATAGAATAAGGACCTTTGTGTTTAGTACCCGAGGCACAGGGAGATAAAGTCGCAAGGAGGTGACACCAGGAGTTGAACAAGGTTCCTCTGATTCAAACTCAGTGTCATTGTTTACTCACTGATCCACTCCTTCTCCCTGATCATGTCTGCATTACTTATATACACAATACAAATAGTTTAGAAGGAGATAGGTGTATATAAGAAGAGGTACAGTAATTGTAAGAGGCGCCTACTGTAATTATTTTAGCCAGGGACATTTGATCTACATCAACAAATAGCCAAATTCTGTAATCCTGTTTATTGGACTTGTTTAATGTAGACTTGAGCTGATTGGAGTAGCAGCGAGTAAAGAGTACTCCCTAGAGAAGGCCATGGAGAAGATGAAATCCGAATGGTCCAATATGTACTTCACCTTTGTCGGATATCGAGATACAGTAAGTATGCTGCTGCTAATACCACATACGCATGTGTGTACAAGGGTAGCCAATTGGTAAGGGTTTATTGAGTTAGGAACGTTGGCTTTGCTAGCCTAACTTAGAACGTGTCGGGCAGAGGGTAAGAAGCCAATACCATGGGGGAGAATATGAAAAAGTGATGGAGGGGTGAGTTGTGGATGCTACTTTCTCAGCAGTGAAGGAAGCTGGGGAATGCTGATATTTACTGGCAAGGCTCAGCTGATAATAAAGCAGCCTGCAGGGTGAAAGTCTGGGGGGGAAATTGCTACGCCCCCACTTAGCCTTCCAATTGTTGGGTAGAGAGTAGTTTTGGTTGGCCAGAGGGAAAGAAAATAGAAACCTGGGGAGTAAGTTTAGATACTGCCGTAGCAGCGATTTGTGAAATCGCAATCGTTAGTACAGTATCTATATAGCTGTATAGCTTTTAGCACTTTGGGCCGCGATTATAGCTCATGCGCCCGACCGCGTGATGTCACACGAAACATGCACATAGCTGGAGGCTATTGTGAGGCGATCGGGAGGCATGGCGGACGCGTCACACGGCTGGTTCGCCCTCATTGGCTGAACAGATCACGTGACGCGGCCGTGATATGGCCGTCACGCAGAAAAAAACTATTTGAATTGTATTTTCCAAATTCGCGCGCGCGGTTGCTCTGCACACTTGCGCGCACTATGGGTAATCTCATTGAGGAACACACATTTATGTTAGTGACGCTTGCACTATAATCGCGGCCTATTCTCAGAGTGAAACATTTCGATATATGGAAGATATTGAATTTGCCTTATATGTTGGACTCATAAGCGATGGACAAGTTTCTTACATTTGTTAAAAGATTCAGCGTAATTCTTAGTCCCCATGTAATAGGATAATAACACCATCCTCCAGCACTGAAAAGGAACAGATATGAACAATCACTTGGCATCGCAATAAAAACTTAGCGTTACTATAAAAGAAAGAAGCATATGCGTTTTTAGCAAACCATGTCCTTGGCCTTTTGTCAAATGTACGTGTGACTGCTTACTACCAACTATCCTAATCTTCATTTCCTTACAGGTGGGACCCAACACGTGCAGTATCAGTGAGCACAGTTACAGTTAGTTGGGGGTTGACACCGTCCTAGAGCACAGAACACCAAAATGAAACTGGCACATTGTATCAGAGCTGCATATATTTCAGTTAGCCAGCATTGTACAGATATACCGAATTAAGACATAGAGCAATTGTTTATTAAGCGGAAACTTCCAGCACTTTAGCAAATAGGCTAGAAGGCATCTTATGTAGGGTTGCCAGGTGTTCAGTATTGAACCGGAGTGTCCTGTATTTGGACAATCTGTCTCAGTAAAAAATGAGAGGTAATACTGTACATGTATGTGTATACCGGTATTACCTCTCTGGGCGTGTATGTGTATAGAGTATTACCTCTCTGGGCGTGTATGTGTATACCGGTATTACCTCTCTGGGCGTGTATGTGTATACCGGTATTACCTCTCTGGGCGTGTATGTGTATACCGGTATTACCTCTCTGGGTGTGTATGTGTATACCGGTATTACCTCTCTGGGTGTGTATGTGTATACCTGTATTACCTCTCTGGGCGTGTTTGTGTATACTGGTATTACCTCTCTGGACATGTATGTGTATATTGGTATTACCTCTCTGGACATAGTGACCTGACCGAGTAATGCAGCCAATCAGGAGGAGGTATCAGAAGCCTGGGGGTGGGGCCAAGGAGAGGAGGAAACAGCATGGAGCAAAGAGATTAGAGGTGTGTGAGTGTGTATGTGTGTGTGTGTGTGTGTGTGTGTGTGTGTGTATCTTGAGTGTGTTGCACCTTTCACCATTGTGTCCAATATTTTTGGAGAAGCCATCTGGCACCCTAATCTTATGGCATAGTACTGCTTGGGCAATGGGGCAGTGTTTTCATTTTCACACGGGATGGGTAATCTGTCCCTAAAGGATGAAATGCTCGAAGCCGCAGTCTGTTACATAGAATGGCAATACAAGTTGCATTAGTGCACAACAAATGCAATTTTTGACAACTAATTGCACAAGATGAATTAAAGAAAAGAATCATATTTATTCCCGTGACATTTTTTTTTCTTCTTTTATACCTGTAAATCTGGTGCAGTTTCTTGCCCCAGAATGGTAACACTGTTGCCTTGTTAAATAGACCACCTCAGGCGGTTGTGTGTCAAAGTTTCCCGTCTGCAAAAGTAGGAGAAACACTATCACCTTTCTCAAGGAAAAACTTTTAATTGATTTCAGTGGGGTGTTTTTCTTTGATAACTGATATACCACTCACTACCCCCATTTTGCAGCTAGGAGAACACTTAACACCTTTTGTTCTTTTGTTTGCAGTCCTGCAGTTTGATTCTGTGTTTTAAGAGCTTCTCCATTCCAGATCTTACAGCATAAACCTTTTTAATAATTGGTACTGAGATCTTGTTTAACAGGATTACGCTCAAATGATTTCAAGTACCGCACTGCTATTTTCTGTTCAATAGACTTCTGCTAATGCATAATGCCCTTGATCCCTGTGCTATGATTTGGGGGATCAGTGAAAGCAAATGTCGCCTGCCTTTGTTTAGTAGGAAGGAAAGTAAATAGTAAAAACAGAGAACCGAGAGAATAGAAATGATGTTACATCCGGACACAGTATAGCAGGGGTGTGTACTGTATGTATATATGTTTGTGTGTCTTTATTTATATAGCAAAAACTAAGGATGTTTGCTGCACACCAAAGAAAAATAACAATATTTACGGGTGCTCCCAGGGAAGACCTGCATTTCATCCAGTATATCCAATGTAATTAATGGACAAAGGCACACGGATTTCAATCATAAAGAATTTATTGTGCCATGGAACATCTATGGCACAATAAATTCTTTATGATTGAAATCTGTGTGCCTTTGTCCATCCATTAATTACATTAATTTATACATAGCGCCATTAATGTACAAAGCGCTTCACAGCAGTAATACAAGTGGCAAGCATATAAATAACAAATAATACAAATAACACATGACGGGAAGAAGCGCTTCAGACATAAAAGTGCGTCTGCAGGGGGCCAAGGTTTATGTATGAGGTGTAAAGTATCAGCCACAGAGCTACCCATGTGCTTCGTTAAGCAGGTGTGTTTTAAGGTGGGTCTTAAAGGTGGATAGAGACTACTCGGATATTGAGGGGAAGGGCATTCAAGAGGTGCGGGGCAGTCAGTGAGAAAGTTTTAAGGCAGGAGAGGGCTTTAGATACAACAGGGGTAGAGAGAAGACATCCTTGAGCGGAACGCAAGAGTCGGGGTGGTGTATAGCGAGACATTAGGGCTGAGATGTAAGGAGGGGCAGAGGAGTGTAAAGCTTTAAAAGTGAGGAGGAAAATTGAGTGTGAGATGCGGGATTTGATAGGAAGCCAGGAGAGGGATTTCAGGAGGGGAGATGCTGAGACAGATTTAGGAAAGAGTAGAGTGATTCTGGCAGCAGCGTTTAGGATACATTGTAGGAGAGGCAGGTGAGAGGCAGGAAGGCATGGGCAAGGGGTGGGCAACTCCAGTCCTCAAGGGCCACCACCAGCAGGTTTTCAGGCTATCCCAGCTTCAGCACAGGTGGCTCAATTAGTGAGTGCTGAAGCTGGGAAATCCTGAAAAACTGCTGGTGGTGGCCCTTGAGGACTGGAGTTGCCCACTCCTGCAGGATAGGCAAGCGCTTTCATGTTTATGATCTACAACCAATATTATACAAATATTGGTGCAAGCACAAATGGCACTATCGCAGGGAGCTCTTTCTCACACAACTTTGTTGCCTGGGCTTCCAGTCCTGAAGGGCTTCAGCTGTGTGTGGTGTACTTATATCCTAAAAACTGATCATATAATAAAACAAAGCGCGTCACAATTACAGTATAGCATAAGGTACGCAGCACGTAGGATTATTACAGACACAGTCCCTGCCCAGGTGAGCTTACAATATATGTTTTTGGTGCCTGAGGCACAGGGAGATAAAGTGATTTGCCCAAGGTCACAAGGAGGGGACACCAGGAATTGAACCAGGTTACGCTGATTCAAACTCAGTGCCATTGTTTCTACAGTCATTGTCTTCACTGACTGAGACACACCTTCTCCCTATAAGGCTCCTTATAAAATAGATGTGTTTTTTCTTTCAAATTTGCTAATCAAATAGTAATGGTACCCAGCTACCCTCAGTGCATGTGGGACTCGGCTAATCCCAATTATTAATAGGTGGTGGTGGTGGTGGGAATTGTGTGTTTGTGTGGGATGGGGGGAATTGAGTGTGAGGAGGGGAGGGGGGGGGCTGGATTGAGTGTGAGAAGAGTGATTGCGTGCTAGAAGGGAGTGGGATTTGAGAGGGAGTGCAATTGAGTGAGAAGGGGGAAATTGAGTGAGAGAGGAGGGTGGGTAAGAGAGGGAGGGTGAGCGGTTGAGGACTCTAAGGGAGAGGGGGAACAGTGCAAGAGGGGGAGGAGGGGGGAGTGAGTGAGGGGGGGGGGATTGCGTGAGATGGGGGAGTGAGTGAGCAAGGAAGGGATGGTGAGAGTGGTTGCAAGAGAGGGTGGAGTGAGTGAGCAAGAGAGGGAGAGGAAGCGTGAGAGACTGGGGGGGAGAAGAAAAATGCATGGGGGGTGGGAGAGGATGAGAGCGGGGAAAGAAATACAGGGGGGGGTGAGAAGGGATAAAAATAGAGGGGGTGAGAGCAAGGAGGTGTGTGGGAGGTGGGTGGTGTAAGAGAAAGAGTGAGGGGGGGGGCCTTGCAAGGCCGCAACACGATGGGACCCCGGTGGAAACTCTAGTCCTGGCTGAGCCCCGGGAAAGCTTTTGACAATCCATCTATAGTATATAATTACAGTATATGCCAAAGAAATATGTGAAGATTCCATGTTTATTGATAACATATGATCAAAATACCATATAGAAACCAAAAGGCAGTAGGTATAATATCAGCAGCTATGTAGCTGTAATTTTGTTTACATACTACAAGCCCTGAACGCAGAGATTTAGGGGTATTGTTCATTGGAAATATATGAGAGGCAGTAGTTTAATGAATGTGCAAACGTGCCTGGTTAGTATTTGGAGATGAGAACCAAGCAATGGCAACACAAACCCTTTCCGTGCATTATAACGTACATTTATTGTACAGAATACAATGTATTTGTGTTTTGTTTGCAGGATACGAGCATCTTGTCGGCTGTTGACGATATTCAGTTAATGCTGGATGATCATATTATTAAAACCCAAACGATGTGCGGCTCTCCGTTCATTAAGCCGATCGAAGCTGAAGCCAGGGTGAGAGGAAATTGCATTAGTAATGATCCCATTTTTTACAACATGCAATTTAATTGTTTTTAATCAGACGTTGCACAGACAATCTTTCAATGCATTCATCTATACGTTGAGCTAGCTCGCTAGAATACATATATAGAATTATAGTGTTTGTGCATCAAGGTCCAAGACTTACCGTTTGTGCACTAAGAAAATGCCAAACCAGTTTGTATTAATATTCTGTGCATCGATTGTGCCGCACAAGTTTCATCAGGGGACATAGATAGTGGAATATGGAGCAATTGGATGAGTTAGTGGAGAAAATCATTTGGCACACATAACATTGTTTCAAATACATTATACTTGCTAAACAGGTTTCTTATACATGATGCCGACCCCAAGCGATCACATATTTTTACACTCACCCCATGCATGACTTCATTAACAGACCCTCCAATGTCTTACAAACATTTCTGATGGTATATTAGTATCCTGTTGTGTTGATTTTGGGAATATTCAGCGTTTAAATGACGTATGGGTTTTCATTGATGTGGGGATGCTGTTCCTAATAAAATAGTAAAGGTATTTGAGTAGAAATGGGGTTTTCTCTGCTGTGCTAATAGGAATGGGAGCAGAAGCTGGTTCTCATGCAGGATATCCTAGATGCCTGGTTAAAATGCCAGGCAACCTGGCTTTACCTGGAGCCCATATTCAGCTCGGAAGATATTATTGCACAAATGCCGGAGGAGGGCAGGAAATTTGGCATTGTGGACAGCTGCTGGAAGGCCATTATGTCAGAGGCAGTAAGTAATCGGTTTCTTTGGGAGATCTTTTAATCTTCAAGGGTTTCCATAAATCTGACGTCGGTGTTATAGTACACTAACGCAGGGGTGGGCAACTCCTGTTCTCAAGGGCCACCAACAGGTCAGGTTTTCAGGACATCCCTGCTTCAGCACAGGTGGCTCAATCAGTCCTAGCTTCAGCACCGATTTTTACTGTAATGTTGGTGGTTAAATAAAACGGCAGGTTTCTTACTTCATTATAGGAAGGATACATCAATCTCATGCACGGAAGTGCAAATGTTTTAAAAGAAGAAGAAGCAAACTAAGCACAATAGTAATGAGAAGTCACAGAAAGAGAGAAGAGATTAGCATGAGAGGTATGTGTTGGCAAAGGATAAACCGTGACATTTTCGGTGTGACAACACCGGGGCTCTCAATGCCAGTCCTCAAAACCCCCCCAACAGGTCAGGTTTTCAGGATAGAAAGAAGATTGGAAGATTGAGCCACCTGTGCTGAAGCAGGGACTGATTGAGCCACCTCTGCTGAAGCTGGTACTGATTGAGCCACCTCAAAGGCTGATTGCTACAGGTTGTGAACTACTGAATGAACGTCCCTTCTTCTTTGTCTAAGCATCTTTGTAATATCAGTGGGACGTCGACTCTAAAGACCAGCGCGACTCCTGCATTATAATAAAATATGTAATTACCATTGAATATTCATTTTAACAGGTGAACAATAACAAGGTACTTAATGCAACCAAGCAGGAAAACATGTTAGAAAGACTTGAGGAATCCAATATTCTCTTGGAAGCCATTCAGAAGGGTCTGAATTCCTATTTGGAGAAGAAAAGATTATTCTTTCCAAGGTAAGATTGATCCACAATTACATCGTTACATTCAGGAAATTCAAGTCTGTTATTCTAATTCACGTTAACCGCTTTGATGCCAGAGGCTGGCAGGAAATCGGTTTAACGTGAGTTGCACATGAGCAAATTAAAAAAAAATATATAATCACTTAATAACCTCGTTCTTGAACATACTTTCCTTTTCCAAACCATGTGCTTTCTTTTAATTATTCTCTTATTTGTTGATGATTTGTAATCAATTTCATTTACTTTAATTTGAACATGTGTTTGTTTGTTTTTTAGTGTGCTATTTTACTACTTAAAACACCTTGAGACATAGATCTTGTTTCTTAGTATGTCCTAGGAAGCAGCAGGGAAATCAATGATTATTCAAAGCTCAGACAAGATCGCAAGTAGTACAAGTGTAGCAGGCAGGAATTGAACTCGCAGACTTATATAATCAAGACCAACGCTGTAAAAAGGGACGAACGGCATTCCAAATATGTAGTTTAGTATACATATAAATTAATTAATCTTTATTCTGAAATCAGATTTGATGAATATGCATTAATTAAAGTTCAACTCCAGTAAACAGGTCAAATATCCATGCTTCAGCACAGGTGGATGAACCAGCCCCTGCTTCAGCACAGCTGGATCAATCAGTCCAAGCTTCCGCACAGGTGGCTCAGAGGAAGACTGAGCCTCTGACTGAGCCACTTGTGCTGAAGCAGGGATATCCTGACCTGTTGGGGGGGAGGGGGGGCTTGAGGTCTGGAGTTGAGCACCCCCTGCATTCATGGAAACACATTTTTCCTTTCAAAGGTTTTTTTTCCTGTCAAACGATGAGCTTCTGGAAATATTATCCGAGACCAAGGACCCGCTACGTGTGCAGCCGCACCTGAAGAAGTGTTTCGAGGGGATAGCCAAACTGGAATTTACAGAAGGCATGGAAATCACTGGCATGATCAGTTCAGAGAATGAAACGGTGCCTTTAACACAGAAAATCTTCCCAGCGAAGGCAAAAGTAATGATTATTATTTTTCCCCACGCACACATTTTATTTACCATATTTACTGTACTTGCAATGCCTGTTTCCCTTTCATCTCACTGTGAAAAATAACCCAGTCCCCAGATATTGGGCATGCAAGACTTACTGCACTCATTTCTTCATGCAATAACATTGTAAAATCAAGCAACATAATTAACGTTGAAGTCATGCAGTTTGTCTTTTTAGTAACACGTCAGCATTTCTCATTCTGGTTATTGGGTCCTAGTAAATGGCAATGTTGAAAAATGCTTGCAAAACAACAGTGTAGGGTGGGCTACGAAACAAGGTTTTACGCAGACGTGGAATCCACATGCCTGGGTGACATGATGTTGAAATCCAACGTGTTTATCTAAAGAATATCACAAGAGAATCTTGCCCACCAACATATAATCAACTGCAATTCAACGTTATTCTTTGGTATCAAAGCCCGTAGCACAAATAATACAAAAGGCTTTTCAAAATATCAAAATCGTTGCACGGAAATAAATCTAAGTTCTTTACTTTAATGTCAAAGAGTAAAATTGAACTGCAGATGCAATTTTTTTTGGTGGACCCAATTTTCTAAGTAAAAATACTTAGATAGTATACACTAAAATATAGGCACATCATTATTGTTCTTACTTACCTCATTTAGATTGTAAGCTCTTCGGGGCAGGGACTCTTTTTCTTAATGTTACTTTTATGTCGGAAGCGCTTATTCCCAGTACGTGTTGTATTATTATGTCCAGTGGCGGATTTAAAAATATGCCGCCCTTAGACACTTACTTGGTGCCGCCCTCCGTCTCCAGCATCATTTGACACCCCGCCGTCCTGTTGCCATGGCAACGTGATGCCACGCGCCGTCACGTTGCTGGCCGCACACGCGCGATCGGCACTTGACAGCCGCTCATGCGCATGCGCGGGCAGCAAGCGCCGATCTATGCCGCCCCCAAATGTTGCCGCCTTGGGCCCGAGCCTAATGGAAAATCCGCCACTGATTGTGCCCTCGCTCCCGTTACTCCTCTTTTGCTTGTGCCTAGCCGGCCTGTTAGTGGCCCTTAAAGACTGAGTGTCAGACCCCTGCCCTAAAGGTGAGAAAACGCTGGCACCTAAACCCGGTAAGTATATAACCAAGAGTTCCCGGGAGCTAGCACGTATCAGCTGCAAAGTCGACCCTCCCCCCCCCCATAAATACTGTTGTTTGTAACATATAAGTACAATGGAGAGATGCAGGGTTAAAGAACGTGTATTTGTCAAGAGCCGCCTGTGGACTTTCTTCCTGAATATATATATATATATTTACAGTGTTCGACAAACCTATACATTTGCTCGCCCCGGGCGAGTGGATTTAACCCCCGGGCGAGTAAATATTGGCCCAAGCAGCACACGTTTGGTACTAGGTGGCGAGTAGATTTTTTTTGTCTGGCGAGTTGATTTTTTGGTGATTTGTCAACCACTGTATATATATATATGTATGTAAAGTCACTGCTGCGCATTCCAGTCAATTTACATCATATTTAGGACCCTGTTCATTAAACTGAAGTCGGTTCAGCACCCCTAAAACCTCCTCTTCTCTCTTCTCTTAAAATGTTCATTGCACTTTTCGCCTAATTCAATAATGATTCGTTATGCATGGTTTTCGGTTAAAAAAATAGTTAATTAGCATACAAAAATAGAGCAGAGATTCAAAGGAATGATTAAAAGAAACAAACCGATGAAACCAGTAATAAAACCAGACATTCAAACAAGTAATCACACCTGGGATTAAACCAGCGATATTTGCCTATTTAGATATTTTCTCTCCCTCTCTCTCCTTCTCTACCTCTCTCCCTCTCTCCCCCCTCAGACAGGTCTGCAGCCCTGCCTTTACCCATTATCTCTTAGCATACAGTGCTTCCACTGCAGCCAGGGATTCTGGGAAATGACATGCAAATGAGCACACAACACTAAAACTCCGTTTTTTGGAAAGACCTTTTTAGAGATACTTTCACTGTAGATTTCCCTGATTTACTGGTGTTTTGCCTTATCCTCGCTATGCACCATCCCGACTCTTGCGTTCTGCTCAAGGATGTCTTCTCTCTACCCCTTTTGTATCCAAAGCCCTCTTCCGCCTTAAACCTTTCTCACTGACTGCCCCACACCCCAGGAATGCCCTTCCCCTCAGTACCCGACTAGCACCCTGTCTATCCACCTTTAAGACCTACCTTAAAACACACCTGTTTAACCAGGCATATGGGTAGCTCCCTGGCTGATAATTTACACCTCATACATTAATCTTGGCCCCTTGCAGACGCACTTACCAGAACACCCTCCTACTGTCGCTTTACGCTCTTCCTACCTACAAATTAGATTGTAAGCTCTTCGGGACAGGGACTCCTTTTCCTAAATGTTACTTTTATGTCTGAAGTGCTTCTTTCCCTTATGTGTTATTTATATTATTTGCAATTTATATGATTGTCACGTGTATTACTGCTGTGAAGCGCTATGTACATTAATGGTGCTATATAAATAAAGACCTACATACATACATACATTTAGGCAGCTTCTCAAGTCTTTTCAACAATTTTTTTTTACTACTTTAAACAGCTTCTCAGATTTTTTAAAACAATTTGTACTCTTTGTTAAACAGCGTTGTATTTTTTTCCAGCTGTATCACTTATCTGGGTTTGCTTCGTCACAGACGCTTTATTGAATAAGTAGAAGAGGGCTGTGCCTCTTTTTCTTAATTTATTTATATATAAACAAAAACGTCCAAAACATACTCTTCTGCGTTTATTGAATTGGGCCCTGAAAATTTTGAGTAAATTGCATTGCATTAAACCGTTGCCTGGATACTGTAGATTACTTTAGAACATGTACAGTAACATGGAAGATCACATAACACGTGCCCACAATCCCTGATGTATGTAATATGCCTCTGGTTGCCTTACAAACCATAACACATGTGCTTCTCTGATTTAAGGGCATGGTTGAGAAATGGCTTTTGCAAGTGGAGGAAAGCATGTTATCTAGTTTGAGAGAAGTTATTCATGATGGCATGAAAGGATATGTTGAGGTAAGGATATAGTCACTGCCGTGTCCACCTTATTGGAAAACACAACACAGATCCATCCAAGTACAGATGGCGCTATATAAACAAAGACATACATACATGCATACATGCATGTCTTTGGCAAAGTCACCTGGGCGCTTTCCTTTGACACACGAACGCTGATCTTCAGTAATACTCATTACTAATGTGCCCGGCTCCGGTTTCTCCTGGAACGGATTTGATTTTGCATAAATTCTACTGGTATATAAACATGTGTATTGTTCTGAGCCTATATTAAAAACCACAAGCATGGAAGAGGTATCGCCCGGCCTGGAATTTCCATTCTTCATATCTAGGTTAAGGTTTCAAAGAAGGAGAATATTTATTTCAAACTGACCTCCTAACCTCCTAGGTGATAGGAATTCGCAATGCGTTTCTCTGAGGAGGACAGTTTCATGGTTGGGACTTGTCTATGAAGTTGTCTAAGTGGCCACTTGCCCTCTAATTTCTGCTAAGAGCCAAAGAAGTATAAACGGTATAATGCAGTTAAGGATTATCCTGTTGATTTATAGTAGATTAAAGGGCATACAATATCAACATGGCAGACCTAATCTGTAATGGAAATCAGCTGCAGTATACCTTTTCATGCAACTCGAGCATTAACCGTAATATTCAGGTGTATACAATCAGACTGTGTCTGCTATAGAACAGGGGAGCGCAAACTTTCCCCGCTGCGCCCCTCGGCCTGCTCTCCCCTCCTGCTCGCGCCCCCTCCTTACCTTATCTTCGGTGTCAAATGATGCCGCGGGGTCACGTGACCCCAAATGATACCGCGGGGTCACGTGACCCCAAATGATGCCGCGGGGTCATTTGATGCCGCATTGCCATAGCGATGTGTCACGGAAGACAAGGTAAGGGACATTGCAGAGGCCCCACGCGATACCCCGGCATTTAATTTAAATGCCTTGGGGGAAGAGCGCGGGGCCTCTGCAACCGCCCGCGTCCCCCAGTTTGCGCCCCCTTGCTATAGAATGTTCTATTTTTGGAAGAGAGTTATATTACAACATATTGATTTACCCCATTAGTTTAAAAGAAAATATTGAATGTGTTTAGCAACTACTGTATGCTTGTTGTTAAAGGTTCCTCGAAAGCAGTGGGTCCTGCAGTGGCCAGGACAAGTGGCTATTTGTGTTTCCACTATTTACTGGACCAAAGAAGTGTCAGAGGCTATTAATGAAGGAACGTTACCGGTAAGCCACAGGTCTTTTTCTCTCTCCCCCTACAGTCCCCTGGCTGTAAAGGGGTTAAAGTAGTTAAATGCACTAAATGTATAATGTTTCCCATATGCCAATGAGCAAGTTTACAGGTTACATTGCGTCTCACTTCTCACCTGCAGCAAACCTATAGGTCAGCGGTGGCCACCTCCAGTCCTCAAACCCCACCACCAGGCCAGGTTTTCAGGATATCCCGGCTTCAGCACAGGTGGCTCAATCTGAGCCTCTGATTGAGCCACCTGTGCTGAAGCTGGGACTGATGGAGCCATCTGGGCTGAAGCAGGGCTATCCTGAAGACTCAACCTGTTGGTGGCCCTTGAGGACTGGAGTTGGCCACCCCTGCCATAGGACATTGCATGGGAGTATTGGAAGCAAAGCATTACAAATTTGTACTTTTTAGCTGTACAGTCTCTTCAATTACCAATTCGTCTTTTTTAAATATTTATTTACAGTGTTTCCTGGAGAAAAGTAACAAGCAAATCAGTGAGATAGTTGAACTGGTTCGAGGGAAATTGTCTGGTGGGACACGAGCTACCCTAGGAGCACTTACAGTCATTGATGTCCATGGTAAGTGCTCTCATAGGACTTGCCAGGGGGGTTATTCGTTAAACTGCAAAAGGGCCAATTGGGGCACAATCGTACAGAAGCTCAATATGAGGGTCCTGCGTAATAGCGTCCCGATCGGCACTATCACTGTTTCATGAATAACTCCCTCAGTTTCGTCTTGAAAGAGCTTGATTAGCATGAGGTCTCCAAGTGATGGGTTACACTTTTACTTTTGCACACCACTTGAAAATAAAAACCACAAAAAAAATATGTTACTGACACAACGTCAACAAAATGAAATAATCAGGCTGTCCTCTTTCTTCAGATCTATTTCTGAGATCATGGCATCCACGAAGACACTATTGCACGCGATCTATAATATGCCCTTGTACTGATGCTCAACCTCTTTATGCTGCAGCTTAAGCACCCAATTGATTGCAGACTTAGAGAGCGCAGAAAAATCCTATGTGACATTTATCAAAGTGTACCTATAATTAAAACGTGTAGAAGGAGTCACTGAGTAAATGTGAATGCCGGATTAAATTATCTCCTATAATAACACCTTTTTTCTCACAATTCAGACTAGAAAGTAGATGCCACTTTGTTGAGAAACAAGAACGGGGCGTTTTTTGGAAGCTTGATGATCTTGTATTTGGCTGAAAATATCGTTTTAGGATTATAGAATAAGATAAATATTTATAAGAACAGCATGGGATGATTCATTCAGGTTGTTATACTTTGAGTTCTCAACACCAGCTAGATCCATGCTTTCAAATGTTATTTGATCATTAAACTATATTAAATCTTTATTAACAACTGCCGGGCATCTAGATTTTAATGCTTGTTTGAAGTGTTTAAAAACATCAGGGAAAGGCACTGTGTGGGTTGTTTACCATTAGAAATTAAATAAAGAGGGCGCACGCATGTAACATAGAAATACATGGAGGCTTACTACTGTAGGTCAGCTCTGTGGACTCCACATAGAATAACGTCTAAATAACCCTCCAAAACAGGGGTGCTCAGCTCCAGTCCTCAAGACCCCGCAACTGATCGTTTTAAGAATATCCCAGCTTCAGCACAGGTGGCTCAGTCTTGAAAACTGGTGTTGAGCACCACTGATCCAAAACACGGAACATCTTTGACAAAACTGTGTGGGGAAACCCCAAGGAAGCCTCCAAAGAGAAGAAAAAGCACAAGCCCAAGAACTTTGCACTTTTCCCAGCAAGGATCCTTAACTGGAGGTGATCAGGGAAATGGTGGTGGAGAGACACAGGCCTGCGCACGCATTGTCAGACTTGGACCCGGAGAGAGAAGAGACCACAACAATGACAAAAAAAATAAAAAATCTGAAAGACTTATTGAGTGACAGACTCAAATGCAAAACTCCTTCCAAAACGGAGCTGAACAATAACAAAGCGCAAGGGTGAAATCTCTTCACTGTACACAAGATCATCGGACCTAGAAAATAAGATTGAGGATGTCCTTTAGTTCCAGGCCAGCACAGAGGGAGGAGGTCATTGGGCTCGGGGAAGAGGTACGAACCCTGAAAGACAACCTGGACGATGTTGAGAATAGGGAGAGGAGGCAGAATCTCCACATACTGGATGTCCCAGGGGAGATCATGGTGAAGAAGCTCCAATCCTATCTGCAAAGACTTTTCATCTTCATAGACTAGTCGATACAGGAAAACACACTAGCCAGTCCATTTAGGGACCAGTTGTTAAGCAACAATGTGATGTTTTTTCATGTACATCAAACCCCTTTAGTCCCTATCCCCTCCCAAGTTATACCACTTTTTGTGCCACCAATTTGCTTAGGCTAAAAGGCTTACCTGGACTTGCGACAAGCATCCCCTGCACTGGTTCTCCCACTATATGATATAAATGTTAGGAATTGAGATACACCCGCAATTAAATTCCATAAATGTTAAAGGCCTAACTTCTAACAAAAAAACGGAAGCTGGCTTATAGAGTGCTCTATGCAAATATGCAAGGCGACATACTATTTTTTACAAGAGACCCACTTTGATTCCCAAAGCAACATAAACAGTTTTAGAGGCTTATACCCAACAGCTTTCTACTGCTGCCAGGGTTACCCTCAGTGTAGAATATACGCCCTATAATGCATTCCTACTTATCATCTGACCGGCCCCTTAAGATGTCATAATAGAGACCAGGGGCGTCAACAGCTTTACCGGGACCCAGAATTAGAGTTTCCACCTGGGCCCCCTGTCAGCGGCCCTGCAAGTTCCCCTTCTCTCTCTCTCTAACATCACCCCCCTCTCCCTCCCTCCTCTATTTCCCTCCCCCCTCTATTTATTTCACCCTTCACTCTCTCTCTCTCACACCCCCTCACTCTCTCACTGTCCCTCCCTCTATTTCTTTCCCACTTCTCACTCTCACCCCCCCCCTCTTTCACATCCCCCTCTCCCCTCTCTCTTTCTCTCTCTCTCCCGACACTCACTGCCCCCTCTCTCTCCCTACCTCTCTCTCTCCTTTCTCTGTCCCTCCCCCTCTCTTTCACTCCCCACTTTCACTTCCACCCCCCTCTCACTCACCACCCCTCTCTTACTCAATCACTCCCCCCATGTATCTCTCTCTCTCTCTTTATTCCCTCCTGCTCTTTAAAAATTTTACCTGGGGTGGGGGGAGGTCTACTGTCCCATGGCAGAGTGGGACTGGGGCCCTGCAGCCAGATGGGGACATTTGGCCCGGCTTCTGGGTGGCTGCAGGGGGGGGGGGGGGGATAGAGAGGGTCCCGCAGCTGAGAAGAGCTCTGGCTCCACAGCGCACAGAGGCCTCGGTGGCCAGACACGGAAGTTCGACCTGACTTTCGAGTGGTCCAAACTTCCAGCATCAGCTGGCCCGGGCACCCCTCCTTCACGGGATCCCCCCTTCACCCCCCGGGTTCCCCTCCTCGGCACCCCTGACAGAGATAATAGAACTGAAGCAGCTAAAGTGGTAAAATAAAGTAGGGTTAATGGGCTTGACTGTGAGAAAGCCTAAACCAATAAGGGGAGAAACATCTGCAACGCATTTTTAGAAATGGTTAATGCTAAATACAAATACGGAGCATATATGTGAGATTCTTTCTAGATGTGGTCCTGTCACATTTTGATCATTGCTACTTCTATGCACAACTCTATGCACAACAACAGCTGAGCACCTTTGGATAGCGTGCTAACAGAAATCTGTTGCCTTGTCAATACCAGTTTGCTTCTGGCTAAACAAAACCCAGCATGCCATTTTAATACTTGCCTTGGGCAAATTTTGCTTATGGGTGAAAGTTTAAATACATTAATGTCAAATCAACAATTCCATGTTTCTTGCTTGATCAAGTGTTGTTTGTTTCATGCAGTCTTAATAGGGAGAAGCCAAGGCCACCTGTCTGTTTGTGAACAAAATAATTTATCTTTTGATTAACTCAGGAGCGCTTCTTCGCAATGCGTTGTAGCATGGAGTTAGGTTTGTTGAAGAACTTCCGCAATCAACAACTTTTATTATTGTACTTGGAATAAAAAATGGAGTGATATGAGCGATTTTCAGCCTACCAGGCCTATTACTTGGTGAAACAGCACACTTACGGACTGACGCTTGGTGATAACAACACTGCCTTATAAGTTGAAGATCCCGGTTTGAACCCCATTGTCAGCTCTCCCAGTGACATTGGGCAAATCATCTCTCTGTACTTGTGGCACCAAAATTAGATGGCCAGCTCTTTGGGGCAGGGACTAGCGCTGCATACACAACTAGTGCCATATAAGAAAATATATTGGTATAGTAACACCTACCACCATTTTCATTTTAAAGGTGCGATCCCACTTTGTAATATATATTGGAGTTGTTTTACAATTTGTCTATTCATTTCGGGGGGATTTGTGGTTATTCGTTGTGTGAATTGGTTTACTCTAAACCTCTGTATCATAAATCAAATGGCGCCAATTGATGATGGATAAAGTGATGTTGGATTCTCGTTTAACACAGCACGTGATGTTGTTGCAAAACTAGCCCAGGACAAAGTCTCCAATCTGAATGATTTCCAGTGGATCTCTCAGCTGAGATATTACTGGGAAGACCAGGATGTCAGGGTGAGAATGATAACCACAGAAGTCAAGTACGGCTATGAGTACCTCGGAAACTCTCCCCGTCTAGTTATAACACCGTTGACGGATCGGTGCTACAGGTATTGTGCTTTTATTTGACAATGGAATCGTAATATTTAAACAATGGCGCTTGGCCATTTGGTGGGACACTCACTCCCAGTAAAAGCACATTTCTTCAGAAATACTGTCACTGTATCACACCCCAATTATGGCGTTAAGTGCTGTTGACCTGAACGGCAGTTAACGTGGGATCTGATTATGATACCACTTATCAGACCTTCATGACAGATTGGCCTAGTTGACTATAAGCTGCTGGCCTGATGCTTCTGCTTTGTCCATCTTCTGTACCTGGTTGTCATGTAAACTTGGAGCAGATTGCCTACTCGGGTTTGACTTCCACAACTAGTATGCCCTCCTATGTTGCCTCCAATTTAACCATTTACTCTGTATATGCCTTTAAGGGGTCTCGCTGCCTTATATGTGAATTTTTGATATGTATTTAATAAGGTGGCCAAGAGTTGATTAATGAATGAACTCGTTGAATTATATAGTTAACTTCTTTGGCTTTCTTAAGGTTCTGTCATTATGGGAGTCCTAGTTCTTTAATAGATTTGTGGCTTTTACCTAGAACCCTAATGGGAGCTCTGAAGCTAAATCTCGGTGGAGCTCCAGAAGGACCTGCAGGAACTGGTAAAACAGAAACAACAAAGGATCTGGCAAAAGCTTTGGCCAAACAGGTAAATGACACATGTCCGTACTGCTTTTCATCTCTTATCTCATTCAATGCATTGTTATTTAAACTACATTATGGGTGATCTTAGATAGTATAGATAGGTAGTATTGTTCATATAATAGAACAAAAGACAAAAAGGCTTAGTGCTACACCCAACTTGACAAATTATATTGTTCAATACTTATCTGTTTATCTTCTCATAAGGATGGCTCATTTAGTTCAATTCTTTAGTCACGGTACGGCCCCTTCTGTAGGTCCTAACACTGCTGCACCTGCAAAACGCTCCCATAACCTCTCTAATGGACGCAAAGAGTTTCAGTGTCTTCATGTCTCCACTCACACTGTGCCATGCTTTCCTTCAGATTGTAAACTCATCTGAAAGCAGATCCCCTTACTTATAATGTCTGCATGTGACAATCTGCTGTCATGTAATTAATTATGCTACTACAGCAAACGTTGATATTTGATCTTCCGCTGGACTTCACAGTAGATATTGGGCGCCTTGTCAGTAAGTGTTGCTAACTGTAATTGTATTATGATGACAGTTTCACCACGCTAAGATAGAGTTTACCTATGGGGGTTGCAGCTACAAGTCCCAATGAAAGTGTTACAATGTAACATAGAACGGTCTCTTCTCTTGTACAGTGCGTTGTCTTTAATTGCTCTGATGGGCTTGACTATAAAGCCATGGGCAAGTTTTTCAAAGGTCTTGCGCAGTCCGGAGCTTGGGCTTGTTTTGATGAATTCAACAGAATCGAGGTAATTTCCCCCTCGCCCCCCCTTTCTTGTCTATCAACCACTGCAGTAAACAATGATGTCTATAAATATCTTTGTATAATGTCAGAAAGCATACCGTCATTTCGGCCTTCAGTGTTCATTACATTGAGTGGTGCAGCAAACATGGGGCATGTTCGGGGGAGCGTTATTTGCAAAGCTGCAGGAGCTGCAGTATTGTGAGAATCGTCGGTAATACGTTTAACAATGCATTCCCTTCCATTCACTTAAACAGACACAAGTGCATTGCCAGCGGTGCGTTTCCCTGCTTCTCACATATTAACAACAAACAAGGAGATAAAGAACCCCTATATTGGGAGCACTCAGCGGCTGAGTGCTCCCAATATAGGGGTTCTTTATCTCCTTGTTTGTTGTTGCATCCTTCCCCTGGTCGCAGCACCTTTGTCACGGGCAGTAGCGAGGGTTCCCTCCATCCATTTCCCCTTACCCTTCCCTTACCCTGGTTGTTTCTCACATTAAATAGGAATCTTATTCAATAAACTCAGAAAAAGCAGCTTCAAAACTAAATTCAGAGCTTTTCCCCCCCGACAAAATATTTATTCTTATAGCAGCATTCCAAGCAAACATTTTATTTTAAATTGATGTGAAGCAGGGGGTCTTCGGTAGCGGAACCGCGTTGATTTCAGGGCCCTCTGCTTCCCGAGATACTTACCTCCGTTGGCACTTCCGCTAGTTCCTGGTTCTTAAATCTCTCGCAGGAGACGTTGCGGCTTCCTATTGGCCATAGTGAGATTTAAACTTCCATAGTATTTACCCACCAGGGGAAGGTACTGGGACTATCTCCGAAGTTAAGTGTCTCGGGACGCAGGGGATCCCCAGAGCTTAAATGAACGTGGTTCAGCTGCTGGCGACCCCCCCCTGCTGCCCACCAAGAAAGAAAAAACCTAGGTGTAGCCATACCTTTAATATCACACAAATGATTTAGATTTTTGGCAGAACAAAACCCGGCAATTAGCATACCCAAATACAGCAGCGATTCAAAGGAGTGATCCAAACTAGCAATAAACCAGTGATAAAAAGTAGCATGTTTAATGTCTTTTTTTGTCGGATTTTCGGCCGGGTTCCTTTGCTCCGTGGATTTTCTGCGAACCAATCTCAAAAACAGCGATTCGTCTTTTTAGAATTTTTTTTGTACCACCGAAAATCCGATCCGCGGTTTCTGCAAACCGCAGGTGGCTTTTAAGAATCCAATCCGCGTATTGGGTTGGTAAAATCCACCGGCGGATTGTGTCCAGTGGCGGTTTTGGATGAGTCCGCTTGGATGGATAGTGGAACAGTCCGCCGACGGTTTTTACACCGCGGCACGGATTTTGAACGAGCGCTACATTTTGAGAATATCGCATTTCAGCCAAAGAGACATTCACAAAAAAAATGTTCAGAGCTGCTCCTGCTACCTCTTCCCCCTTTATTGAATAGGTTATAGAGGACTTTGCCTCTAATTTAAATAACTTCATATATGGCAATCTTGCTGCCTCTTAAACAAACTGTCTTAGTACTTTATATGTAATATTGTTGACGTTCTTTTATTTATTTTCCACAAGTGAGATCTGTTATATTATATATTATTTTATTTTTATTATTATATTATAATATTATATTATTTATATATATATTAAATCTATTTGTTGACAGACATTTGAAACAAATTCCACCCCAAATTTTGATAACAGGGAAAAAAACCACTCCATAGATATAGCAATCTCAGCGAGCAATCTTTTTCTTATTTATTTTTACATAGGATTTAAATAGGGGGTCTTCAGCTCTGGGGACCCCCTGCTTCCAGATATACTTAGGGGGTGCTTGTATCTCTCTGCTTTTTAAGGCCCCATGTCACATGAGCCAATAGGAAGCTGCACTAGATGATGTCACGGCTTCCTATTGGTCCGCAGGGTGCGGGAGCTTTGAACAGTGGCCATTACTGCTGGCCGAGCAGAGTTACTACCTGCACCCCCTATGGGAGGTCTGTATCTCCAGAAGCAGGGGGTCCCCGGAGCTGAAATGAATGGAGTTCCGCTCTGGAGACCCCCTGCTTCAATCCTATGTTAAAAATGTAAACATCTGCAAAGAAAATAAGGCGCTTGGCGCTTTTAAATTTAAGTTCACTGCTTGTTTTCTCTGACACAAAGTAACAGTTTATCTTTGCATTCGAGTACAGTAATGTCCAATATATAACATTAGTACCTGTGGCAGGGAGGGGAACACATTTAACTATATGACATTTTGTGCTTTAATTACAGCACCGTGAGCATTTAAGTATGAGGTTTGCAATAAAGAATGAACACAACTAGAGTGTGCTTCCTTTGATCTGCAAGGAATAGTACTGCAATTAAAGTGTAGTTCGTGTAATTATATTGGTGACATTGAAGAATTATCTATGTACTATAAGAAAGAGTAGCTAATATATATTCCTTGTCTGTGTAATGAGAAAGAAAAAGAAAGCATTGCATTACCATTCAAATCAGCTTCTTCTCTATCCAGTCTGCTGCAGCTGCAGGGGATACCTATTTTGCATGGATATTAGCACGGAAAGGGTTAAATTGTTCTACATTGTGCAGGTTCGGTAACGACGAGGGAGTACACATGCCTGCTGTATTGTGTATTAAATATTTTATAGCACTTCAACTCTCCAGAATAAAATGCAATGTAAATGTTAATACAGTTTCTGTCTAGCTTTATGTCTTGTTACTGTTTACTGCAGCAGCTGTAGCCAGATGGTTGACGTGACGTAAAGTACTTTCTTGTGTCCAGGTTGAAGTGTTATCCGTAGTGGCCCAGCAGATTCTGAGCATACAACAAGCAATCATCCGAAAACTTAAAACATTCATCTTTGAAGGCACGGAGCTAACCCTCAATCCAACCTGTTCTGTGTTCATTACCATGAATCCGGGATATGCCGGACGCGCCGAGCTCCCAGACAATCTAAAGGTACTTGGGTATTAAATGAGCATGGGAAAATCTATATCAAGCAAGTAGTAAGTACTGTACATTGATAGAGCCACATACTGTACAACCTGTGTCTCCATCAGGCTCCAGATAAGTCTGAGGGGGTCGATGTATCAACGTAAAAAAAAATGCGTTTTGATGGACTGCTCTGTTTTTTGGCATATGTGAGAACAGTTCCTTACATCTGATGCAGAATTTTAGACCTACAGCACTTTATATATGGAGGATTTGAGGGGGCAAATAAAAGGGGAAAAGAATGGCAGACAGAGACGCAGAGTATGATGCATCTCATATGTGCGTCATGTTAACTCCCTTCAACTCCTACTGACTCTCCCCAAGGTGCAAGCTGGGGCAGAGACGCAGAATGTGATACATCTCATAATCTGTTCACCATGTAACTCCTCCCCAACTCCTCCTACTGACTCTCCCCAAGGTGCAAGCTGGGGCAGAGACGCAGAATGTGATACATCTCATAATCTGTGCCCCATGTAACTGCCCCCAACTCCTCCTACTAACTCTCCCCAAGGTGCAAACTGGGGCAGAGACGCAGAATGTGATACATCTCATTATAATCTATGCACCATGTAACTCCCCCCCAAAATCCTCCTACTAACTCTCCCCAAGGTGCAAACTGGGGAAGGCAGATGCAAAGTCAGAGCAAAATGCTTTGACACAAGGAACAGGATGAAAATACCCTGGTTCTGTACCAAAGTTGCCTTGATACGGTACATAGATGACAAGGTCTCTATTGTATTGTATTGTATTGTATTGTATGTCTTTATTTATATAGCGCCATTAATGTACATAGCGCTTCACAGCAGTAATACATGTGGTAATCCAATAAATAACAGATAATATAAATAACAGATCATGGGAATAAGTGCTTTAGACATTAAGGAAGAGGAGTCCCTGCTCCGAGGAGCTTACAGTCTAATTGGTAGGTAGGGAGAACGTACAGAGACAGTAGGAGGGAGTTCTGGTAAGTGCATCTGCAGGGGGCCAAGCTTTATGTGCCATGTGTTCAGAATAGCCACAGTGCTATTCATATGCTTCTTTAAGCAAGTGTGTCTTAAGGTGGGTCTTAAAGGTGGATAGAGAGGGTGCTGAGGGGAAGGGCATTCCAGAGGTGAGGGGCAGTCAATGAAAAAGGTTTAAGGTGAATGCCAAGAGTATGGAGAATGTGAAGGAGTAGAGGGTGGTCCACGGTGTCAAATGCTGCAGAGAGGTCGAGTAATATGAGCAGAGTGTAATGACCTCTGTCTTTGGCAGCATGGAGGTCGTCAGTTATTTTAGTGAGGGCTGTTTCCGTGGAGTGAGCATTACGGAAGCCAGATTGTAGAGGGTCTAGGAGAGAATAGGTGTTGAGAAAATGGAGCAAGCGAGCGAATACAAGACGTTCAAGGAGTTTAGAGGCAAAAGGCAGGAGGGAGACAGGCCGATAGTTAGAAAGACAGGTAGGGTCAAGCTTGCTGTTTTTGAGTAATGGTATGACTGTTGCATGTTTGAAGGAGGATGGAAAGGTTCCAGAGCAGAGGGAGGAGTATATAAAGCCCATGTTTCGCTTCCCTTTTTAATATTAGCGCCAGCTTCAGCCAGTTTGGGCGAATACATCGATCATCCCGATTTTAAAACCTGGATGGACATTGGTGGATGATAAGCCACAGCCTTCAAGAGATTTTTTTAAGAGAAACAAAGAAGCATCTTTAAGCCAAATATATGTTTGTAGTAGTCAGACGTCACCTAGAATGATAGATTATCCTGGACAAGTGCTCCCCAACAATCTGGCCTGTCTTTAATCGATTTAATGCATTACAGCATGTTTCAGCAAATATTTAAGCAGAAAATATCAGAAATCACTATCGTTTCCAGGGGTGAAATATGTCATATCTGAAGTTTTGACGATTTTGTAATGTGTGGACTTTGCCTTGGTTCTTCCCATGAGGCAAAGACTGCAGGAGCTGTGTATGCTTGTCTACACATTTAATCCCTTCTACTCTTGGCACAGGGAACAGCAAATTAAGTGTCAGTCTACATCAGTGGTTCCTGAACTTTCTTACATCGTGAACCTGCTAGAAAATATTTGTTCAGCGAACCCCTAATTACCTACTCACAAAATATTGCTTACAAAACTATTTGGCTGATCGCAGGCAGTATAGTGTCCAGAGTTCCTGGATGGACAGCAGACTTGGTAATGTACCAAACTACACCTCAGTGTGTGCACGCAGCGGGGGCGGTGTAGCTGTCAATCACTGTAGCAGCTTCCTACGGCACATCCCACAATGCCTTGCAGCATTTGACGGAAGGCACTGTGGGGCGTGACTTTGGAAGCTCTCGCGGTAATTGACGTGTACCCCCACGCTGAGCTACAGTTTGGGATGCATGTCGTCCCTCCACGGGCTCAGGAACCCACTGTACCTCCTGGGAAATGCTGTTAAAAAAATTGGGGGGGGGAAGTACTTGGAATATCGTCACCTATTATTCATATTCCCTACACTGGTATTCGCTTATATCTGTAGCTGTGAGACAGAGAGTGCTGGTACTATCTTTTGGTTTATCGTCACCTATCGCTGCTCTACATAATTAACAAGTGAAGTTTCCAGGGACTTCCCTGGAATATCAAAGTGGCCATTATTACCAGTCTCTTCGGGATGCTACACATACTACTCTTGGTCGGGTAATTGATATTTATTTGTATTATCCTAAATGATGAAACGTCGTGCCGTATTTTCTCGGCAACTCTATCTTCATCCAAGAGAGGTCATAAAACATTGTTTTGCCCTTTTCCAGGCTTTATTCCGAACAGTTGCCATGATGGTCCCAGACTATGCCCTGATTGGGGAAATATCTCTTTATTCAATGGGATTTCTTGACTCTAGAAGGTAAGACATTAGCATTGTTCCACACCCCCCGCAATGCTTTGTCATTCCATTGATGAAGATCTTAACATATATGTAAAAATCAACCCACTATTCAAACGATGTCAACACGTAACAATTTCACATCTGTTGATGGATGTATCAATTTATAGGATGAATGAGTAGACTACAAGATATGCACACTGTAAAATAATGCTAAACCTCTTTGCGCACAGTCTGCTAAGACATCCTTTAAATCCATTGATATTGAATGTCCATTCTTTACATTCCAACATGAAATGAGGGAGATGAGTGATGAAAAAAGTCACATTTACTTACATTTTCTGGCATTGTATACTCCGTTCACGGTTTCAAATATTGCATAATATCACATTTTTATTTAATCTCTCTAAAGGGCGAGCTTGTGTGAACATATATTCATGTTTGAAGAAGTCCATTAACTGGAGAAAATTGACATATTCTCCTATTTGGTTTTAAACTGTGATGTGAACGGAATCTTGCTAGTGCTGCAGGGCTCCTTGTAACACAGGCTTTCTACGTAAATGAGGCTTTTTAACTTTTAAACATTTCATGAAACACAAATTGAATAATACTGCAAATCCTTCCTATGGCACTTACGTGTATCTGGATTAATATTTTTTCTGAAGTTCTTGGGAATTTAAATATACGTTTATAGGTTTGGTCCCAACTAAAAAAAAAACATACGTGGCAGAGAACTTTAAATGTGTTGGATACTGACCACTTTTGCAGGAAATTAAGAAAAGTCTGCATAAAATAATGTACTGCAGACTTACAGAATGTCTGTTTAAGATGGATGGGAGGCCAACTCCAGTCCTCAAGGGCCACCAACAGGTCAGGTTTCCAGGATAACCCTGCTTCAGATCAGGTGGCTCAAATAGTCCCAGCTGCAGCACAGGTGGCTCAATCAGTGGCTCAGTTGACTGAGCCACTGATTGAGCCACCTGTGCTGAAGCCGAGAGATCCTGACAACCTGGCCTGTTGGTGGCCTTGAAGAGTGGAGTTTAGAAGATGATCTTTTGTGATGATAAATAATGCAGAGAAGCACTGGGATTGCTGTCTCTTCCTGTGCCTTTCCTCACTGCTGCTGCTGGAGGCTCACTGCAGTAATTAATGGGCATATTCATCTAATGATGTGTAAACAATCACTCACGTCAACTGCTGTGGCCCTCTCAAACCATCACATATCAAACCAACACTCCCATTGAAAGGAGTGAGAAGCTGCTAGCACACCGTTAACAATGCAGCAACTTCCATCCATTTGAATGTAGGATAATGCATTACTAAGAAGGCAATAAAGGCACAGAGCGCACCAAGGTTGAAGTAATATATAATATAAAACAAGTATAAATAGTAATTTGCATATTAAATATCCGTTATCCAGTGAGTTCTTTAAAAAGTGTTGTCCATGCTGCCCCCCGTTGGTGATTGCAAAGGAGAGCGCAGTGCTCGAGACACTCTACCCTGCGCGCTAGGATTGAGTAGTGTCTCCATGTGACTGCTACTTCCGGGTATGCGCAGTGAAGCGCAACCCGCATGTTTGGTGTCTAGTGCGTCTCCCCGGCTCACAGTGTCCCTCTCAACCCCCCCCCCGGCAAATTACCAAGGGGCTATTCTGCAACAAACGCTCACGATGCTCTACCCCAACGCGTTTCACAGACTAATCTGCTTTGTCAGGCGTAATTAGATGATAAAGGTTAGGTTACTCTCAATGTGTTTTGAAGCTGAATCTCCATGTCTGAAAACTTTTTGAGCTTCATTTATTTGAATTGCGCTCAGATATGCAGAAGCAGCTCAAAGTATATTAAATGAGGGCCTTAGATTACCCAGCCTAACACAATAACAGCAACACCGTTATTCTGTACACTTTCTATTCTTCTCCAGCTCACGGGAAACAGCTCCACTGTCAAGGGCTTTACTTATTAAATATTGGTAGCAAGAAGCGATTAATTTTAGGCTGCGCTTATAGTGCTGGCTACGACGACTGCGGCGTCACGCAGCGCCGTATCAAGTATATGCCGTTTGTCACGGGCTCCCATAGTGGGCACGGTGGTCAAAGGATTTTTACTTTTTTGGCGATCGCCAAGTGACGTCAGCGGCACGTGAGCGGTTCAGTCAAGGAGGGAGAACCGCTCACGGCCACTCCCCCCCCCCCCCCCCCCCTGTCGCCATCTCTTGTCTCCTGTACTATCAGCAGGAATCGCTATTACAACAGCGAAGGCTGACGTCACGTGGTCACGGCGCCGTCGCCTGCACTATAAGCGTAGGCTAAAGACTTGCAACTGAGTCCGCACACACGATCTTTTATGGCTACCATTGTTCAGTATGGATCCCCCTAAAGGTGGCAGCCTGACACTAGAAACACTACTGGGGATTTTGGGGTCCTGGCCTGGAGTCTACAAACCATTGATCTAACCTCTGTAATGTGCGAGACCCCTGGTGGCCAGTGCTCAGATTGCAAAAATCACTGCTACATAGTGACACTTATTGTAAAACAAAAATGGGCAAGTAATGGAGGAGATGTTTGCAAGCACTGTACACTATAATTTTATTATTTGTCAAATGTGGAAAATGACTCTGATAAATGAAACTAGGAATGTGTAACTGCTCCTATACATTCCTTAGGCTAAGGTCCCTCTGGAGGCTGCTTCACGTGCGCCTGGCGTTCTGGTGGCGTGCGCACAGCTGACAACCGCGATCTGTGGTCTGTTACCAGCGATCGGAGGCGCGGGGTGTGGCCTAAACATTGGGGGAGGGTTAGGTTCGCTTTAAGGGACTTGACAGGGTTCAGTCTCTGTGTATTATGACTGATGCTCATTGTAGTTGGGTCAGCAGCTGAGGGGGTGTTGACTCATCATAACCACGACCTTTATTATTCGCCTCCTCATGGGTTTTTTTTTCTGTAGCTAGTGGCTCCTCCCTGTGGGAAAGCCCATCACTTAGTATTACTTGCAAAAAACAGGAAGTACATTGAAATTATCACAAATGACCACACCGGAATATCTGATAGAATGCATGATACAGAAGAAGGACATGTAATTACCCCACCCCCTTATCCAAAAGGAATGTCAGAAAGTCTGTAAAACCACCCACAGAGGAGATCTTGGAGTCTTCAACTGTGTAGAGAGCGTAACTCAGACCTGTTTTTACAAGGGAACATCAGTGTAGGCATTTAATGTACAGAAAGAAGTTAAATAGTAATGTCTGCAATTATGCGGGAAGGGATTTGGCTCCAGCGATCTCCCCTCTTGATTGGCTCCCGGCGCACCATGTGACGCGTCGCCGCACGGGAACACAATCTTGTTGTATCCGCTGATGGCTGACGCGCCGCAGCGCGAAGAAGGACAACAAGCAAGGAGACACCGGGGCCTGCTAGAAAGAAGGTGAGGTACTGGTGAGAGGCGTGCACCGCCGTCAGCAGTGGGGACATAGCCTAAGACTGTTGCCCCGATGCACGCACGCCTGCGAGGCAGGTGGCGCGTGCAGCCGAATTCCCCGGTCTGCAGTGAGCCACAGGGGCCGGGGGGGAAAGGGGGAGTGACGGGGGCGCGGCCATGACGTCACCCGGCAGGTTCGCCCTAATTGGCTGAACCGCCGGGGGCCGTGGTCTAGCGCTCCATCATGACTCCTGGTCTCAATTTTCTTGAGAGCAGGAGTTTCTGTTAGCGAGGCGCCCCCCCTCGCAGCGGGCCTGGCCCCATTGTGGGGCGTCTCTTGTCCCTGCAGCGTCCGCCACAGCGGGCACTGCAGTAGCCAGCGGGGACCTGGCCTAACAGGGTATACCGCACTGCAAAATTTACACACACCACAATCTCCAGTGAGCTTACAATGTAATTGTTGGTGCCTGTGGCACAGAGAGCTAATATACAGTACCTTGTACCAGTTCATTAGAAGCTGTTACTAGTAACCTAGCCTTGTTCATCTCACTTCAGAGTTCAGTCACCTTCCACTCAGCACTATCTTATACTATATTAGTGAAAGCACTGCATGCCTGCCTGCCTGCTGGATGTCCGGTGTCCCTAGGGGAAATCTCATTGGTCCCTTGGGCCGCCCCCGCACACCTCTCATTGGCCTGAGGCGGAGTGACGGCCCAAAGGACACACAGGGACACAAACACACACACAGGGACACACACACACACACACACACACACACACACACACACACACACACACACACACAGAGTAGGGGGGGGGGTGTACATTAGCAGCATTGTATAACCCGGGGGGGGGGGCTCTCACATACCCGCCTCTTCCTCCCCGAAATCAGCCTCCACACCCGCGCGCACGTCCTCCTCTCCCCGTCTCCCGCGCTTTCAAACACCCCCCCCCCCCCCCCCGCGCCGCTACAGTGAGCGGAGGAGCGAGTGCCCGGGACACAGCGGGGGAGCGGCCACAACAAGCTGCCTCCCGCCTCAGTTCCACGTGGGAGCGGCCGGACGGGTGAGTGAGCGGCCTTCACCCACCCCTCACCCCCCTTCAAATCACCTACCCTCCACCCCCCCCCCCCCCGGCGCCGCTACAGTCAGCGGAGCGAGCGAGCGACCGGGACACAGCGGGGGAGCGGCCACAACAAGCTGCCTCCCGCCTCAGATACACGTGGGAGCGGCCGGACGGGTGAGGGAGCTGCCGGACGGGTGACTGAGCGGCCGGACGGGTGAGTGAGCGGCCTTCACCCACCCCTCACCCCCCTTCAAATCACCTCCCCTCCACCCCCCCCCCCCCCGGCGCCGCTACAGTCAGCGGAGCGAGCGAGCGACCGGGACACAGCGGGGGAGCGGCCACAACAAGCTGCCTCCCGCCTCAGATCCACGTGGGAGCGGCCGGACGGGTGAGGGAGCTGCCGGACGGGTGAGTGAGCGGCCGGACGGGTGAGGGAGCGGCCTTCACCTCCCCTCACCCCCCTTCACCTCCCCTCACCCCCCTTCACCTCCCCTCACCCCCCTTCACCTCCCCTCACCTCCCCTCACTCCACTTCCCTTCCCTTCCACCTCCCTCCACCCCCCCTTCACCTCCCCTCCACCCCCCCTTCACCTCCACCCCCCTTCACCTCCCCTTCACCCCCCCCACCTCCCCTTCACCCCCCCCCACCTCCCCTTCACCCCCCCCACCTCCCCTTCACCCCCCACCTCCCCTTCACCCCCCCCACCTCCCCTCCACCCCCCCTTCACCTCCCCTCCACCCCCCCTTCACCTCCCCTCCACCCCCCCCTTCACCTCCCCTCCACTCCTCCACCCCCCCCCCCTCCACCCCCCCCTTCACCTCCCCTCCACCCCCCCCTTCACCTCCCCTCCACCCCCACCCTTCACCTCCCCTCCACCCCCACCCTTCACCTCCCCTCCACCCCCACCCTTCACCTCCCCTCCACCCCCACCTTCACCCCCCCTTCACCTTCCCTTCACTCCCCCCTTACAACCTCCCACCACCTCCTCACCACCTCCACCCCCCTTCCCACCTCCCCCACCCCCCTTCCCAACTAATTAACCAATTAATAATTTTCAGACGAGAACATTTTATTTGGTGAAATGCGAGAATTACTATTGAACAACTCTCAATATTATATGTAGACACTAGAGAGGCAATCCAAGCAATATCATACATGTGTGTTTTGTAAAATAAATAAGTTCTGTAGTATTAGATACTACTTACTGCATTTAAATAAAATATTCAATTCTTAATGCCATTTTAATTAGTTTTAATATGCTGAGCATCCTTTGATTTCTATAGCAGGTTTTAGCCCACCTCCCCAGCAGTGCAAGATCTTTGCAACACTTTCCTGTTTGTGATCATTTGTTGCCAATATTCCCAGCAGTTTGAGCTGCAAACTGTAACAATAGATAATATTACCTTAGTAATACAAGGATATATTGTAGCTGCTGAGTTACACTGACTGAAGAATTTATTGAAACTGAAAGGCAGCCATTTAGTGAACCCTGAGAAGCAGGATCTTTTCTGATTGATCACGGTAGACAGAGTTGATCAGCAGCTGAGACCATTCATTTTCAATAAAAAGTAATCAAAGGCTACATATTAAAACAAATATATATATATATATTCTCGGCTCCCCACCATTCCCAGCCCCCATCAACACCATCAGCACCCACACATCGCCACATTTGCACCTCCCCCATCGGCACACCCACATCCGCACCCCCACATCAGCACCAAACCCTCCCAAATCAGCACACCAATACAATCACCATCAGTACAGCCACAGCAGCACTACCACCGCACATGGGCCGCGTGGACCACTCCCCACCCAAATACCACACCCACACCACAAACATCCCGGGCAACGCCGGGCCTCTCAGCTAGTGTGTAATAAAATTGTTCACATCTATATTTTTAGATTAAAAATAATAATAATTTGGAATGATGAAAATGTTTTTTGTTTGCTTTTAAGCTTGGCCCAAAAAATAGTTGCAACCTACAGACTGTGCTCCGAGCAGCTCTCCTCCCAGCACCACTATGACTATGGAATGCGCGCCGTAAAATCCGTGCTGACCGCAGCAGGAAACCTCAAACTGAAATACCCGGAGGAGAACGAGAGCGTGTTACTCTTACGAGCCCTGCTGGATGTGAACCTGGCTAAATTCTTGGCGCAGGACGTACCCCTCTTTCAGGTAGCGACACAAACACAGATTACGTTAATGTTGTGTTGGGTGAAGTTTGTTCCGTTAGTTAATGCAGAACGAGAACCACACATAATCAGCAGAACTCAATTACTTTCATTTTCAAATGTTGGCATGACCCTGACATCACTCTGACATCGCTCTGACATCATTCTGGTACTGTGGCAGCACTGGATGCTGGGAGCTGTAGTTTGGTTGCTGCTATACATTGGCCATAGCAGCAGTGTATGCTGGGGAGATTATATCTGCAGATTAATCACTGGATGATGTCTGAGAAACTGGTGCAAATTTGGGGACCATGTGTAGGATATGTTGGTGCAATAAGTGGCAAATGTCCTATTATTTGCATAACTTTTCAGAGTAAATGAGTACTTCAGTATTACAGTAGGTGATACCTTTTTTTTTATGTGGACTAATAACAGATATTATAAGACGAGCTTTCGAAAGTTCTCCTCTCTGCCTCGGGTCAGCAATACTAATTTACAGAAATTCCAGGAGTAACACAGATGTAAAAAAAAGGAAAAACAAGATAGCCACCTGAGGCAGATGATGCAGAGGAAGCTTACAGTATGGCATCTTTGTCAATCAGCATTGCTGCCACAACTGGACTAACCCGGCTATTTCTAATGAATTCATCACTTTCCAGAAACTGTTAAATACACAGAGGCTGTTACAGAGGTGATTTGCTATCATGGAAATATATTTGCTGTTTACACCTTTTTAACATATAGTTAACAAGCATGTGTCAAACCCCATAATTACCCGAAAACCAGCTACTATAGCATGAACCAAATGTTAACTCTGTTTCCATGACAACCAGCCTGAGGTTGGAACTGTTTATTTTCTCAATGATATATGCTTTAAGGTGAAATTGCCACTTTCTTGGCCTCTCTGAGATAAGTGACTGAGTAATTATAACGGTAGGGTAAGTAAGCCTAATACAAGAAGGGGATGGGGAAGGCGCACAGCTCCGTGATGGAAAGAAAAGAACTAAATAGCACTGCTGGTTACAAACAGATTTATTGCACTGACAAAATGTGCATGGCAGCAAAACGGTACAAAACGCGTTTTCGTGTTTCACGCACTACGGCACTTTGTCAAAGAGTAAAACCAGTTCCATGACAGTCAGGGATATTGAATTATGACATTGCTCTCTCTATATAGAGGAGATTGCTGTATTATGTGTAGGCACCAATTACGAAGAAATCGTATGTGACGGAGCAGTAGCGCAGTGGACTATTACAGGGGGACTATTATATCTGTTTCCCAGTGTGTGGGTCTTCTTCTCCCTTCTCCCCCCCCCCCGCTCCCCGTCACTACCTCATTACACATTTAGTTCTTGGGATTCATGAGCAGCCACATAGGCCCATTATATTTGGGGTCGTGATAAATGAACTAAAAATAACATTTGGAACAAAAACGACATTTTGATCCATGTTGAACTCATCAGTACTCCTTACTGAGACCGACATATCAAAAACATTGTTGACCTTGGATTTATGTGACAAAAAAATTCTCTGTAGCACTGGTTCGGGACCATGGGTTCTCTCTACCAGTAAGTGAACCCAATACCCTTGTACTTGGTGGGATCCTCTTGGTGGCATTCCATATTCACCTTGCCTACTCTCCACACATAGAAAGCCTTCTAGTGGAAGGTTAATGGGGGTGGGTAAGAGAAGGCTGGCTATGTGTATAGTTCAATCTTCAAGATATTCATCTCAACACAATGTAGCTATTGCAACACTTCAAGTGGCGCCAAGCAGTACTCCACGCGTTTTCTAAAAGCAGACAAGTAGCTCTAAGTACTTTTTAAATATTTTATTTCGAAACTTGAATAAAAATACACCAGTGTGTTCCTTACACTTGAGTCTTGACTTTCTGTTATATAATAAAATACTAGTGGACAGTATATGTCTGCATTAGTTATTACCAGTTAATAGAAAATACTAAATCAGCTAATATATATCTTTGGATTTTTCTTACGGACTCTTGCAGTGCTGTAATCTCTTAGTTTTGCCAACCAGGTTATTGTTCTATTACAGATCCTGTATCTGTAAAGCAAATCCATATCTCACACATGCCAAACTGTTATTTCCTTGAGTAGCTCTAATGGCATCATGAATGATGAGAGTTTGTGAACTGAGAGCTCTCATATGTCAATAAAACACTGAGATAGATTTCCTTAAAGCATTCAGGGCCATATTTACTTAGCAGTGCTCTGCCATAAGACCCCTTCCGGTGCTAAAAGAGAGAGGAAAATGAATATGGTTGATGTAGTCCTCTTTGAGATATCTTTCACCTTGGACAAGACACATTATCTACATTTGCTTCGTGCACCAAAAATACCTTCATATACAGTATATAGAGAGAAAAGGAGGTGACCTAATCAGAGCCCTGATGCACATAACCATGGCTCTCCAACTGGTGGCCCGTGGCCAAAGATGGCCTGCTAAGGGCTTTGGAGTGACCTTTGGACAGCCTGTGTATGCTGTTTTCATTGTAGTTACTCAGGTGCCGGTTGCAGCTAAGTACACATTTCTACACTAAAATTGACTTGTAAACTAAGGGAATAAAATATATATATATGAAACAGGTGTTATAATGCAAATTCTTGAAGTGTAATCATTGTAAGACTTTAAATGTATCCAAAATGACATTATATTACTCTTGTCACTCTTTTCCGAATCTTGTCCCATTGGAAAGCTAACTGAAGAGCCCATGAACAGTAATGTGTGTATATCTGGTATAAAGTGAGACAATTGAAAAAAAATCTATGAAAACTCTGATGCTTTGTTTATTCATTGTTATAGGTAATCTGCACAATTGTGTTCTGTTTTTCATCCGTAGGGCATTATTTCTGACCTTTTTCCTGGGGTGGTTCTTCCTACACCAGATTATGACCTGCTTGTCCAGGCTCTGAAAGAGAATATTGCAATCATGAAGCTGCAGCCTGTACCTTGGTTCATTGGGAAAATAATCCAGGTGACATGTTATTAATGCATTAACATTATTCGGACGAGCCGCTACAGGATGTTACTGCTGGAGGAGATGTGATATAATTGCTTTAAACAATGTCCAGGCTCTTCTTTCCGCAAACAGCGCAGCATTGTCACTTCTGCAAAAACATTGAGACAAGCCGTATAGTACATGGAATTAAAACTGTGTACTCGTATATCAGGTACCCCCGTTATGGTCCTCACTGCAGCTCTGGGAAGCAAAGCAATAAATGGAGGAGGAATATAGACCACATGACCTATTTAATCAATTTCCCTGTGTTACTTTAATACCTTAGATTGTGGTTTTCAACATTTTTTTTGGTTAAGGAACGCTATATCTATATTGTGAAATTCTGCAGAACCCCAACCCTCTCTAATAGCGCGTCTGAGATCAGATACATTGTAAGGAACCCCAACCCTCTCTAATAGCGCGTCTGAGATCAGATACATTGTAAGGAACCCCAACACTCTCTAATAGCGCGTCTGAGATCAGATGCATTGTAAGGAACCCCCACCCCTCTCTAATAGCGCGTCTGGAATCAAATGCGTTGTAAGGAACCCCAACCCTCTGTAATAGCGCGTCTGAGATCAGATACATTGTAAGGAACCCCAACACTCTCTAATAGCGTGTCTGAGATCAGATGCATTGTAAGGAACCCCAACCCTCTCTAATAGCGCCTCTGAGATCAGATGCATTGTAAGGAACCCCAACCCTCTCTAATAGCGCCTCTGAGATCAGATGCATTGTAAATTCTTCTGTATTTGGTACAAGTTTCTAATTACCTAAATATTGTAGGGAACCCTTTAGAGATGTCCGGGGAACCCCTGTTGAAAAACACTGCCTTAGATGAAACCTTCACAGTGATTGTGTCTTACTGTATCCATCTCCAGTACCACTGCCGGGAGATTGGGCCCTGTTTTTAGTACAACTATTTTTCATCAAACATACGTTTCCTTAAATGTACTCAAATTCCATCTTAAAAAAAGACTGCCCCTTGTTTTAACATTCCCATAACTTTTGGAAATGGAATATAAAAGATCCTACGTCCTCAACGTAACTAGCAGTTTCCATGTGTTTCCCCGTTTCCCAGCCTAATCTGGGCTGAGATGAGGTGGGGAATATTGGGCTAGTTCTTTGCTTTGCGATGTCGCACTTTGAAAAATCGATGCACGGTCTGGACTTCTGTTCCATTTCCCAGCGCACAGTTGTGTCTCAACTGCTGCTATCCAAACCCTTTGTGAATGTCCTTATTGGACGTCAGGAAGTAAGTTAATGTTTTTATAGGGAAGTAAATGGATGTTCCCATTCTGCTAAACATTTCTACTTAGCTTAAATTGTTAAAGAGGCAATCCAAGCAATATCCTACATGCGTGTTTTGTGCAATAAATCCGTTCTGTAGTATTAGAAAAAAAACTTACTGCATTTTAACATTTTTATTATTCAACTCTTAATGCCATTTTTATGCGTTTTAATATAATGATCATCCTTTCATATCTATAGCAGGTTTTAGCACACCACCCCAGCAGTGCAAGATCTTTGCAACACTTTCCTATTTGTGATACTTTGTGGCCAATATTCCCAGCAGTTTGAGCTGCAAACTGTAACAATAGATCATGTTACCTTAGTAATATAAGAATACATTGTAGCTGCTGAGTTACACTGACTGAAAGATTGATTTGAAACTGAAAGGCAGCCATTTAGTGAACCCTGGGAAACAGGATCTTTGCGGATCGATCATGGGAGAACGAATCAATTGGCATCTTAAGTAATTTGTTTTCAATAAAGGTAATCAAAGGCCGCATATATTAAAACAAGAGTTTTAAAGTCTGCCTCTTTAAATTGTTAATATAAACCTCATTTTCGCATTTGAATTCTTTTGACACCTGTAGATTTATGAAATGATGTTGGTACGTCACGGCTTCATGATTGTGGGAGATCCAATGGGTGGGAAAACCTGTGCTTACAAAGTCCTGGCAGGCGCACTTTCTGATCTGTATGCAGGTAAAATGATCAATTATTTGAATGACACATTTTGTTTGAGTGAGTACGTGACAGACTGGGCTCACTATTGGATGTATTTCTCTTCTCTCTCCACACCTAACCCGTGATAAAAAAAAAATTGTTTTTGTAAACAACTTTCTCAGCATCTCTGTGAAAAACAATAAATAATGTAATTCCACATTGTATATTACAAAATTCTGCCCAATTGCTTACGTATGTGTCCATTAGGGAAAAATTGAGGTGTGTGTGTGTGTGTGTGTGTGTGTGTGTGTGTGTGTGTGTGTGTGTGTGTGTATATATATATATATATATATATATATATATATATATATATATATGTATATATATATATATATATATATATATATTCCAAAAGATTGACCTAGGCGCAAGTGGAGACAAGAAAAAGAAACATAGGGTAGTATGTTCTAACAATTTAACCCCTTAATGGTACGATATGCACTCACAGTGAATGAATTGATTCGAGCCTTGTATCCACTCTGGGATCTGGAACAGTATGGAAACTCTGGAACATCCAATGGCACGTACTCCACAGCCCAGTGTTATCTCATACGTAGCGTTGCATATAAAGGAAGGTAAAAAAAATACAAATAGTGTAACACAGTTTATTAAAAATGTATATAATAATAACGGTAAGTAAGAAACTCACACTTTGTGAGTTCTCATAAAACGGTTGAGAATTCAGAGTATCTCACACTCATAGGGATTACTAATATTCAGCTGGTTTTTGACAGTCTTTAACGATGCACCTGTGTTTTTATCCAGGTATGAGGTATTGTATATACACAGTTCGAGTAGCCGTGAGCTCTAATGATGTCACACTTTGCACCTGCACTACTTATAGTGCCCACAGTTTCCTAGGACTGGATATGGTCCCCGTTTTAAGTGAGCCTTGCTTGGGTCTCTCACTGTACCTATTGTACTCTCAGTACTCACGGTACTTTGGGGTCTCAAACGATCTTCTGATGCAGACAGTCGAGGCTTCAGATAGAGCTCCCATCTAATACCGGCATCTCCCGTCCTCTATGTTCATCCGGGACATCCGCAGGACGTGATGACATGATGACGACACACGATCTCGCGAGAGTTCCGTTCCTCCGATCGTAGCTGTATTATTTTGCCGAAAATAGTTAGTCCTCCACATAAAACATGTAGCAGCAGCTACCAAGTGTTACTCCAATAACAGATATCCACGCCCTACGCGTTTCTCCTTTCGGCTTCGTCAGGGGCTGATTTCCCTCTCTGTCCCTCATCTCAGGTTAAATACCCTCCTTCCTGACATGATTGGTTTATCCAGTGAATTCAAGAATTTGCATATTAAATTACCTAATTGATATTGCAATATGTTTAGTAGTGCGTCTATATACTCATTTAAAATGGTCATTATATTGACCTACTTATTTAAAGCATTATAAATCAAATGGTGTTATCAATATTAACTTTAATCTAGAGTTCTTATGCCACCATTCAATACTTTGTTATCGTAAACCATATGTTATAAATATTTACACATATAGTCCCTCATATAGAACCAATAATTACATATAACAGCTCTCATTTGTTAATTAATAATATACAATATTGACAAAATTTTAGATACTTAGCTGGAGTTTGAATATACTAAGCCCCAATCATAGAGAGAATAAATAATAATATTGCATTATTCATATTTTAACCCATAGCCCATAGAGGGATTAATCCAACCAGTTAAAGTCATAATACTGAACCACACAGTATGTATTTTAATAATTACATCCAATTCCATAATTGGTATATATCTCTTATATCATAATTTATAGTCACCATTTGAGAAATGGAAACTCTAACCGCAGGCATTTTAGGGATTAAATTTAAATAATACAGCCACCTCTAAATATATCATACAAAATTCAATTATAATTCTTATTCTAAAGACATATATATATACAGTTTTTATTAACCCAGAAGCGTGTTTAAAAAAGGATAATAATGACACTCGGATAAAAAATAGACCATATTAGAGTCCATATAATTTCATATGGCCGATGTAATAAACATTTTCTTAAATGATCCATTACATTCTAGAATATATTATGACATTATAACATTGTATAGAAAGGAAATGGACATGCAGACATACATCTAAACCACTTTTATATTAGTTAAAACATCACAGAATATGTATCACCCAAAATTCCATTAAATCATCACTTATCAATAGGGTTCTGAGACTACAAAATCCCTATATATTAGACTAATAATTCACAAAACATTCCCACAATACAAAAATATCAACATTAACATCATACTCAAAGTCGAATAATGCACAGAAAACAGAATGACTCATAGGCTAACATAGATTTTGTTAATCCCTAAGAAAGGATCCCAAATCTATGTCTATATTTAGACCCAGTGGTGCTAATGTTTTTAGGGTATAAATCCAGTATGTTTCCTGTCTTGATATTGTAATTACTGGATTCCCTCCTCAGCAACTGGGTCTAATTTTTTCAATGCCTATGAATTTTAGACCTCTAGGGTCTTGGCAATGAAATTCCTTAAAATGTTTCGAAACGCTATGTTGTAGCAAGCCCTTTTCTATATTTCTTACATGTTCTTTCATACGTACTTTGAGTTTCCTAGTGGTTCTCCCAATGTATTGTTTGTTGTTTGTTGCTAGGACATTGCAACAAATAAACAACATAGCTTGAATTACAATCTATCAGATCTTGTATTTTATAACTAACCTGTGATACTTCTGACTGTACAGTTTTAAAACTCTTTTGAGAATTTGGATGTAATTTACACCCCTTACATGTCTTGAGGTGTGTGTGTGTGTGTGTATGTGTGTGTGTGTGTGTGTGTGTGTGTGTGTGTGTGTGTGTGTGTGTGTGTGTGTGTGTGTGTGTGTGTGTGTGTGTGTGTGTGTGTATATATATATATATACACACACAACACAATAATGACACTTGTGCAGTTTTAACAGCATTAAAATTTGACGTTGAACAGAAACATTACAAAAATAATTGAATTCTAATCACAAACTTAATTTTCAAATTCTTCAATACCTTTCTATTTTTGTAAATTAACATTTGGGTGGCATTAAAATAGATATCACTGAAGTTTCACTGAAACTCAAATTGACACCTAATACAAATAATACTGTATGTATTATACATTCTGAAACAATGTTTTGTTTCTTATATAGCGCTGACAGTGATTGCAGTGCTGCACATTCTGCAGGCACAATGAGCTCTTGCCCTGTAGAGCTTACAATCTAATTGTGACGATGAACTACTCCTTCAGCCCAATATTTTCTGTATTTGTTTGTTGCTCGGATCGAAGTTAGGCTATTTGGATCTCATTTAAAAAAAACTAAAGTTTTAAATGTCTTAAATGCTTTTATATAAGTGGTCTCATGTGAATATTATAATATAGACAATCAGATGTGCTGGAATGCTTTTTTTTTAAAATGATTTATTTACACACTTAATGCAATTTGTGTGATATTTATTAGAATTTGGTATATTTTATCTTGGTTATGTTATTTGGTTAATTGTTGCCTAATGTTATGTAGGGTTAATATTCCTAAAGTTAAAAATATATACAAACCGTGAATGATAAACAAACTGTTGCCTGGTCAATACATATCGATACACATTATGTGAACTTCACGTTTAACTTGTGTTCAACCAACCGACATAAAACCTTATTTTAATAGTACTTTCTCAGCATGTTTCTTGCTTTACAGGATCATTTCAAATTTGGCAGGAACGACGAGATGAGAAGAATAAATGTCAGTGATCTCGTGTTCTTTGTTTCCTTTGCTCAGCCAACTCAATGGAAGAGTATGCTGTCGAGTTTAGAATCATCAATCCAAAAGCTATAACGATGGGGCAGTTATACGGGTGTTTTGACCCAGTAAGTCATGAATGGACAGATGGCGTGCTGGCAACCACCTTCAGGGAACAAGCGTCTTCGACTACGGATGACAGAAAGTGGATTATATTTGATGGGCCGGTGGATGCTGTTTGGATAGAAAATATGAACACTGCCCTTGATGATAATAAGAAGGTAATGGCCACCATGCATTGTTTAATTTACGTTGTGACTTGTTTGTCAAAATAAAGAGAATTATTTTGTGATCTGTAGTAGAGATGGGCAGATTTGTTTGGCGGATCGTTCCGGTTCCTTTGGTCCCCAGATTTCAGCGCATCAATCTCAAAAAGGCCGATTCGCATTTTGCGTATTACCAACACACTCCATGGATTCCGCAACCCATGGACGGATTTGTAGGATCCAATCCACGGATTCAGCAATCCGTTCTTAAGAATCCGCCCACGGGTTGCGGAATACGCAGATTGGATCCTACAAATCCGCCCACGGGTTGTGGAATACGCAGATTGGATCCTACAAATCCGCCCACGGGTTGTGGAATACGCAGATTGGATCCTACAAATCCTCCCACGGGTTGTGGAATACGCAGATTGGATTTTACAAATCCGCCCACGGGTTGTGGAATACGCAGATTGGATCCTACAAATCCGCCCACGGGTTGTGGAATCCGCAGATTGGATCCTACAAATCCGCCCACGGGTTGCGGAATACGCAGATTGGATCCTACAAACCCGCCCACGGGTTGCGGAATACGCAGATTGGATCCTACAAATCCGCCCACGGGTTGTGGAATACGCAGATTGGATCCTACAAATCCGCCCACGGGTTGTGGAATACGCAGATTGGATCCTACAAATCCGCCCACGGGTTGTGGAATACGCAGACTGGATCCTACAAATCCGCCCACGGGTTGTATCCAATGGCAGTTTTTGATGAATCCGCGCAGATTCAAATCCACCAAATTCGTTTGCGGATTTGACACCGCTAAACGGATTTTGGAGGGGTAAATGCGAGAAAATCCGGGTACAGATTTGGGGAGATTCGTCCAGCTCTAATCTGTAGTTCTTAATCTTCATGATTGATATTGTTATTGAATGATTGATATTGATTGATTGAATTCCAGACATTAAGGTCAATGGTAGAAACCACTTTTCTTTTATCCTAAGTTTTCATACATATTGTACCATTAATCAAAAAAAAAGAAATGTAATAGGAATGCCAGTAACCACAACAGCGCAAAGATACTGTAGACATTATATAGCATTAATCTTGATAGTACAGTAGATTACATAATATTTGATATTGATATTTTCTAGTGTAAACAAGATTACCGGTATCACTACAAGACAGTAAATTAGATTACGGGGATGGCTGTCTCTCTGATAGATTGATGCTTCCCTTTGGTTTGATTAACATCGCGGCGTGATGTTTCTTTCTAGCTATGCTTGATGAGTGGGGAAATAATCCAGATGAATCCAAAAATGAGTTTAATTTTTGAGCCCGCAGACTTGGAACAGGCATCACCAGCAACTGTGAGCAGGTAATTGTATGTGAAGATTGTATTTCACTTTATATACTGCGGTTGATGTAGCAACATTGTACCTTTCACAGTGTGTGTTACTATCGGGCTCAGTGGGGATTTCCACGGAGAGAGTCAGTAGCGTAGAATCACCTGGGGTAATCACTGATAGCTGGAGTCAGGAGTCCGGATCTGCGGTGCAACGTGCAGCGGAGAGTTTCCGGGAACAAGAAGGCAAAAGAGGTAGTCAGACAAGCCGGGGTAAAGGCGAGAAGCAAGCAGGGGAATCATTGGATGAACCGGGGCAGGTAGTAAACAAGGAGAATGGTCAGACGGGTCAGGGCAAAAGCAGTCAGCGGGTAGTCAGGGGCAAGTTGAGATCAGGAAGTCAAAGAATACAGGTAATGTGCAAGCGAGTAACCAAACTCACTCCAGCAAGCAAAGCAAGTTCTGAGAGAGGTGCTTTCTTTTAGGCCATGGAGATCATGTGTTGAAGTCAGCACAGCTGAGTGCTAAAGAGCTGCTTAGAATGAAGCAGTCCCTATTCCTGGGTCCTGGCAGTTACTTTGCTCTTGAGGGTGTTGTTTGTTTATTTTCAACCAGGTGTGGCATGATTTATATGGAAGCCCATCAGCTTGGCTGGAAACCTTTGAAAGATTCTTATATGAATATTCTACCTGGAAATCTGACAAGTGAACACCGGGAACTGGTAAGAGCAGAAAATCAATCAAGATTCATTTATTTTTTACTAAAAACCTTTGAGCTGTTTGAATATTATTGTTGTCAAATAATTATCATTACAGTTTGTAATAATGCTCACTTACACTTTGAGGTTCAATGTAAATATATATACAGGCATACCCCGCTTTAAGTACACTCACTTTAAGTACACTCGCGAGTAAGTACATATCGCCCAATAGGCAAACGGCAGCTCACGCATGCGTCTGTCATCACATCCTGAGCAGCAATATCGGCTTCCTACCTGTACCGAAGCTGTGCGCAAGCAGGGAGACTATAGAGCCTGTTACAAATGCGTTATTTACATCAGTTATGCACATATATATCGATTTGCAGTACAGTACATGCATCGATAAGTGGGAAAAGGTAGTGCTTCACTTTAAGTACATTTTCGCTTTACATACATGCTCCGGTCCCATTGCGTATGTTAATGCGGGGTATGCCTGTATATACAGTGTTCGACAAATCACCCAAAAATCTACTAGCCCAACCAAAAAATCTACTCGCCCCTAACCCCGCCCCTAGTCCCGCCCCCAACCCCGCTTTAAAATAAAACACATTTAAGAACAACATTCATTTTTGACATTAATGTATTTATTGTATTACAATTTACTACAATTAGTCGTGTGTGTGTAAATGCCGGATCTTACCTGATCCGCAGTCCCTCAATGTCCAGGTACCCTCATTCCCGCAATGTTATACATTGGAGGGGAGGTGTTCCCTGCCTGTCTTCTGGGTTAGGGGGGGTTCCGATGTCTTCCGTGTGAAGCTTGAGTCAGATCTGGAAGAAAGCAGTATAGGTTATTTCAGTGTAGTATAGGGCAGTTGAGATATATAGGGTAAGTAAGATATCCAGTTCCAGAGTGTGAGACAGACACAGAGAGAGGGTGAGAGAGAGAGAGGGGGTGAGAGAGAGAGGGGGTGAGAGAGAGAGAGGGAGAGAGAGGGAGAGAGAGAGAGGGGGTGAGAGAGAGAGAGGGGTGAGAGAGAGAGAGGGGTGAGAGAGAGAGAGGGGGTGAGAGAGAGAGAGGGGGTGAGAGAGAGAGAGGGGGGGGGTGAGAGAGAGAGAGGGGGTAAGAGAGAGAGAGGGTGTGAGAGAGAGAGAGAGAGGGGGTGAGAGAGAGAGAGGGGGTGAGAGAGAGAGAGGGGGTGAGAGAGAGAGAGGGGGTGAGAGAGAGAGAGGGGGGGTGAGAGAGAGGGGGTGAGAGAGAGAGAGGGGGGGTGAGAGAGAGAGAGAGATAGAGGGGGGTGAGAGAGAGAGGTGGGGTGAGAGAGAGAGAGAGGGGGGGTGAGAGAGAGAGAGAGGGGGGGTGAGAGAGGGAGGGGGAGTGAGAGAGAGAGAGAGAGAGGGCGAGAGAGAGAGGGGTGGCGAGAGAGAGGGGGCGAGAGAGAGCTAGAGGGGTCGAGAGAGAGAGAGAGAGGGGTAGAGAGAGGGAGGGGTCGAGAGAGAGGGGGGTCGAGAGAGAGGGGGGGCGAGAGAGAGGGGGCGAGAGAGATAGAGGGCTTGATTGGGTGGGGTGACGGGGTGGGGGGGTGACGGGGTGGGGGTTTGACGGGGTGAGGGGTGAGGGGGTGATGGGGTGGGGGGGTATGTGACACTTCTGGTATCCTACACACACACACACTCTCCCATACACACACACTCTCTCCCCCCCCCTACACACACACACACACACACACACACACTCTCCCATGCACTCTCTCTCTCTCTCTCTCCCCCCTACACAAACATACACACACTCTCTCTCTCCCCCCTACACACACACACACTCCCCCCACCCCCCTCTTCACACATTGGGATCGCTGTGGTCTCCCCCGGAGAGCGCCATATCCCACGGAGAGAGGGATAAGAGGCGGGGGGCAGGCTGGGTGTCGCCCTCGGCGGCTGTCGCTGCGGGTCACCGGGTGTCAGACAGCCTCAGCTCAGTGGCTGGCGGAGCTGCCACGCGAGATCGGGAGTGAGTGGGGAGATTTGGGGTGTCGGGGGGAGATTATGGTGAGGGGGGGTCACGGAGGCCGGGAGAGATTGTGGTGAGGGGGGGTCACGGAGGCCAGGAGAGTTTGGGGAGATGGGGGGGTCACGGAGGCCGGGAGAAATTGGGGTGAGGGAGGGGTCACGGAGGCCGGGAGAGATTGGTGTGAGGGGGGGGGGTGGTGGATGGCCCGATGAGAGGGGGGGCGGATGGCCCGATGCGAAGGGGGGCGGATGGCCCGGTGGGAGGGAGGGGGGGGCGACAGATGGCCCTGCAGGGGCCAGAGGCAGACAGGCGTGGAAGGGGCTGGCTGCCGGAAGGGGGAGGAGTGGAAGCGCTGAGGAGGGAAAGTTGCTGAGAGGTGGGGGAGGAGCAAAGGCGCTGCTCAGAGAGCCGGAGGCGGGGTAATCTCCCCCAACAACATGAACCCACCTCCGGCTTTTTTTTTTTTTCCTCCAGAGCGAGCGCGGGAAAAACAGCAGCGCGAGCGGGGGAAAAACAGCAGCGCGAGCGGGGGAAAAACAGCAGCGCGAGCGGGGGAAAAACAGCAGCGCGAGCGGGGGAAAAACAGCAGCGCGAGCGGGGCAAAAACAGCAGCGCGAGCGGGGGAAAAACACAGCGCGAGCGCGGGAAAAACAGCAGCGCGAGCGCGGGAAAAACAGCAGCGTTAGCGCGGGGAATTTAAAAAACACACATGTGCTGCTTGGGCCAATATTTACTCGCCCGGAGGTTAAATCCACACGCCCCGGGCGTGTAAATGTATATAATTGTCGAACACTGTATATATATATAATTATAATTATCCTTTAATGCTCCAAATACTCTGTAAACGCAGCACCGCCTGCAGCAGATAACACTATAAGTATGTATGTGCGAGCTGCTTAGGCTGGGTCCCCAGGGGCTGCAGCGTGGTACAGCCCTCTATGGGGCAGGCCCCAGTAGATGTGTGTGCGAGCACTCGCATATCACAAGGGCACGTCCGCTGGCAGGAAAGACGAGAATTGTGTCTTTCCGTGCCGCGACGCGATCACGTGGTTTGCCGGCAGCCAATGAAAGGGCAGATATGCCCCATCATGGCTGCGTCCCCCATCATGGCTGCGCCCCCCGCCCCCCCGTGCATCCCATCGCTCCTACAGACCGCAGATCGCGGCTTTCACCAGTGCACGTGCTGCCAGGCGCGTGTGCAGCAGTAAACACTGGGGCCTTAGCCTTTGGGAAGTCCTTTGAAACAGTTCAGGATGTATACATTGACTGCTACGCATGCTGATATCCAAAATCCTTTATGTCTATTATTTATGTTTTACGCTGATTTTCATGTGATCTCTTGGGTGGTTTAATCTACAAATAACAGCTAAAAAAAAAAAGAACAGATCACTCTGCAGCTACAGTTAAGACAGCAACTAAAATAAATATATATATATATGGGATATAATAATATGCTGTGTTGATAACATAATAATATAATAACAAAATATACCAAGTGCGACGAGACAATTTAAGGTGCATGAGCTGGTAAGATAGTTTCTAGATTGTGTTGACAGCTAAAATGGTTTGTGATTTGTGATGTGATTAAACCAAGAATGCTGGAAAGTGAGGGGAATAGCTGTAATTACAGGTTTCATGACAGGGAGCCAACAGTTCGTAATGCAAGTGCGCTAAATGCTGAGTAAACATTTGTCGCTGTATAGAGTAATGGAGAGATCCTGCGTATGTTACATAAGTGGCAATTTTAGAAGCAGTAATGGCGACCTGGAAATAATATGGATGTGATTGAGACTTAATTGAAACAGTTTCTGTGCAGACATAGATCGAGGTCTGATAGACATTAATTGAAAAGTGAATAGGGAATATGATAAAGTGCCATAGATAGATACTGCACCTCTTGCAACATGTACACTATAAGTATGTGCGAGCTGCTTAGGCTAGGTCCCCAGTGGCCACGGTGCAGTGCGTGACACACACGAGGTACAGCCCTCACTTTTGCTATTGACTGATAGAAGGCTTTCTGCCTTCACACATTACCTTGCTCTCACAGCTCTATCTCCACACTTCCACACTTCTTTCCCAACGCCAACTATTTCCAATAACAAGCTCTCAAACACACCGCCTTCTTCTCCCCCTGCACCTTATATTTCCACTCTCCCTCCCTTGTAGAGTGTAAGCTCACTGGGGCAGGGCACTCCTTAGCTTCTTTAACAATGTATGTTAATGTTTGACATATTATTGTTAGAGTCTTCCGATCCCATCCTACTGCGCTGCTGAATATGTTGGCGCATAAATAAATGATATTAAGAGAGAAGGAGCGGCTCAGTGAGTAAAGACACCGACTGACACTGAGTGTGAATCAGGGGAACCTGGTTCAATTCCCGGTGTCAGCTCCTTGTGACCTTGGGCAAGTCACTTTATCTCCCTGTGCCTCAGGCACCAACAACCAAGTTTGTAAGCTCTACGGGGCAACGACCTGTGCCTGCAAAAATGTCTCTGTAAAGCACTACGTAAAACTAGCAGCGCTATACAAGAACATGCTATTATTATTATTATTACTACTAGGTATAATGAAATCACGTCCTTCTATTAATTTTCAAGTTCCAAAAAACATAGATTGTAAGCTCCACGGTGCAGGGACTGTGCCTGCAAAATATCTCTGTAAAGCGCTACGTAAAACTAAGCGCTATAGAAGAACAAACAAACAATTATTATTATTATTAATAGTAATAATATTAATAATAGATACTGTTATAGATTGATAGAGTGTCAACTGTAACCTATGTTGCCTTTATGATTCACCCCCCTTCCCCCCCCCACCCCACAAATATTATTGGTATTTTAGTCTACATACATCAGTGCAGAGAGGGGAGGGGGGTGCAGAGAGGAAAGGAGGGGGAATTGAGGTTTTTGACAGCAGTACAATACAATGGTTACATATCATCAGCTGAAGCAATGACTTAGCATTAGATCTAGAGGCCTGGATCCTCTCCAGAAGTCGGTATGAGGGTTCTTATCTGTGATAACCAATCGGAAGGTGGCCGGACCTCATCCAACCATGAGGTCATGTGTCCACCCCTACCCGCGGGACCCCATGGGCCCTCCTTTTAACGATATAATGACTTTTAGGTTGCATTAAGACCAAGGAAGGTTATTTTGATACTCAACCTCATAACTCTGCAATATGCTTATCATATTTTCTGTACATATATATTTTTAGTCCGTGAAAAAGTGCCTTGGCTCAGCTGGCGTACACAATTTACATTTTATTTTGTGCAGTTACAGCATCTTTGCAAAGATCTTGAAAGCTGATGTACACTCTAGGCTTACAGTGGGAGATCCTTCTTCTGTACATAGCTTCTGATCTGTTTTCCAGCATTCAGCTGCTTCCAGATATGTACAAAGCATCCAAATCATAACATTTCCAAACTTTCTGTACTTTGTTTCTTTTTACTTTCAGATTGATGATATGTTTAACTGGCTTATTCAGCCTTGCTTAGATTTTACCCGCCTGCAATGCAAATTCTTGGTGCACACTTCCCCTATTCACCTGACATACAGTATGATGAGACTCTACACCTGTTTGCTTGGTAAGTTTATTACCGAAGGGAAAACTTTAAGGACACCCAAAATCAGTGCCTCGAAAACCTCTGTGGTAATGGCAATGCCTGTATCAATATTGACTGTTCATATGGTTTGAATATTTATTTCTTTTGTTTAACTGTTTTCTGTGAGGATCAAGTGCTCAATAATAACATTTTGAAGGGTACAACAAAGGCTCCAATGAATGTGAAGTCACTCAAAGATGAGGCATGTGCTGGAAGGGAAAGGACTGGGGACCGATGGTCACACAAGAGAATGGTCTCAGATGACCCTGCTCCCCCAGAAGCCAATACTAGAGCACACCAACCAATGCTCTGTATCTGCGTAATACACGAGCTGCACCCCAAGAAGTGGGTGTATCTAGGTACTCACACGACCACTGTCCCTGGAAGTACCATTGGCGTGCTTCGGCCGTGTTGTGGGGAAATTAAGCGGGAAAAAACAAGAAAATGGCGGTGCACAGCGCACAATAATCATGTAGAGCTGGATTGCAGCCCTTCAATATTGTGCGCTATGCATCGCCATTTTCTTTTTTTTTTTTTTGCTGCTTGGTAAGTTTATTAGTTTACTTCTCAAAATACGATACGCACATATCTTCGCTTTTTTGCATGGTGCCACATTTCTCATCTCGATGCCCGCTACGCAGTGGTTCGTTGACTACCCTGAACGGATGGCACGCGCAAACAACCCCCGTATCTTTTCGGAAAAAGATATCTGTATCTGATATGTCAATAAACAAAACTGCAATGTAAAAAAAAAACCTGGTAAATAAAAGGCAACTAAACAGCGTTTTTTTTTTAACTATTTCTGGAGCTGCGGTGATAATTTGATCATACCTACAAAATGTAATCACATTTCATTTGTTTTATAAATACTTCTTATTTTGCACACCAGAGATACATCAGTGCTGGGGGTCTGCTGTCCCCCACCGTTCCATCGCCAAAATATCTAGTGGCAACAATGTGTCAAGAGACGTTTTGAAGCCAGGATCATGTGACCTGTTTTTATAGTGATCACATGACCCCTGATCCCTTATCTGCCACTACCCTGAACAGAAATGGAAGTTCTCCTCTTTAGCTTTCATTGCGGCTGTAACTTTGAGATCACTCCTTGGAGAAGCAGAACATGCTGGGCCAGGTGCCATTTTCAGGAGGCCAATAGGGCCCTCAACAGGTGTAATAACAAACTGTGCCAGATTCTGCGTGTTTCTTCTCATACAGCCGTGACTCTGCTTTTACTTTAGATGAAATAATGAGTTCTGGTGAAGGTGAAGGTGAAGGTGAAGAATCCATGTCCAGCCAGCAGATTACATTGTGGCTACAGGGCCTTTTCCTTTTTGCCTTGGTTTGGACGATTGGCGGAACCATAAATTCAGACAGCAGAAAAAAGTTTGATGATTTCTACCGTAACCTCCTGATGGGTATGGATGACCAGCACCCCCGACCCAAAAGCGTAAAACTTACAAAGAACAATGTGTTCCCAGAAAAAGGTATATCTGCAGTTATCTGTCACGTGTGTATTTATTTATTATTTACATAGCGCCCTTACCCAGGGTAAGTTTATTACCGACGGCCAGTAGGTGTCTTATTTATTATGTTTATGCATTTTTTTCTTGTATTTGAATAGTTTTCTATATTTATTGGCTCCGAGTGTGCAGAGTTTTTTTTTAATCAACTTTATTTGGAAGTTGAGTTGTTCTGGATGAGACGTCCTTTCTTTTTTTGAAACATTATTTTTTTTGGACCTCATTTATTTATTATATCATCATTTTTGTATTTTTTATTGTGTGGTTATTATTTGTGAAGTAGATGGATACTGTTGCTCATACGCTATGAAGGGCTACTAGAAAACACGGCTACAAACAACGGTATCTGTGTAGGTAATCAAAAGGAAAACATTGATATATTGCATGTCGTCGAAAGAGGTAGGAATTGCGTTGATTAGGGAATATATTGTATTCATTCTATTTTACGATTCATAGGGAGTGTCTATGACTTTTATTTCCATAAACACGGCAGCGGACAGTGGAATGTGTGGACCGATTACATTACTAAAGAGGAGTTGACTATTTCCCCTACTGCTAAGGTAAAGATTCAATGTACCTTTCAAAATGCTATCGCTAAGAGAAACGTGTGTGTCCCTGTAGGAGACGAGTGTAGAGATATATATTGGGGAAATATAAACCTTGGCTTTTATTTAGCCCGTAACTTCAAATATTACAGCTTTAAGGCAGCACACAAACAAACAGCCTATCCCTGTGTAAGGGCTGACTCGCACTTCCCAGTCCCTATCTGCAGGGCTGGGGGGATAGGCCTCTTACCAGCCTCTGACCCCAAAGTCCAAAGAGGTACCTGGTATCAGGGGCTCTTTCCCTTAGTCCAGGGTCTGGGTTGGTGTTCCAGGTGTGATTCCTCCGACAGGTTCCAGGGTCTGCTGTGTCCTGGAATAGAGGATCTGGTTTCCTGGGATCTCTCTCTGACAGCACACACCGCCTTAGTGCGAGAGAGATCCCCTCCAGTGTAAGCAGGAGGCTTTTCTACCTGTCTGATGAGCCAGATGAGACTGGCTAATTGTCTGTAGCTGCAACTAACCAGCTGTCCGCTGGACTCATCAGCCAGATACAGGCTTCCTATTTGGAGCCCCGTTTAGACAGGGGTTAAGGCCTTGTCACATAGCCTTTTTGATTTTATAATTTATTATTAGTATTGTCATTATTATCATATATTTATGAAATGCTGCTCAGTAAAATAGTGAGTGTTTAGAGAATACATACAGGAAGCATTACATAAATATAACATTTACATACGCTTATACCATAGGTAGGGCACGTCGTTCTCTAAGAACCTTACAGTCCGAAAGGAGGAGAAGAGTTGAAGCCCTTGGTATAGTGGATGAAAGGCATTGGTTAGGTTCCTTAACTTGCTCAGTATGGAGGGATTCAGGAAGCTCCGATAAGGGATATTGGAGTTTGATCTGTGTTAACGGCCATTCAGGTCTATCGAGCTTGGATATACAGTACAGTACCTCTTTGGAGCTTTGTAAATTAAACTACCATCTGAGATGCTCTTGTCTTAGTCCCATGTGTTGGATTTTGTAGTAGAGGCAGGGGGAGGAAGTATGGGGATTTCTATTGTACCAGTGTGTAGTGTTTTTTTGTTGTGTGTGGCACCAATTAAATATTCAAAAGAAAAGCAAACCAATGCAATGAATGTGAATTAGAAGGCAGGAATGGGCACCATACCGAATCATCATAGCAGACCTGTTGGTGATCTCTACACATGTTCATGGAGGAGGCTTTTCCCGTATAACATTGACAAGTGGTTTGACCGTAACAGGTGTAGTAGCCAGCAATGCTTTGTGGACCCCTCCCTCTAATAACGGCAAGAGGGGTTTTCATGCCAAACCATTACTAACCATTTGGTTCTAATGGTTCCCATGCATTATTTTTTTACAATAGGTCTCTGATCTTATTATTCCAACCATGGAAACTGCCAGACAGACCTTCTTTTTGAAAACATATTTGGATCATTCAGTTCCTTTGCTGTTCGTTGGACCTACTGGAACTGGAAAATCTGCAATTACTAACAGCTTTCTAATAAACCTCCCGAAAGACAAGTATGTTGCCAACAGTATGAACTTTTCAGCAAGAACTTCGGCTAACCAGACCCAAGATATCATATTTTCTAAGCTAGACCGGAGAAGAAAAGGTCTGTTTGGATCTCCAGTGGGAAAGAAAGCTGTGGTTTTTGTGGGTAAGGGAACTTCCAATAATGATGTAGTCTTTTTAAAATGTATGTCCAAATATCATTTTTGTCATTTTTTTAAAAAATATTTGTGTTTTGTGTTATTTTTTTTTCTTTATACTTAATTTTTATTAAACATTTTTTTGGGAGGGGGTACAGAAAGGAAAAAGGAGGGGGGTGGGTGCATTCGTGTAGACAGCTGTCGTTACAATATCGTGTACAGTACATGTGACAGGTATTGGTTTTAATTTCCCTTTCGTATCGATATTTACTAATTGTGACGTAACCTCCCGACCATAAAACATCATCATTATCATAATTAAATGCCACGTTTATCAGTAAGTGACATTGGGCTTACATTTATTCGAAATGTCCAGATGTCCAATACCAGATAGGGTGCCTCGAGGGAGAATGTAGGAGGGACGATTCCCTGTTTAGGCCCGATACGCTCATGTAGTAGATCCATGGTTCCCATGTGTTTAGGAATTTTATGCACGTGTCATTTAAGTAGACAGTAAGTTCATTTTTAAAGTAAGTTGAACTGAATCGTCTAATGGTCAGCCCATTGCTCACTGTGATTTTGAAACTAGTTCTTTAGTTGTGGTTTGCTACAGCGGTCATGTACCATTTGCAAGTACCAAGAAAGACTGACTGGTGGCTGAACCAAGAGACGGAATTACTTGTGAAGTTTTTTCAGGCTTTAGTTACCAACTCCTGTAAGTACAAGGGTTACGCTACTACAGCCCCGCTCTTTAATTGTGTCTCTAGATGATCTAAATATGCCAGCCAAGGAGGTGTATGGAGCCCAGCCACCCATTGAGCTCCTGAGACAGTGGATAGACCATGGACATTGGTACAGCAGGAAGGATACATCACGACTGGATATTGTAGATGTCCTGTTTGTATCAGCTATGGGCCCACCTGGTGGAGGGAGGAATGACATTACAGGTAAGAAGCTTAAATAATACAGGTATGCGTGTTTGTTTATGTGTGTACATTATGTACTCCTATTAACATTAGTATTATGTGTACTGGACAAGATTGCAATTAACTTGTGATTCTGAATTAAGTTGCTTAAAGCCGTGGTTTCCAACTCCAGTCCTCAGGAACTCCCAAACAGGTGCAGGTTTTAAGGATATCCCTGCTTCAGCATAGGTGGTTCAGTCAAAAGAATGACTTGAAAACCTGACCTGTTGGGGGTTCTTGAGGATTGGAATTTGGAACCATTGGCTTAAAGGATATTTACACAGTCTTTCATACAGTATTTTTTTACAACAGACCCTATGCATTGACATAAGTGGACAAACATTAGAGTTCTAAGGAAACGTATATCTTAAAGTGATGGGTAGGGTGGAGATAAACGTTGTAAGGAGTCTTTAAGTGGTGTTAAATCTAACATTCCCTCCATCACACATAATTATACCTGACCTCTTGATATCAGGTGTGCTGCTATCATGTAATAAAAACAGAGGGATAATGTAATGATGCAAACTAATGTGGCATATCATCAGAGTATTAGGTTATAGGCATAGCGGGTACTCACAAAGTGAATTAGCATTGCCAAAATGTATTCACTTCTGATGAATGTCCTCAGGAGACTGAAACATAGGAAATGATTAAGTAATGTTAGTCACATTGACACCTATACAGTACGGAAAGGAAATCTTCCCAAGCAAGGGCAAGATGGCTTCATAGCGTACTGAATATGGGCCTTTATTACCCATAGCAACACAACATAACCTTTCTTTTGTTGGAAACGTTTAGAAGATAGCACTAGAGCAGGGGTGGCTAACTCCAGTCCTCAAGGGCCACCAACAGCTCAGGTTTTAAGTATATCCCTGCTTCAGCACAGGTGGTTGTCACTGACTGAGCCACCTGTGCTGAAGCAGGGATATCCTCAAAACCTGACCTGTTGGTGGCCCCGGAGGTCTGGAGTTGGCCACCCCTGTACTAGATACAAGGTTGTCAGCACCAGGCTACAAGATTAAGAAAAGCTGCAGATTGGGTTTTCCCATTTCATTTTCTAGTACTGTTGCTTTAATGCAGCAGGAATCTTCATCCTTTTGCACACCGAGCACTTTAAGGTAACACTGATACAGTAAATCACTCCCTCCGACAGCACATTTATCTTCTTATTATGTGATATTGATAGATAAACCAGTTCCTCCTGGCTTTCCTTATGAGTGGTGATAACTCACAGGGACCCAAAGGTTGCAGAGCCCGTATAGATCAGGTTAATGTCTAGGTCAGTAGCTGCCTGTGTGTGGTTGTATTACATTGCGCTGAGATGTAATAACTGGGGCGTCTGAAGTACACAACTTATTTTCGCGTATAAACACGTGGTGTTTTTTCTCCAGGCCGTTTCACACGCCACTTGAATATTGTTTCCATAAATGCTTTTGATGATGAAACATTAACCAAAATATTTGGCTCCATTTCTGACTGGCACTTCAGCAAAGGATTTGACATTGCATTTATGAGGTACCTGGTTATGTTACTTGATGGTTTGCTGCAGCTTGTGATACCTTTAAGGAGACCACAATTGGAATTCTTCATCAGTGAAAATGATAGTGAAGATAGCTTTTATATACGCCTATGTATTTTTTTTTCTACCTTCAGCTGTTGTATTTATTGTGCTGAAAATGCAATGTGACCTCAAGGCCTGGCCAGCATTACTCACTATCTGAACATGCCCCTAACACCCGGCCACCCGCCATGATGTAGCAATAGAACTAGTTCAAATGTCTCTCCAAAATCCTTTCCCTGTTTTCTTGCATTTTCTTTGTTATGTATTACTGCATATTAAAGGACCAATCCAAGACAGATTTTTTTTTTATACACGCGCACGCGCACACACACATATCTCTTGAGCTGAACCCCGTTCATTTAATCTCCGGGGACCTCCTACCTCTGGAGATACCTCCGAAGTAGGTGCTGGTAGTTTCTCCGGCTCAGCAAGCAGGGCTTTCAAGTTTGAAGCTCCCGCGTCACATGGGCCAATAGGAAGCCGCACCAATAATGTCATAGCTTCCTATTGGTCCGCGGGGCGGGAAATCTTTGAAGAGCGGACTTATTGTGAACCCTGGTAGCCGAGGAGATTGGCTACCGGCATCTAATTCACAGGTAAGTGTCTCCGGAAGCAGGGGCTCCCCGGGAACTGAAATTAACGGGTTTCAGCTACAGAGGCCCCCTGCTTCAATTATATATATATATTAAATCATTTAAAAAATCCGCCACCTTGGATTGCTCCATTAAACCTATTTTGGCGTTAAATTGATGCGGGGAGAGGTACCTATTTTTCCCCATGTGTTAATAGAATTAAGAAGAAGATAAGGAAGCCACTTATTGTAATGGAATGTGTCATATTCTGTGTCCGTCTGTCGATTTTGCCCCGTGTTTAACTTCATAATACTCCGTCAGGTTTGGGTGCACACTCCCTGGCAAATGAACCCCATCAACAAACGTCTTACATTTCAAGCAACGCGAAGCAGAAATAAAATAGAAATGCTGTGTGCCTCAGAACATCTCTCTGTGCGCTGGTACATAACCAACCAATATGTGTTCATATTCTGTACCTACAGATCAGGCAAGATAATGATACAAGCCACCATGGCCATTTACAAAACAGCTGTTGAAAACTTTCTTCCAACTCCATCGAAATCCCATTATGTTTTTAACCTGCGAGACTTTTCCCGTGTGGTTCGAGGAGTGTTGCTGTGTCCACACACCCATTTGCAGGTAAAAGGTGAACCGGTCATTCCCGCAGAGCTGAACGGTGGTCCCCCGATATCCAGGGACCGCCTGGTTGCGGAGCGGCGACCCCGGGGCTCCATGGGGCAAACAATATGGCAGCTGGGGCAGGGATCTCTACAGCAGCCAATAGAAAACGCTCTCTGTTGGTGACTGTGGTGGCCATATTTGTAATCCGCCACCGTATTTATAGGGGGGCAGGGGGGTTGTGCCAAATCCGGCACAAAAAATTGACAAGTATCTCCGGAAGGTGGGGGACCACGTATGAGCTTCAGGTAAGATAAAAATGTTAAAAATGGAGCAGCTGAGATTGCGGCTTTAAGCAGCCTACACTGGAGTTTTAATAAAGTGAAAGCACTCAGCAATTTAACTGTTTCTCTATCTTCTTTTAATATGCTTTTAATAATGTAAGATACGTGCATTGAATATTTAGGCTCAAATTTTGACATTAGAAATTGCTAAGATTCAGAACCAGGGAATATACAAAGCACACGGCTTGCACAAAACGTGTTGCGCCCCCCTGTGTCACGCTCCCCCCATACCTTTAATGCCACGTCAAATGACGCTGCAGGGTCATGTGACGCGTGGCCCGAAGCCAGCTCAAATTCAGGTAAATGAGTTACAGAGGCCTCGCGCTAAAGAGCGCGGGACCTCTGTAACAGGCGCGCCTCCCCAAATAAATCTCCCCCCCCGTTTGCGCAACCCTGCACTAGGGACTCATTAACTGACAATTGAAGAATTAAATCATTGAACTGAAAAAGAAAAGTGATATGTGGTTTGCTCTGCTATCATCAGGGAAGGTTAAGGACTACAGATCCTAATTGGCCAGTCCACAGATTTGATTCTGCTTCATAATTATGGTACTTGGAGTATAATACTCAGGCAGTAAGCAAACAATAGTAAGCATTATTGGATATTTGCATTGTGTTAAACCGGGGGCAGCTAACTGCAGTCCTCAATAGCAACCAACAAATCAGGTTTTAAAGCAGCAGTCCAAGCTGCTGTTTCTTTTTTCCACATTTTTTCCCCCCTTTAATGTTTGCATCAATACAATCCACAAAACGATAAGTAATTAGCTAAGTTGCCGATCGATCGGCGAGGATTTGGCTCGGGGGTTGACAAAATGGTCAGTGCAGCAGAAGGGGACCAAAGATGCAAAGTTCTATGTGGAAGATCATGTGACCAGGCAGTCACTAGATACAATTGGTGCACTGCTAGAGAGGGCAGGGCTCAAAGGGGTGTGATAGAGCCTGTTTCTGAAGAGCAAGGAGGATGTGACTATGTAAATAGTTGCTATAGAAACAAAAAATTCTGGTTACATTATAATACATTAAAAATGTCATTCAGAGTTGTTTAAAAAAAACTACAAGTATTTTCTCATAGTATATAACTGATTTATTAAATAAAAAAAACACATGTAGGATATTGCTTGGTCTGCAGCTTTAAGAATATTTCTGCTTCGGCCCAAGTGGCCCAGTCGTTGACCGGAAGGTCACTGACGTCAATCATTTTATAATAGTTTTTATTGCAGATCTACACAGGGGTTCAAGAAGTTCATTTAAATCCAACAAACAAAACATAAAATGTGAAGAAAAAAAATCAAGCTCAACTCTTGTAATACTTACTACTTCTGTAGTTTGATTGTATAAACCCCTTTGGCGCAGATCCACAGCGTTACTAATCCAAATTAACGCCACATTAAGACTAACGATGTACAGTATTTTCATAGGACAATAAGATAAAGTGGGACCATGTTTTCTCCAATAAAGAGTAAAGGGTTAACATAATGACATACAAACACGGCTTTATCCTAACATTGCAAATGCACTAAAGTCAGGTAAGGTTAATGTGAAGACTTAACGCTATGTCAGTTAGGTCAGACCTAAAGTTGGCGTTACTTGCATCAACACCCTGAAATAGAGCTTTGGCAGGGTCTGGATTGTTGTAACACCACAGTTGGGTGTTATTTAACTTACATCGCGTTATTTCCCTGCCCTCCTCTTACTCAACTTGAGTTAAAGACCTACTTCAAGGTCTGGATCGGAGTGATGCTAGGCCCTACTTAACGTTGCATTATTGGAAGTTGACACAACGTTACGCTACAGTAACGTGACGTTGGATCCATGCTAATGAGATGTAGAAAGGCCAGTTGGGAGGATACATGTTAACCTCAGGAAACGTAACATCCTTTCCTGTCACATCATGAGCCCTAATATATCGGTGCTTAGCGGATCTAGATCAGGGGTGGGCAACTCAGTCTTGAACTGAGCCACTGATTGAGCCACCTGTGCTGAAGCAGGGATATCCTTAAAACCTGGACTGCTGGTGGCCCTTGAACACTGGAGTTGGCCACTCCTGGTTTAAACTATTGGAAAGCAGACTACCGGTTTTAATAAAAACCCATGCGAAAGACACAAGAGGAGATATCATTAATGAGCTTAATGCCTATTGGAGATGTTACAGACGTGACGGCAAAATAAATGTGGTTTAGATAAGCATGCCCTTGAGTTTACGGAGTTCATTTTGACATAGGTTCTAATTATTGCTACATATCCTAGGACAACGACAAATTAATAAGACTTTGGATCCATGAAGTGTACCGGGTTTTCTATGACCGCTTAATTGACCCCGACGACCGACAAGTTTTTTTCAACATGGTAAAGGAGACAACATCCTATTGCTTCAAGCAGAGTGTTGACAAGGTATGATATGTAATTATTTCACATACAGTAACAGAAATATATCCTCCTGATTGTAGGAAGCAAATAGCTGCAGTTTTAGGTAAGAACATGGGTGTATAGCTTACATTTCCTCTTTTTGTTGTCAAACATTTTCTTTCCATGAAGACGAAAAACCGAGTGATGTTAAAATGTACAATATTTTATTTTCCCAATTTTGGGGGCGGAAACTTTCAGCCATTTTAAAAGCCCACACATTTCTAAGCACCTCCACAATTATACAGCTTAAATATAAAAGGAAAGGATTGTTTTAGATCTAAATCTTGATAACGTGTAGCATAAAAACATCTGCTGCAAGTTCTGTGTCCTCCTATTTTAATAAAGAAGGGTATAAGATTCATTTTTTTTTAACTTATCCTAAGAAGTTAACTGAACATGTTTTTCAGCATAATCTTGGTGTATAATTTGGAATAATTGTCATGGGCTTTGATTTAATTATATGGCAGCGACTATCCTAATCTTCACAAATCATGTTCACGGGCTACATGAGGGGGATCTGTCAAAATGTTACTTCCATTCAGCAGTCTTCCCTTGACATTGTTCCACTTGAAAATAGTTGCGTTTTTATTACTAAAACCTGGATTCTCTTCACTGGGTTTTACTAAATGTCTTCACTGACGGATACTGAAGAAAGATCTTCCTAGATAAAATTCTAATATATACTGTAATGTAATTCAGGGTGAATTCAGTAATTTATCCATTCAAATGTATAACACCCTACAACAAATATATTCTTTATTTTTTAGGACAGATATGGGTATTGTGACTTTGAATTACGTGTCAGAAAGTCATCACCTGAAAATAAAAACATTAAAAATTTATAGAAAGCGTTAAAACGACATGCTTTATATAACGGAACCTTGCAATACAGGAAAGTCTGTCATATTGGCACTTATTGGGATAATGTTATAAGTTATTTTTTTGGTATGCTTTGACACAACTTCTTTGCAATGCACGTTATGAGCAAATAATTGAATGATAAAATGTTTGCAATTTGCTAAATTCACCTCCCCCCCCTTACATTTGTGCTGCATGATGATGATGGTTTTTATCAATGTTCATATTAATTGTACTTATCTCAGAGTCTTGTAAGTGACATATCTATGACATATGACTATGCTAGTGCCGTCTTAACGCATGGGCACGCTGGCAGTTGCCCGGGGGCCCCACGATCATAGGGGCCCCACGAGCATAGGGGCCCCCATGCTAATCTATGCACAGACCAGAATTTAACACTAATTTTCCGATCACCCACCTCAACATTCAAATCTCCCGCTAACTCGGTAGGAGAAAAATACCGACTTGTAGCGGAGAGTTGGCAGGGCCCAGTGCACTGCTTTGCCCGGGGGCCTATAATGCTGTTAAGACGGCCATGCTCTATGCCCAGGACATACTTGAAAACGAGAGGTAACTCTCAATGTATTACTTCCTGGTAAAACATTTTATAAATACATAAATAAAATATCTTCTTCAACAGGTTCTTAGCCACCTAGCACATACGGGAAAGGTGGTTGATGATAATATTCGGAGCCTCTTCTTCGGAGACTATTGCAAACCTGACAGTGACATTAAAGTCTACGATGAAATCACAGATTTAAAGCACCTGACATCCATCATGGAACACTACCTCGATGAATACAATAATGTCAGCAAGGCACCAATGTCTTTGGTCATGTTCAAATTTGCCATTGAACACATCTCGAGGATCTGCCGAGTGTTAAAACAGGACAACGGGCACCTGTTGTTGGTTGGCATCGGGGGAAGCGGACGACAGAGCGCTACCACGCTTGCCACCTTCATGAACATGTTTGAGTTTTTTCAAATTGAGATTACAAAGAACTACACCGTAACCGAATGGCGAGACGATGTGAAGAAAGTCATGTTGCAAGCTGGGGTCGTCGGCAAAAACACCGTCTTCCTTTTCAACGATAACCAAATCAAAGATGAGGCCTTCGTGGAAGACATCAACATGCTTTTAAACACAGGAGACGTTCCCAATATCTTCCCAGCGGATGAGAAGGCAGAGATTGTTGAGAAGATGCAGTCAACAGCCAGGACAGAAGGCAAAAAAGTTGAAGCCACTCCCATGGCCATGTATAACTTCTTTATAGAAAGAGTGAAATCCAACTTGCATATAGTATTGGGTAAGAAAACTGCACACTGTGTTTTTGGCACATACTTTAAAGCATAACAATAGGATTATTACAGTTTATTTGTTTTCTACTAGGGATGAGTCCTATTGGGGATGCATTCCGTAATCGCCTGCGAATGTTTCCATCGCTTATTAATTGCTGCACCATTGATTGGTTCCAAACCTGGCCAACTGATGCTCTGGAAATGGTTGCACATAAGTTCTTAGAAGATGTGGAACTCAACGATGAAGTTAGAAAGGAGTAAGTTTCTTCATAACAAGCTTATTTCCATGACCGCTGTACTGCACACGTCAGCTCAATTAAATCTTTTGGATATTGAGTTTTAGTGCGCAAATTATTCATTGCAACGTAAAAAGAATGTTCAAAGGCTAACTACAATGAGAAAAATGAGCTTTCAAATGTTAACTTAATACATTATATATAAATACTAACTTCTACTGCAATAGTAAAGTTCATTGCTATAATTTTCTGTAGTAGTTCCATCTCTCTCCCTCCCACTCTTCTCTATTTCTCTCTCATTTTTTTGTGTATCCACCTATACAGTATATCAGTGTTGATCCATCTCTCCCGAGATGGTTCCCCAGATATTTTCTGGGGAAGTTGCTGGTGTTACGTCGTGGTTTTTAAAGGGGATTTAAATGGCCATCCAGTACGAAGCCACAACCGGTGATGTTGCAGCTTCTTTCTGGCCCGAAAAAACCATGGTACAGTTGTTCCATTAGACTTTATAATTGTATTGTTACCATCGGTTATTTGTAAAGTGCCAACATATTCCACAGCGCGGTACCATGTGGGTGCAGAGTTCTGTATATTACATAAACAGAATTACATAGCAAATAAGGACAAACAAGCGCAAACAGATACAGAAGGTAATGAGGTTAACGAGGGCCCTGCTCGTCCTGAGAGCTTACACTCTAGAAGGCATAAGGGGCAATGTTGAAACAAAAGGTAAAGTGGCTGCTCATTGTGGAACTGGGTATGCCTCAGGGTGGAGTATGGTCCAGCTGCACAGCTGGTCCCATTAATGTTTTACGGTGTGGATGTTAGTGGGTGTTGGTTTGGAGTTTGGTCCAGACGCACAGCTGGTCCCGATAGAGAGAGCGGGGGCAGAGGGGGAAGATGTTAGGCGTATGCCAGATAGGCTTCCTTGCAAAGGTGTTTTCAGGGAGTTTTTAAATGTCTGAAATCTGAGGGAGAGCCTGATGGTGCGTGGTAGGGCATTAGAGATTAGAGAGAGGGAGCAGCACGGAAGAAGTAATGTAGATGGGAGTGAGAGGAGGTGATAAGGTAGATGGAAAGATGGTTGTCATGAGCAGAATGTAGGGATCGTTTAGGGATATATTTGGGGCTGAGAGCTGAGATGTAAGGGAGGCAGTGTTGCTGATAGCTCTGTGAGCCAGAGCTAGGATTTTAAATTTGGTTCTAGAGGACATCGGAAGCCAGTGTAGGGCTTTGCGTAGTGCAGCAGCAGAAGTGGAACGGTGAGTGAGGTAGAGGAGTTTGGCAGCAGCGTTTTGGATGGATTGGAGTTGGGAGAAGCGGATAAGGTGAATGCCAACTAAGAGAAAGTTCCAGTAGTCAAGGCAGGACATGATGAATGAATTAGGGTTTTAGTTGCATCGTGAGTGAGAAAATGGTGTATCCTAGCAAAATTTCGGCGGTGAATATGGCAGGACTTAGTGAGGGATTGGATCTGAGGGATGAAGGAGAGAGCAGTCAAAGATGATCCTTAGGCTGTGTACTTGGGGTGTTATTGACAGGGAGGGAGAGTCTAAAGTAGCAATTCAAGCTGCCATTTCCCCCCTTTAATATGTGCATCAATACTTATTGTGTGGATTGTAATTAGCTAAATTGCCGATCGATCCGTTCTCCTGTGATCGATCGGCGAAGATTCGGCTCAGGGGTTCACTAAATTGCTGCAGAGGAGTATTGACTCGGTATATGTGACTTTGTAAATGGTTGCTATAGAAACAAAAAAAAGGCTTGTTACATTATAATACATTCAAAATCTAAGTATTTTCTCATAATACGGAACTGATTTATTAAAAAAAAAAAAACACGTAGGATATTGCCTGGTCTGCAGCTTGAAGTGTAGAAGTGGAGGGAGAAAGAGTATTAGTTCCGTTTTGGACATGTTAAGCATGTCAGGTAAAAATAGGACATCCAGGAGAAGATTGCGGAGAGACAGTTGGTGACACGGGACAAGAGAGGTAAAGAAGTCAGTGGAGAAGAGGTACATTTGGATGTCATCGGCATAGAGATGATACTGAAAGCCAACATATTGCGTTCGTTCACCACGTGAAGAGCTGTAGAACGAGAATAGCACAGGGCCAAGGACAGAGCATTGTGGGACCCCAACAGAGAGAGGGACACAAGAGTAGGAAACACTGAAAGAGCAGTTGGGTAAATAGGAGGCCAAATGAGTGGAGAGTGTGCATATCTCATTACTACTGTATCTTGCTTCCTTTTCTCTACACGTTTCTGTCTACTTTTTATTCCATTTTCTAACTTTGTCTATTGCTGGTTGTGTAATAGTTCATACCTTTCTTCCCATAATGATGTCTCATAAAGAGGTTATTCTATACTCTGAGTAAGAGGTCACCTTATTATGATGTTGCATATGTAGAACGGGCCCACATTCTGTATAAGAATATAGTGGGTACAATAGAAAGGGATTCGAGAGTAGTATAATATAAATCAATATATGATATTTATTGTAATATAACAATAATGATCATAAAAATCCATAACATAAAGCAGAGTAAAGTACAGGCAGTCCTCGGTTATCCAACGGAATCCGTTCTGGGAGTAGCGTTGGATAGTGAAACCGTTGTAAAGTGAGTCCCATGTTAATCAGTGGCGGTGAGCGTTGGATAACGCATTCAGGCGTTGGATAACACATTGAGGCGTCCTTAGGGTTGCATTGTAAAGCGTTGGATATGCTATTCGTTGTAAAGTGAAACGTTGGATAGCGAGGACTACCTGTAATTAGTTATATTCTTGCAATAATAGATACATACCAATCAGTCTCAGTATTGTCTCTCTGGTCTGTTATTAACTTCACTTCCCTCAGCCTGACCTATCTCTCAGCCTGTCTGTACACGTCATAGGTTGCTTGTTTTCTGAAAACTGAAAAATCTTTGCTTACTGTATTTAGCATAATAAATAATGTCAAAGGTGCCAAGTTTTTTCTCATGTGGTCACAACTTCCTTGCAGCGATGTTTCCTGCCTGCCGTCAGGACTAGCTGTTCTAGACATCTTGCAGTTTCTCACCTCAAACTACATGATAAAAATGTATATCAAAGCAGAATAATTGTTCCATAGATGAACTAATAGCTGATTATATATGAAATATAATTAATAATGAGCATTACAGTTGGTAAAAGCTATTTGGTTTAGTTAGACTAAAACAGACACTTAATAAATAGCTTTTATATCCTTTCACTGCTGAAGAATGAAAAAAAAACATCGTTCAAGCAAATGTCTAATTTCTGTTCTAGAGTTGTCTCCATGTGCAAGTATTTTCAAGAAAACGTCAAACAGCTTTCAGACAGCTATTACAGCACCTTGCTAAGGCACAACTATGTGACCCCAACGTCTTACTTGGAGTTGATCCTCACTTTCAAAACCCTGTTGAATAGCAAAAGACATGAAGTGGACACCATGAGAAATCGCTACCTTGTTGGTTTGCAGAAACTTGACTTTGCATCATCACAAGTAAGTCTGTAATTAAATACAATCTTTCAATGACCAACCCTAATAGAGCAGGAAATCTATTTTGAAAGATATGCTCACCCTTTTTTTAAAAGCAATCCACCCTAACTACCCTCCATTTTTTTTTTACATGATTGGAACCAGGGGGATACTTTAGAGCTGAACCCCACTATTTTGAGCTCCGGGGAATCCCCTGTTGAAGTTGGTGAAGTTACCAGTATTACTTCCTGGTTTTTACAGGGGATTTAAATAGCCCTCCAGTAGAAAGCCACAACCAGTGATGTGGCAGCTTCCTATTGGCCCGAAATGTGGCAGCCATTCTGTTTCCCCTTTAGGGAGATTTAAACCTGGTCACTCCAGCGGTACTGTGTGTGTCTCGGGATCCGTGGGGGTTCCCCCCAGCTAAACATAGCGGTGTGTGGAACTGCTCTTTTAAACTCTCTCCGTCGTTGGAAGAAGATTTTGTGGAGCAGAGCAAACCACTTCCATAGTCAAATAGAACCACAGTTACTGGCACATGTTTTGTCATCCCAATCCTAAAATTGTGGACATACACAACATAATGAGATCAATACTTGGTATAATGACTGCAAGAATCATATGAACAGGAATGGTCCATGTTATCTTGTCTTGTTTCTCACATTAATCTGTAGCTACATCTATCCTAACTATTCAGCAGTAGCACATTCATACATTTCTATTGGATGCTCCATATATAATATTAAGATAACGGCCCATGTTGACTAAGTGCTGCGCTCTTCCATAGGTTACCAGAAGATTCCTTTCCGACCCAATTAAGGTGTTTTCCAGCATCGGAAAATGTCTAATGGTATAGCACAACTTAGTAAATAATGCCCGATCTTTCTTGGAACACTTTCAAAACGTTCTTTAGATGTATTCACTGCCGATATTGTCTATGGCGCCTGTGTGAGTAATACTTTCCTGCACATTACTACCAGGGTTGCCACCTTCTATTGAACGCTAACCCGTAGATACATTTTTTTTACATTTATCTTTTCCTTATATGTTTATTTCTCTTACCTTCGGCAGCGGCGTCTCCCGGGCATCGCCCCCTGCAAATCAAGTGAAAACATGGCTGCGCGACGTCAATGGCGCCGTGTTGCCACGACAATGGAATGCCTTATAGCACCGAGGCATCACGTGACGTCACGTTGTCATTGCAACGTTGCGTCGTGTGACTTCGTGATGTCACGTAGCGTCCCGTTGACGTGGCAACGCGGTTGCCATTTTAGTCGGGCAGCCATGTTTTTTACTTGATTTGCAGGGGGAGATGCCGGGAGGATGCCGCCACCCAGAGACTTACCTGGTAAACCCGTAGCCCGGAGATGCGTGGCCGAAAGCTGGTGGCATCCCTGATTACTGCACAGGAACAGCTTTTGTTTTATCCATTAATTGTATTGTATTGTATACGGGGGCTGGCAGGCAGGGGGGGGGGGGGCACAGCACAGAGTTTGCATACTTGTATTGTATTGTATGTCTTTATTTATATAGCGCCATTAATGTACATAGCGCTTCACAGCAGTAATACATGTGGTAAGCAAATAAATAACAGATAATATAAATAACAGATCATGGGAATAAGTACTTTAGACATAAACTTAACATTAAGGAAGAGGAGTCCCTGCCCCGAGGAGCTTACAGTCTAATTGGTAAGTAGGAAGAACGTACAGAGACAGTAGGAGGGAGTTCTGGTAAGATTTTAGATGTATATGTTAAACTAAACTAGTTTGACTCCTCTGACTGTTCCTTTGTTGCATTTTTCGTTCTTGTTTTGTTCTTTACAATGCCTTAATGAGAGTGCATGATTCTCATTGTAGTCCCTGCTTTGGACTCTCGCGCAGCACTGGAACTAATGATTGCTGCTTCTCATGCAATTTGTACCAGGTCTCCGTTATGCAGAAAGAGCTGACTGCCCTTCAGCCTGAATTGATTCAAACTTCCGCCGAAACAGAGAAGATGATGATTAAAATAGAAAAAGAAACCGTTGATGTGGACGCTAAAAGAGAACTGGTTTCTGCGGATGAAAAAGTGGCGGATGAAGCAGCCGCCGCTTCAAAAGCAATTAAGGTAAACGAACGGATGAATAGCCCAAATTCTACTTATAGGCACATGCTTGATCTAGAAGAGGGGTGGCCAACTCCAGTCCTCGAGAGCTACCAACAGCTCAGGTTTTCGGATATCCCTGCTTCAGCACAGGTGACTCAATCAGTGGCTCAGTCAAAGACTAAGCCACTGATTGAGCCACCTGTGCTGAAGCAGAGACTGAGCCACCTGTGCTGAAGCAGAGACTGAGCCACCTGTGCTGAAGCAAAGACTGAGCCACCTGTGCTGAAGCAGAGACTGAGCTACCTGTGCTGGAGCAGAGACTGAGCCACCTGTGTTGAAGCACAGAGTGAGCCACCTGTCCTGAAACACAGACTGAGCCACCTGTGCTGAAGCAGAGACTGAGCCACCTGTGTTGAAGCACAGAGTGAGCCACCTGTCCTGAAACACAGACTGATTGAGCCATCTGTGCTTAAGCAGAGACAGCCATCTGTGCACTACATGCAAACTCTCTGTACAGTTCAAAAGTCATCTTAGTGAAGGACCGAGGTAGCAACCGAAAGGCTGATCCCTTTTGACGTTGATCCTTATTACATTTGATCTGTATACACCGGGGGTTTTCTCTCTGGGCAACCACTAATCACAGCGCTGAGTTCCTGAGGCACACCTACAACTGGACAGTCAGTCACAGAAGAGACAGAGTCACATGAGACATAGGGGGCAGAGACGTACAGAGTCACACACAGGACAGAGTCACACAGCCTCACCTCTCTCCTGCCCATGCTGATCCTCCTCTGCTTGGCTAAAACCCCAGGTTTCTGACACCACCTCCTGATTGGCTGCTGCTGGGTAATGCAGCCAATCAGGGTGGAGTAAACTGCCCAGCCCCCTAACAACAGCCCTGCTCTTCTCCCTGATTTGGGAGACCGGGAAAATCCCGTGGCCCTTTTTGATCCTCTCACGGAACCCCCGGTTGGGAAACACTGGTATAGACACAGGCAGACATTCTTCCAACTGGTCCACTCGCTTCATCCTCTTGGCAATACAGATATGTGATCTTTTGGGGCAAATTTTTGGGGTTGGTTTTTCAACATAGGTCAGAAATAGTCATTTTCTTTTGGCAAATTCCTGGCTTCTGATTTTTGGCAATGAAGTGGATTCCTGGTGTATTTTGTGAGAATTGGGTTATGGTTTCGAGAAACTTTTGCAGAAGCGCCGAGATCTCAAGACTTTGACTGTTATTTCCTGAGATGTTTTCCATTCTATTTATCATTTGCGAAATGACGGAAAATGGTCGTGAAGAAGAATATTTGCAAATCCTTAGTTATCACCGGCTTACAAACCAAGTACAGCCGATGTACAGAACTTGTTAATCAAGACCTTTTCTGATTTATTAAGTAAGCGATTTCGTTTTTAATCATCACCGTTTAACTGAAGAGTGCTTTTTCTGTTTAAATTGTCCAAACAGAGAAAACCTTTTCTTGTACAATCATTACCCAACTCATTATTTATATTGTGTATAAGTGTAAGTAGTATTCACTTTCACTTATCAAAATATAAACGTCTCCACTTATTGAGTCTAAACAGCGCTTCATAATTCTTTGACCATTTTAGAAAATAAGAGTACATTGTTCGAAGAACAGCAGTTGTTCATCAAAGTGAATTTCTTTTTATAAACAGCTAAATTAGTATTTTCCAACCATATGGTGAATCAGGTAAGTAATCTAATGCCTATGAGATAGGATAAATGTGATAATTCCAACCCATATGTTTCCAGTGGCCTTTAATGACGTAAAAACTGGGTTAGGAATAAAGTTTTCTGTTTTAGAGTGTTTTTCCAGTTTAGGTTTAATGAAACATGTCGTTCCCTAGTTTGAAGAAATCACGCATTGTACTTTAACAAAGAATGGCACCTTGTGAATGGCGTCAGTTTATTGATGTGACACTCATTCTGACATATTATAAGATCACTGTGTGGTTATAGCCCAAAACCGCTCTGGGCAGCAAATTAAGGTTTTTGGTCTCATCCTTATAGCCTAGAGCTGTCTTTTTGCAGCGGTTAGGTAGTGATCTTTTAATAAGCCTCAATGTCAGTCCCCAGCCAACCATATTGGGAACAAAATGAACAGAATGTCATTGCAGAAGGCAAGAAGTTAAAGGAACAACATACTTTTTATACATCAAACTGTGATACATTGTTTTGTGATTTATTGTAAGAGAACATTACCCTGGGTTTTTTAGAAGTCACTGTCACCAGAGACAAGGGATAATAATTGGCTACAGTTACAATGAACAATTCTTAATAGACCTTACTTCTCTGCTAAAGTTGATCTAAATTACATACTGTACTGTAGAAACCGATTTACGTATCTCCTTTTTGTCGGTTTTGTCTTTCTTATATATTTTTTCTGTTGCCTTATTTTGCCGTGCTGCTATGATAACGATGTTAATTGACAAACTTATCAGAAGACCGTGCCCTCAGATAGATTGATTTAGTATAGCTAAATGCTACGCTTGGATTATGAGAATTGAAGTTAGTGTGATGGGCGCAGGCTAACACCAGCGGCCGTACAGAGATGAAGCCAACCTTTATTACTGTCCCCGGTGTGTTACAGCGATACATACACAACGCACCAGCGGAAGACGAAGCGGCCATTGCTTTGTATCAGCTGCGCATGAGAAGTGGGTGGAGATACCATGCGATTTCACCCGCATGACCGCAATACTATTGGCAGAAAGGCAAACAGCTGCAAAATAAGTCAAAAGAAGTTACATGGAACAAATATCTTTTTTTAATTTTCCAAAAGGCAGTGTAGATTACAACAGGTTCCAATCAAGCAGAGAGCAGTTTTTTTAAGACTTTTGGGCCCATATTTACTAAGTGCTGCTATGCTGTGAGGCACTGGAAAATGTCTTGTGGCTCAGCTGACATACATATGGCCCTTGATAACGATGAGGTTGCCTTTTTCATGTGATATCTTGGGTGCATGTTGCTACACCAATAATATGAAAAGCTTGTAGATACGGTTCATCAAACATTTCAGGGCATTCTCCTTTGTCAAGAAAAGTTGCCTTTGCCTTATCTGCAAAACATGCTTAATATGGGATCAACAGTAGGATAAATGTTGGTGAATGTGGAGCGTTTTTTTACTGTATTGGAAATCCTGCTCAGCTGTCCGGAGTTTCATACAAACACCCTCTTTGGAACATGTTGCACTAATTCTGAAGCTTCTCCAAGGGTTAAATTACATGTCGTTTTTGGAGATATCCTGGTACCCAGGGATGTATGTAGCTTCAGCTACTGTAGATCTTTTATTCAGCGTTTTTAACTGTAAAATCTATAGAAGTAAAAATAAAATGTGGTAAGACTTTTTTAAATACTTGCCCGTTTTTATAAAGAACGATCATTTCTTTTCACAGTCCAAGTGATTTAAGTGTAATTACATGTTATTACAGGACGAATGTGAAGGAGATCTTGCTGAAGCCATGCCAGCTTTAGAATCTGCATTATCGGCTCTTGACACCCTAAATTCATCAGATATCTCACTCGTGAAATCCATGCAGAATCCACCAGCCCCTGTAAAACTTGTGATGGAGAGCATCTGTGTGATGAAAGGCATAAAGCCCGATAGGAAGCCTGACCCAAGTGGATCAGGTAAGCAGAAAAATTCAAGGACGATGTTGTAAATGACATTACTCGACACAATGGTGAGAGGTGCAATGCGCTCAAGACACACACACACCTCTCTCCGCTCCATGCCGTTTCATCTCTCTCCACTCCATGCGTTTCCTCCTCTCCTGGCATCTCTTCCTGAGTGGCTGCTGCTGGGTAATGCAGTCAATCCGGATGGAGGAAGCATCCGAGCCCCCAGCAGCAGCCCTGCTTTCTCCCTGCTCAGGGAAATCCCCCGGCCTCCCAAGCCGGTCAGGTTACTATGTCCAGAGAGGTAATACCGGCATACACATACACGCCCAGAGAGGTAATATCGGTATACACATACACACGCAGAGAGGGAATACCGGTATACACTTACATGTCCAGAGAGGTAATACCGGTATACACATACACACGCAGAGAGGGAATACCGGTATACACATACATGTCCAGAGAGGTAATACCGGTATACACATACATGTCCAGAGAGGTAATACCGGTATACACATACACACGCAGGGAGGGAATACCGGTATACACATACATGTCCAGAGAGGTAATACCGGTATACACATACATGTCCAGAGAGGTAATACCGGTATACACATACACGCCCAGAGAGGTAATACCGGTATACACATACACGCCCAGAGAGGTGATACCGGTATACACATACACGCCCAGAGAGGTAATACCGGTATACACATACACAGTGGTTGACAAATCACCAAAAAATCTACTCGCCACACAAAAAAATCTACTCGCCTCCTAGTACCAAACGTGTGATGCTTGGGCCAATATTTACTCGCCCGGGGGTTAAATCCACTCGCCCGGGGCGAGCAAATGTATAGGTTTGTCGAACACTGCACATACATGTCCAGAGAGGTAATACCGGTATACACATACATGTCCAGAGAGGTAATACCAGTATACACATACACGCCCAGAGAGGTGATACCGGTAAACACATACACGCCCAGAGAAATAATACCGGTATACACATACACTCCCAGAGAGGTAATACCGGTATACACATACACGCCCAGAGAGGTAATACCAGTATACACATACACGCCCAGAGAGGTGATACCGGTAAACACATACACGCCCAGAGAAATAATACCGGTGTACACATACACTCCCTGAGAGGTAATACCGGTATACACATACACGCCCAGAGAGGTAATACCGGTATACACATGCACGCCCAGAGAGGTAATACCGGTGTACACATACACTCCCAGAGAGATATTACCGGTATACACATACATGCCCAGAGAGGTAATACCTGTATACACATACACGCCCAGAGAGGTAATACCGGTATACACATACACGCCCAGAGAGGTAATACCGGTATGCACACACACGCCCAGAGAGGTAATACCGGTATACAAACACGCCCAGAGAAGTGATACCGGTAAACACATACACGCCCAGAGAGGTAATACCGGTATACACACACACGCCCAGTGAGGTGATACCGGTAAACACATACACGCCCAGAGAGGTAATACCGGTATACACATACACGCCCAGAGAGGTAATACCGGTATGCACACACACGCCCAGAGAGGTAATACCGGTATACAAACACGCCCAGAGAAGTGATACCGGTAAACACATACACGCCCAGAGAGGTAATACCGGTATACACACACACGCCCAGTGAGGTGATACCGGTAAACACATACACGCCCAGAGAGGTAATACCGGTATACACATACACGCCCAGAGAGGTAATACCGGTATACACATACACGCCCAGAGAGGTAATACCGGTATACACACACACGCCCAGAGAGGTAATACCGGTATACACATACATGTCCAGTATTACCTCTCATTTTCTACTGGACAAACACAGGACAGTCTGATTCAATACTGGATCCCTGGCAACCCTAACTGCAACCTGGCAGCAGTGGAAGCGCTGTATGCTAAGAGATAATGGGGAAAGGCAGGGGTGCAGACCTGTCTGAGACGGGTGAATGTGCTCACACGCGGGATTTTTAACTACATGCTACATTTATAAATTCACTAGTGTATTTCCTTTCTTAGATTTCATTTCTCTCTCCTCGCTTTTCTATTAATGCTCTTTTACCATCTGCTATCTATTGAAGCTGCTACGTTTTTTTATTTTTTTAAACAAACTAATTGATTGAATGTAAGCCATTACTGGTTGTTAAAAAAAATGTGCACTTCCTACCAGGATTAATATGAACCAATGGCAGGAACATGTTTAAGGGTTGAGGTTTATTTTATTTGAGCAAACCTTGCACCAAAAAGTACCCCCTCCCCATTTCCTGTTTGGCTCTCTGGCTGGGAGGGAGTTGCAGTTGACATTAGGAGACATGTTCCTTTTTTGGTGTCCCTTTTGAAAAGAAACAAAATATATATCTTTCACAATTTTGAGAGCAAACCAAAAATGCAAACATTTACATTAGGGATGTTTCCGATTTTGCTTCAGGGAACTTATTACAGCGTTCAACAGATTGTAATGTTTCTATTTTTGTTTTGAGTGCTACTGTCTATTTACTAAATATCCAGTTGAATGGCCTCAATGTTCGCTAGCGGGTATCGGAGTTCAGAAATTAACGCCACAGAGTCAAGGAAGGGGTGGCTGGGTGGAGGGTTATAGATTTTTGTATTTATGTCGTTACCTATAATTTCTAAACACTGTTGTTTTGTAGAATACTGCTGACCCGTGCATGTGTTTTTCAATCCTATCAGGTAAAATGATGGAAGACTTTTGGGGGCCATCGAAAAAGGTCCTAAGTGACTTGAAGTTTCTTGAGAGCTTAAAGGTGTTCGATAAGGATAACATCCCGGCTGCAATTATGAAGAAAATCCGAGAGAAGTTTATTGACAACGCCGATTTTCAGCCTTCTGTGATCAAGAATGTCTCTTCAGCTTGTGAAGGTCTATGCAAGTGGGTAAGAGCCATGGAGGAGTATGATCGCGTGGCTAAAGTGGTTGCCCCCAAACGAGAACGTCTTAAAGAAGCTGAAGGCAAACTTTTTATACAAATGCAGCAGCTAAATACCAAGCGAGCAGAACTTAAGGCGGTAGAGGATCATCTTCAAGCGTTGAACGATGAATTCAGTGCTATGAATGTCAGGAAAGGAGAACTAGAAAACAACATTGAAATCTGTTCTCAGAAGTTGGTCCGTGCTGAGAAACTGATTAGTGGCCTGGGAGGAGAGAAGGACAGATGGACAGAAGCTGCACGATTGTTAGGGATAAAGTACACCAATCTTACTGGGGATGTGCTACTGGCTTCAGGCACAGTGGCTTATTTGGGAGCATTCACAGTAGACTATCGTCAAGAATGTCAAAGCCAATGGCAAATTTTGTGCAAAGAGAAGAAAATACCTTGTTCAAACGACTTCAGCTTAAGTACTACTTTGGGAGACCCAGTTAAAATTCGTGCTTGGCAGATTGCTGGTTTGCCTGTTGACTCTTTCTCAATAGACAATGGTATTATTGTGTCCAATTCAAGAAGATGGGCTTTGATGATCGATCCTCAAGGGCAATCCAACAAGTGGATAAAGAACATGGAGAAAGCAAACCAACTTTCTGTTATCAAGCTCTCTGATGCAACTTATACAAGGACCCTAGAAAATGCTATACAGTTTGGAAAACCAGTCTTACTTGAAAATCTTGGTGAAGAAATAGATGCTGTTTTAGAGCCTCTGTTGTTAAAACAGACATTTAAGCAACAAGGTGTAGAGTATATCCGGCTAGGTGAAAACATTGTGGAGTACTCAAAAGAATTTAGACTTTATATGACCACTCGTTTAAGAAACCCCCACTATCTTCCAGAAGTGGCTGTGAAGGTGTGTCTCCTGAACTTCATGATTACACCCTTGGGTCTACAAGACCAACTTCTTGGCATTGTAGCGGCAAAGGAAAAGCCAGAGCTGGAGGAAAAAAAGAACCAGCTTATCATTGAAAGTGCAGCCAACAAGAAACAGTTGAAAGAAATCGAAGACAAAATCCTCGAAGTTCTCTCCTCCTCGCAAGGAAACATTTTAGAAGACGAAACCGCCATTAAAGTTTTGTCTTCATCAAAGCTGCTCTCGGAAGAAATTTCTGAAAAGCAACAAATTGCCTCTGCCACCGAGAAGCAAATCGATGCGACAAGAATGGGCTACAAACCCGTTGCAGTGCATTCATCGATTGCCTTCTTCTGCATTTCTGACCTGGCAAACATTGAACCTATGTACCAGTATTCATTAACATGGTTCATTAACCTGTATGTTCAATCACTGGCAAACAGTACAAAGAGTGAAGACCTTCATGCGAGAATTGTAAACATCATTGGACATTTTACCAAAAGTATTTATAACAACGTCTGCCGTTCCCTGTTTGAGAAAGACAAGCTCCTGTTTTCACTTCTCCTGGCAGTAGGTATTATGAAAGGGGAAGAGAAAATCAATGACGAGGTTTGGCGTTTCCTCTTGACAGGCGGCATAGCGCTACACAACCCACATCCCAACCCTGCCTCCGAGTGGTTGTCGGATAAATCCTGGGCTGAGATTGTTCGTGCGTCTAACCTAAAACCCCTTCACAGTTTTATGGCTCACGTGAAAGACAATATTTCACAATGGAAACGGATTTACGACTCGGTGAAACCCGAAGGCGAGACATTTCCAGATGAATGGCAAGCCCTAACGGGAATGGACCGTATGGTTATACTCAGATGTCTGAGGCCTGATAAAATGGTCCCAGCAATTCAGGAATTCATTGCAGAAAATATGGGCAGAGCATATATTGAACCGCCAACTTTTGACCTTGCTGGAAGTTACAATGATTCAAACTGTTGTGCACCATTAATTTTTGTATTATCACCTGGTGCCGACCCAATGGCAGGTAACACTCATTCATCAAATGCTGTGGCAATATATATTCTAAAATCTAGGTTATAGTCAGGTGAAAATGCCAGACGCACTTCTCTGCCCCCCCCCCTTACCTGCCCACCTACTCTCTACATATAGGTGTGTGTGTATATGTATATATATACTGGTGAGTTGTGCAGTACTTCAACCTCTAGAAGTCTATTTCGTCAACAAATATACATTACAACTAATAATACATGTTCAATATTTAACACATAAAACAAATAAGCAGTTCCAAGTCACTAACCACAAAAGTGCTACGGTAGAGATATATATATATATATATATATAATTTTTTTATATATTTTCCCTTGTTACCCTTCCTGATTTTGTATATTATCATGCAATCTCCTGACTATTATTGAGGACATTGATGCGCAATAATATTTACCGGGATTATTAATAATGGACGCTGTTCATTTTCTGACAGTCGCTGTATTATTGTTCACTGCTTTCTGCAGAAGTATACAGAAAAGTACTCTGGTATTCAATGTATGCACCATGTATAGGAAGATTTGTGGCATGTTGTGATACCTTTTAATGAAAGATCACGAGAGTTCTTAATAGAAGAAATTGCAATGTACAGTACAGAGCTTTCCAACCATCAAAGTTCTCATCTTCATGTACATTATATTTAAATCTATGAAGAAATATCTTGTTGGTCCATTAAAAGGTATTACAACAGTACACATCTATTCTTCTCCAGGACCAAAATAATGAGTAGAACTTTCCACTGAAAATACATTCAGTACAGATCAGCTCATTGAGCATGATATTTCTGTAGAAAACTCCCTTGCTCTTGAATAGATGATATTCTACTAGATATTCAAGATTCTGCTGTAGATTACTAAATGTTTCAAAATTGCACTTAATGATGAAATAGCCATGCAGATGTGATTACTACTGACAGAACATCCTCAGTGTAATATGTAGTATGCATGAGTTCTGGGAACAGGGAGGCAGGTGAACTGAAAATTAATAGAAGGACGTGATTTCATTATACCTAGTAGTAATAATAATAATAACATGTTCTTGTATAGCGCTGCTAGTTTTACATAGCGCTTTACAGAGACATTTTGCAGGCACAGGTCCCTGCCCCATAGAGCTTACAAACTATGTTTTTGGTGCCTGAGGCACAGGGAGATAAAGTGGCTTGAGCTGACACAGGGAATTGAACCAGGGTCCCCTGCTCCAAACTCAGTGCCAGAGTCAATGTCTTTACTCACTGAGCCACTCCTCTCCAAATTAAAGTTGTAGAACTATATAGACACAAATAATTGTAGTTAGTCATTGTATATGATAAATAGAACATTGGACTAGAAAATGCCACTCTTTTCTAACCAATATTACACAGTTTGGTTGGGTAAAATAACTCAACAAGAATTCAAGTTCCCATGTGTTTCAGAGAAGCAACACGGCACAATCAACTATATTAAACAACTCACTTAATTCTAGGCATACACGCAGTACTTGGGTCGGCTTGAAGTCTGCAATAATTCATGTTTCGACCTGGCATTCAATCTATTCTTTCCCACCCCAGGCTTGTTAAAGTTTGCCGATGACCTTGGCATGGGAGGAGAAAACATCCAGACCATCTCGCTTGGACAGGGCCAGGGACCAATAGCCGCAAAAATGATTACTCAGGCTATTAAAGATGGAACTTGGGTCGTCTTGCAGAACTGTCACTTGGCAACCAGCTGGATGCCGTCTCTAGAGAAGATATGCGAAGAAGAGCTGGCACCTGAGAATACCAATGAGAAGTTCAGGTACAGTGTGTGATTATGGCTTGAGCTCAGGGGCGGATTTCCAATAGGGCTGAGGGGCTGACTCCTTATGCTGAACACGGAGACTTTAACTTTCTTACCTTCTCCGGAAGCGGCATCAACTTCCCCCTGCCTGCTCCCGTCAAAATGGCTCCGCGAGGTCAAATGGCGTCACGTTGCCATGACAATGGGACGTCATGGCGCCATGGGACACCACGTTATGGCAACACGACGCCACAGGGCGTCCTGTTGTCATGGCAACGTGACGCGGCATGGCGCCGTGACATCATGTGATATCACATTGTCATGGCAACGTGACGCCATGTGCCTTTGCGGAGCCATTTTGACGGGAGCATGCATGGGGGACATGCCGCCCCTAGAAGTCAGTGAAGAATTCCGGGTCGGACCGCGGGGGTGCGCTCCTCCCAGGCCGTCCTCCTCTGCCGTCCTGTTTCAAGTTTGCTCCCACCAATGGTGCAACTCGCCTGCCGCCCTTCGCCCGGTAGATTTTACATCAAAACCCATAGCCCGGGAATAACTATCCCAAACCCGTAATCTCCAGGTCAATCCCATAGCGGTGGCAACCCTGGCTGAGACGGCTGTAGCCTAGAGCAATTTTTTTGGGGCGGCAATTTGTGTGTGTCTCCCCTTTACCATAGCAGGCCCCCTCCTGTAGCGTTGTGTCACATGACGCCACGTTGCCATAACAACGCGGCGTCCCATGCCACCGTGACGTCTGTTGCCATGACAACGCGCATCATGACGTCGTACACTGTGAAGGATGGCCACCCCCCAGCCTACAGGAATCAAAAAGCTAAATCTGCCACTGCTTGACTGAGCCTCTGATTGAGCCACCTGTGCTGAAGCAGGGATTGATTGAGCCACCTGTGCTGAAGATGGCATATGCTGAAAACCTGACCTGTTGGGGGGAGGGGAGGGGCTTGAGGACTGGAGTTGAGCACCCCTGTAATAAGCCAACCATATACAGTATAACACAGTACATTAATATATGATGTCTCGTTTACTTAGGTTGTGGCTGACCAGCTATCCTTCAGACAAGTTTCCTGTCAGTATTCTTCAGAACAGTGTCAAAATGACCAATGAACCTCCCAAGGGACTCCGAGCAAACCTGCTCCGGTCCTACCTGAACGACCCTATATCGGACTCTGCTTTCTTTAACAGCTGCCAGAAACCCGAAATGTGGCAGAAACTATTATTTGGCCTCTGTTTTTTCCACGCGCTTGTTCAAGAACGAAGGAACTTTGGCCCATTAGGTGAGATGCGTTTCATTTCCACAGTTAGTTATTCTGGTGGGATTTCCAACAGCACCAGAATTAGCAAAGATTATTTCCAGACGTGGGTTTTATCCTCGATAATCTGATGCTGTTTGTGGTCCTATTTTGCATTCATTTTGCAGCATTTGGGATAAATATCCCTAATGTATTTGTTATTCTTTTATAGTGTTACATAGCAGAGTTAGAGTTGCCAGGTGGCTTTAAAAAAAAAAAAAAACACACACACACACCCCTCCCACCTCCACTCCATGCTGTTTCCTCCTCTCCTTGGCCCCACCCCCAGGCTCCTCACATCTCCTCCTGATTGGCTATATTGCCCGGCAGCCGCCAATCAGGATGGAGGAAGCTGCCCAGCTCCCTAGCAGCAGCCCTGCTCTCTCCCTGCTCGGGGAAATCCCGCGGCTCCCCAAGCCGGTCAAGTCACTATGTCCAGAGAGGTAATACTGGTATACACATACATGTCCAGAGAGGTAATACCGGTATACACATACACGCCCAGAGAGGTAATACCGGTATACACATACATGTCCAGAGAGGTAATACGGTATACACATACACGCCCAGAGAGGTAATACCGGTATACACATACACGCCCAGAGATATAATACCGGTATACACATACACACCCAGAGAGGTAATACCGCTATACACATACACACCCAGAGAGGTAATACCTGTATACACATACACACCCAGAGAGGTAATACCGGTATACACACACACGCCCAGAGAGGTAATACCAGTATACACATACACGCCCAGAGAGGTAATACCGGTATACACATACATGTCCAGAGAGGTAATACGGTATACACATACACGCCCAGAGAGGTAATACCGGTATACACACACACGCCCAGAGAGGTAATACCAGTATACACATACACGCCCAGAGAGGTAATACCGGTATACACATACATGTCCAGAGAGGTAATACTGGTATACACATACACGTCCAGAGAGGTAATGCCCGTATACACATACACACCCAGAGAGGTAATACCTGTATACACATACACACCCAGAGAGGTAATACCTGTATACACATACACGCTCAGAGAGGTAATACCGGTATACACATACACGCTCAGAGAGGTAATACCGGTATACACATACACGTCCAGAGAGGTAATACCGGTATACACATACACGCCCAGAGAGGTAATACCGGTATACACATACACGCCCAGAGAGGTAATACCGGTATACACATACACGTCCAGAGAGGTAATACTGGTATACACATACACGTCCAGAGAGGTAATGCCCGTATACACATACACACCCAGAGAGGTAATACGGTATACACATACACACCCAGAGAGGTAATACGGTATACACATACACGTCCAGAGAGGTAATACCGGTATACAAATACACGCCCAGAGAGGTAATACCGGTATACACATACACGTCCAGAGAGGTAATACTGGTATACACATACACGCCCAGAGAGGTAATACCGGTATACACATACACGCCCAGAGAGGTAATACCGGTATACACATACACACCCAGAGAGGTAATACGGTATACACGTACACGTCCAGAGAGGTAATACCGGTATACACATACACACCCAGAGAGGTAATACGGTATACACATACACGCCCAGAGAGGTAATACCGGTATACACATACACGCCCAGAGAGGTAATACCGGACACATACACGCCCAGAGAGGTAATACCGGTATACACATACACGCCCAGAGAGGTAATACCGGTATACACATACACGTCCAGAGAGGTAATACCGGTATACACATACACGTCCAGAGAGGTAATACTGGTATACACATACACGCCCAGAGAGGTAATACCGGTATACACATACACACCCAGAGAGGTAATGCCGGTATACACATACACGCCCAGAGAGGTAATACCGGTATACACATACACGCCTAGAGAGGTAACACCGGTATACACATACACGCCCAGAGAGGTAATACCGGTATACACATACACGCCCAGAGAGGTAATACCGGTATACACATACACGCCCAGAGAGGTAATATTGGTATACACATACACACCCAGAGAGGTAATACTGGTATACACATACATGTCCAGTATTACCTCTCATTTTGTACTGGAGAGAGTGCCAAATACAGGACAATCCGGTTCAATACTGGACACCTGGCAGCCCTTATCAGAGTCTGAAAATTAGATGCGGTTATAAGTACAACATCTACACATCAATTCTTCATAATATAATATTTAACCAATTAATCTTGACCTTATTTGTAATCATTAGTGATGTACCGAGCACCTGGTAATTACCCGGTACCCGGCTTACCCGGCGCTTTTTCAGCTACCCGGACATTACCCAGATCTTGCAGCAGGGGGTTGGGCCCAGCACCGGGTTGGAACCAGCGCCAGGTAATGTCCAGAGTTGCTGAAAATACTTCATCACTTACCTGCATCTGGCAACGGAAGGTGAGGAAGACCGGGGCGACACCTGGGAGCAGCAGCAGAGGTCCTGGTGGCGTTGGCAGCAACAGAAGTCTGTGTTCAGCCGGCGGGAGCAGCAGGAACACAGCACACAGCTGATACCAGTGTGAGCCGGGGAACAATGTGACCGGAGCAGGAGCGTTCCTATTGGACAGCTGGCTCCTCCCCGGCTCCTCCAATGCTGCTGCTCCCAGATGTCGCCTTGGTCTTCCTCACCCTGCAGGTAAGTGCTGTCCGGGTAACCGGGTAACCGGGTACCCGGCCAGGTAAAAGTATTCATTTTGCCCGGGTAAGCGTTACCCGGTTTACAGAAAATTTAGGACCCGGTACAACAATAGCAATCATCCAGTAACAGATATACAGGGTCCAAAACGGCCTCACAATGTACTCCCAAACCACACACGTAAACCAAATTAAAAACAAACTTACAGTAATGGAACTGCACATACTTAAAGCACAGAACATGGTGACATTTAAAAAAAAAATATATATATGTGTGTTTGAAGCAGGGGGTACCCGGAGTGGGACCGTGTTCATTTCAGCTGCGGCGACCCCCTGCTTCCTGAGATACTTACCTCGGAAGGGGGTGCTGGTTGGGCTTGGTGGACCTATCGAAATGGCGGTTTTAAACGTCCCGCGGGCCAATAGGAAGCCATGACATCATCCCTTGCAGCTTCCCATTAGCCCACATGACCGGGACCGTTAAACTGCAGAGAGACACCGGCGCCCCCTACAGAGGTAAGTATCTCGGGAAGCAGGGGGTCCCCGCAGCTGAAATTAACTTCAGCTCCGGAGACCCCCTGCTTCCAACCTAGAGGGGGGGGGCGGGGACGGGACATTTGTTTGAGGAGTATATGCTCCTTTAACAGAAGTGTTGTTATTTGTGGTTCTACCTAAACTTGTGGTAAGAAACACACAGAGGAACATAAATTAAGTGCTAATCTAATGCCCCAATGATGTACTTAACAGGCCTCTTTCTCCTTCTTGGCTAATTCCCCCTCCCCCCCCCCCCCCCAGCCCCACCATTTTTTATATTTAACAATTTCCACCATTGCAATCTTTTAAGTAATACATTCCGACATCGCAATATCTAGTTAGTTGGACTTGTAAATGACTTTGAGTAGTCGCCATGTGCTCTTTGCACGTTTCACAGCAGGGAATCTAAGCAGAGTGCTTCTGTTTCGCATTGCACAGGTTGGAATATTCCATATGAATTCAATGAATCGGACCTGAGAATCAGTATGAGGCAGATCCAGATGTTTTTGAATGAGTATGAGGAGGTGCCATTTGAAGCCCTGACGTATTTAACAGGTAAAAGAAACAACCCTTGACTGATAATGTTGCCGTGTTATCTCTGGCTGCCTTTCCAACACAATGAAGATGTGTAAGCAGTTTATACGTACTATAATATTTATCTTTGATACATCTGCTGCAGTTATTTCCCCCCAGAATTGCTCCACCTTTGCCTGGTGTCAGGAGGTGCGTGTGCGCCGACGCCTTTGCTTATAAAATTTAAAAAAAAAAATTCTCTGTCTTAAACACGATGTATTTATTAAGTGTATTTCGGCTGTTGTCGAGTTTGGCGCACGCTGTGCTAATATTCTGCGCTAAAAAAAGACGCATGCCACCTTAAAGGTGACGGAAAAAACCACCGCAGAAAACCATCAAGAAAAGTAACGCAAGCCGCACCTTCTTTAACACACAGACCGACGCCAATATGCAAATGTACCCCGCCCTAACTCCTCCCACTCGCTCCATCAATCCCTCATCTTGTCGCCGGCAGGCGCAGATGTCCTCTGAAACGGCGCAAGCAAGATGAATACGTAGGCGCTGTCTGTCGCAGGTTTAATGTAACGCAGATTGCGACATTTGTCATTTGATACATAAAGCCTGTGCACCCCACTGCTTGCTATTCTTTGCTGTCATTTCTCATACTACCAGTAAACCGGCGTCCTGAACTACCGATAAACGGTGCTTCAGAATCAGGGAGCAAACCTATTAAACTGTGGGCCACATCATTAATGCATTGCACGTGATATGATAATAATGTCTCTTTCTTGTATTGTGCTGTCAGTGTACATACACATTGCTGCTGTACATTGTATTTTTGCAGGCATGGGTCCCATGTCCAAGGTCACAAAGTGCTTCAAACACTGTGTCCTTGTTCTCAGAGTCAAGGTCTTTACTCACTGAATGCTCCTTCAACCCAAGATATAGCTCATATACTCTTATTCTGTACACACACTTAGTCACAGTAGGGCAGTGGTTTTTAACCAAATAGAAGCCCTTGGGTTCCCCGGGCATCCCTAAAGTGTTCCCTGCCATTTTCTGGTCATTTAAAAATTGTATCTAATACAGAAGAATTTACAATGCACCTGATCTCAGACGCGCTATTAGAGAGGGTTGGGGTTCCTTACAATGCATCTCATCTCAGACACACTATTGGAGAGGGTTGGGGTTCCTTACAATGCATCTGATCTCAGACGCGCTATTAGAGAGGGTTGGGGTTCCTTACAATGCATCTCATCTCAGACACGTTATTAGAGGGGGTTGGGGTTCCTTACAATGCATCTGATCTCAGACGCGCTATTAGAGAGGGTTGGGGTTCTTTAGAATTTCACTTGGGGTTCCTTAAGCAAAAAAAGGTAAAAAAAACCGCCGCAGTAGATAATATATTCAGCCAATTGAATTAGTGTCACAAAATTTAGAACGCTATAAAAAATGGCAGCATTATTGTGTAATTTAAATAAAAAGGAAATACTGCTACTTCCTAACATTTGCAAATAGACTAGCCATAATAATAGCATGTTCTTGTATAGCGCTGCTACTTTTACGTAGCGCTTTCCAGAAACATTTTGCAGGCACAGGTCCCTGCCCCGTGGAGCTTACAATCTATGGTTTTTTTTTTGGGGTGCCTGGGGCACAGGGAGATAAAGTGACTTGCCCAAGGTAACAAGGAAATGGCACCGGTAATTGAATAAGGTTCCCCTGCTTCAAACTCAGCGCCAGTCAGTGTCTGTACCCACTGAGCCGCTCCTTCTCCCCGCCATGCAATACCTTTTACCAATATATACATTTCTGTTCTTTTCGAAAAACAAAAGACTTTTTTTTTAAATTTTGCCCTGATATGCCAGCATTTTGCAAAATGATTTAGACATATGTATAAATAAACCCTTTAAAAAAAATGATTTTCTTCTCAAAATGTTCTCCATAAAACTGATATTTCTCAAAATAATTGATCATCTATGAATATATCCCGTTAAGAAAAAAAGTATTTCTTCCCCCCAAAAATATTTTTTTTCTGTGAATCCACCTCTCTCCAATGAGATGCATAAATGTATAAAAATATGCCATTTAAAAAAAAAAGGGGGTTATTTTACAAAGGCTCCACAATCCTGACATTTTACAATACGATTCACATCCATATAAAATAAATATATGCCCTTTGAATTTTGTATTTTGATTTCAAACCTGTGTTTCCCTAACCCTGTCCGCGACAATCTGTATTTTGACTACATCCTACTGTAGAAAGGAGCTTATTCCAAAACGTGTCTATCGATACCTGAACAATATCAAATGAATTAGGATTTCTACCTCCGAGTTCTGGCGGCTTCTTCCTCTCGTTATTTTCTCTGTGATCTGTTATTCCATCAAGGAGATACAGCACAGGGATAAGATAGTCAATATTTGAACAAGTCTTTAATAGGGTGCTCTGATTGAATAAATAAACAGATTTAACTTCATTTGTGCAATATCGCGGTGCAGTTTACAGATATCACATCGTTACTTACACTTGGTAAAAATGTAGTTGGCGTTGCTGCCATCTAGTGTAATCTGTAAGTAGGGGCTCTCGTCTTCGACTCGTTTTTCCAAGGGCAGAAAAATGGAAGATGTAGCTGGAGGCAAAATTTGATTCCTGTTTTTATTTATTTACTATTATTAAGTAGAAATAGCCATGTTAGTCCAGTAGTGTTTAGGATTGCCAGGTGGCTTCTCCAAAAAAAAACTGGACACAATGGTGAAAGGTGTGACACGCAGAATACACACACACACTTCTTGACTCTCTCCACTCCATGCTGTTTCCTCCTCTCCTTTGCCCCAGGCTCCTGACGCCACCTCCTGATTGGCATCATTATCAAGCAGTAGCCAATCAGGATGGAGGAAGCTGCCCAGCCCCCTAGCAACAGCCCTGATCTCTCCCTGCTGGGGGAAATCCTGCGGCCCCCCAAGACAGTCAGGTCACTATGTTCAGAGAGGTATTACCGGTATACACATACACGCCCAGAGAGGTATTACCGGTATACACATACACGCCCAGAGAGGTATTACCGGTATACACATACACGCCCAGATAGGTAATACCGGTATACACATACACGCCCAGAGAGGTAATACCGGTATACACATACACGCCCAGAGAGGTAATACCGGTATACACATACACGCCCAGAGAGGTAATACCGGTATACACATACACGCCCAGAGAGGTAATACCGGTATACACATACACGCCCAGAGAGGTATTACCGGTATACACATACACGCCCAGATAGGTAATACCGGTATACACATACACGCCCAGAGAGGTAATACCGGTATACACATACACGCCCAGAGAGGTAATACCGGTATACACATACACGCCCAGAGAGGTAATACCGGTATACACATACACGCCCAGAGAGGTAATACAGGTATACACATACACGTCCAGAGAGGTAATACCGGTATACACAAACAAGCCCAGAGAGGTAATACCGGTATACACATACACGCCCAGAGAGGTAATACCGGTATACACATACATATCCAGAGAGGTAATACCGGTATACACATGCACGCCCAAAGAGGTAATACCGGTATACACATACATGTTCAGTATTACCTCTTAAGATTTTACTGGACAGTGTCCAAATACAGGACAGTCCGGTTCAACACTGGACACCTGGCAGTCCTAGTAGTGATGGTGCAGACTAAACGAGTACATCAGTATTAAGTGATACCATTCTTACTTGGACTAACAATTGATATTTTAAGACAAGCTTTTTGAGAGCTCTGCTCTGTACCTTAGGTCAGCGATAATAATTTACAAAGACTCCATGAGTTTAACCCAGATTGTTATCTGTTTTTTTATTTTACATCTAAGACACTGCCCTCAGTGTTGCTTTAAATCAGTGGTGCACAGCAGAGGGGTGTAGAGGGATCAGTACAAATGGTAATTCTGTCTTATTCCGCACAGGTGAATGTAACTACGGTGGGAGAGTGACAGATGACAAAGACAGACGCCTCCTTTTGTCACTGCTTTCTACATTCTATAGTAAGGACATACAGCAGCGAAACTACAGACTGTCCTCAGGGAACACCTACATTGTTCCTCCATATGGCACATACCAGGTAGGCAAAGTATTACACTTAACCCTTCGAATGCTGGGAGGGGCCACGGCACTTTAGTCAAAGACTTAGCCACTGATTGAGGCACCTGTGCTGAAGCAAACCGATTGAGTCACCTATGCTGAAGCACAGACTGAGCCACCTGTGCTGAAGCAGGGATATCCTGACCTGTTGGTTTCTCTTGTGGACTGGAGTTAGCCGTCCCTAATTTACCTAAGTATCATGGTCTTGGTATTTAAAAGTGAACATGTCGTGTTTTGCATATCATACTCTGTGAGATGTCTATATCTAGATTCCTGCTTCCAATCATCTTTTAATCACTAAAAAAAATTTCCTTTCAGGCCGGCGTTGATTATATAAGAAGTTTGCCACTTATAACTCACCCTGAAGTGTTCGGGCTTCACGAGAACGCAGACATCACTAAAGATAACCAAGAAACCAATCAGCTCTTCAATGGCGTTCTGTTGACATTGCCCAGGCAAACCGCTGGAAGTGGCAAGTCCCCCCAGGTAAAAACAAGTATTATTAAACATTTCCTTTAATTATAATGAAATGACTCCAGGTTCGTTACATTCCAAAATAATGTGAAACACTCCCCCCCCACCCCCACCAACAATGTATTCCAATAGTGCTTTGACCACAGGGAAGTAAGATGCCCCAATTCTTCATACTGTATTTCTAATAGTAATAATGATGGGTTTGTGGAGCATAATATGTATTTTCCTTTAGTTTCATCGTTACTGGTATTTTCTTACATGCATTGAAGATATTTTACGGTAAACGTGGTTCCATAATAAAGTTCTGAAAGAAAGTGCGTCTGACACAAAGGTTTCTCAAAGTAGATTTTGGTTTATTTGTGCACAGCACATAGTGATGGGGTGAATAGTACAGCTGGGCCCCTGTCTGGTGAGGACAAGCACCCATGTCTAAATAAAGAGTCAGTCTAAAAGAACTAGTATATATACACTTGTAAAAAAAAAAATTACCCCTACACCATTCACAGCTCAGGTGTCCAGTATTGAACCAGACTGTCCTGTATTTGGACACTGTCCAGTAAAGAATTAGAGGTAATACTGGACATGTATGTGTATACCGGTATTACTTCTCTGGGCGTGTATGTGTATACCGGTATTACTTCTCTGGGCGTGTATGTGTATACCGGTATTACCTCGCTGGACATAGTGACCTGACTGGCTTGGGGGGCAGCGGGATATCCCCGACCAGGGCTGCTGCTAGGGGGCTGGGCAGCTTCCACCATCCTGATTTGCTGCATTACCCAGCAGCAACCAATCAGGAGGAGGTGTCGGGAGCCTGGGGGTGGGGCCACGGAGTGGAGGAAGCGGCATGTAGCGGAGGTGTGTTTCTCGCGCGTTTCACACCTTTCACCATTGTGTCCAGGGTTTTTGGAGAAGCCGCTTAGCAAGCCTAACCACCTCAAAGTCCCAAAAATTCTAATACTGTGCTGAAGGAGTGGCTGACTAAAGACTGTGACTCTGAGAACAATGACAGAGTCTGGGTCAATTACCGGGGTCTGCTCCTTGTGACTTTGGGCAAGTCACTTTACGCCCTGTGCCTCAGGCACCACAACATAGATTGTAAGCTCCTCTGGGCAAGGACTGTGCCTGTAACATTCCTATGTGCTGCGTCCCATGCGCTATACTGTAATTGTGACGCGCGAGTCCCATTGGGAGAAAAGCGCTATATGAAATAAAGTTATTATTTTTATTATTATTAATACAAAAATAAAATAAAACTGCAGTTTTTCTGTCTCCAAACATTATATTATAGTAATATTGCGCTAAAAATACAAATGTACTATAAACGTATGCGATTAGGAGGATACATTGTTACCGCAATTAGTAAACACAAATACATAGCATTATTAAGCTTATAAAAGGGGACTACACCCACAAAAGAAATGTTACCTTTTTTGCACACAGAAAATTGTTAAGGATTTGGCAAGAGATGTACTGAGCAGGTTACCAAATGATTTTAACTTGGAGAAGGTAATGGAGAAATATCCCGTGATCTATGAAGAATCAATGAATACTGTGCTCAGACAAGAATTAATCCGATTTAACAGGTAGGACTATTTCTAAAGTACATTTGTAAGATATAACAGCCCCGTTCATCATCAGTGCTACAAAGTATGAACCGGAGAGTTAGTGGACTATATCTGCAAACAAATAATCAAATTCATATGTACAGAAGATGTATCACAAGTGGAGTGCTGATCTATCTTAATATATAAAATCGAAAGGTTAGTGCTATCTGCGGTGAATCTGATTGGTCCTCAGCCTCTGGCCAATCAGATTGTGGGTCTGACATCACCCAACTGCCACTGTCTTCCCCCTCGGCAACACACACACACACACACACACACTCTGTCGTCCCCCCACCCCATCACACTCACCTCGCTCCCCGGCAATCCAACTCACCTCCCTCCCCGGCGCTCCAACTCACTTACCTCACTCCCCGGCACTCCAACTCACCTCCCTCACCCCCCGGCGCTCCACTCACCTCCCTCACTCCCCGGTGCTCCAACTCACCTCCCTCACTCCCCGGCGCTCCAACTCACCTCCCTCACTCCCCGGCGCTCCAACTCCAACTCACCTCTTCCCCGGCACTCCAACTCACCCCCTCCCCGGCGCTAAAACTCACCTCCTCCCCTCCCCGGAGCTCCAACTCACCTCCCTCCCTCCCAACTCACCTCCCTCCCAACTCACCTCCCTCCCTCTCAACTCACCTCCCTCCACCCCTCCCCGGCGCTCCACTCACATCCCTCCCTCCCCGGCGCTCCACTCACATCCCTCACTCTCCGGCGCTCCACTCACATCACCTCCCCGGCGGGGGAACAGGCAGGCTGCAGCTGCCTCGCAGCACCGAGCGCCCAAGATGGCGGCGCCCGGAAGGACCCCCTTCCTCCCTCGCGGCGCCAAGTGCCTAAGATGGCGGCGCCCGGAAGTAGAGGTAAGGTGTGTGTGTGTGTCTCTCTCTGCCAGGGAGTTGCGCTGCGGGTGGGTGTTTTGTCCCCCTTCTGCCCGATCACGGTGGCTGCCTCCCTGCCACTGGGCGCCGCCACTGTTCCCTTCACCTCACAGACCTCAGGGGCGCCACAGCCGCACCACCCTCTCCCGCCTCCTTACCGCCTGAAAAACACCTCGGCGCGCACTTCACCCTCGCCGCGCCCTTAACATGCCGGCGGGGGGAGCAGAGCAGTGGCCGCACCCCCCCCCCCGTGCCTCCCACCCTCCCCCCCCCGTAACTCACTCAACCACCCACCCACCCACTAACTCACCCACCCACCCAGTCACTAACTCACCCACCCAGTCACTAACTCACCCACCCAGTCACTAACTCACCACCCACCCAGTCACTAACTCACCCACCCACCCAGTCACTAACTCACCCACCCACCCAGTCAATAACTCACCCACCCAGTCAATAACTCACTCACCCACCCACTAACTCACCCACCCAGTCACTCACTCGCCCGCTCACTAACTCACCCGCCCACAGAGAGAGGGCAATGGGGAGCAGAGATAGGGGGTGAGTGGACAGAGAGGGGGAGCGGGACCATTCAATCCCGGCAACGCCGGGTATATAAGCTAGTTGGAAATATTTAAAAAATAATCCAAGCATCCAAGTCCTCCTCTTGGTATATGTAATGGAACTGTATGTTGAACCACCAAGCATAACACAGAGTGACGAATGTTCAAGTAATGAGATAAGGGGGGGGGGGTATTAGGGTACCCACAAGCTGGGACCCAGATAGAAAAACACCCCCTGGAAACACATTTGTGAATCCTCCCGAAGATGGCTCGCCTTCATAGATTGTATGTACAGATATATATGGTGGTGGTGTCTATAATGTTGCAACAGTATCCTGAAATCATAATGCCTGAAAATTCAGGGAACTGCTATTATTCACGGCACCCCTCCTGTCACAGCTCCGTGGGCACGTTTCTCCAGGGAAAGCATTGCAGCCACGACGAACCAGCTACTCTAACGCGGTTCACGCACTAAGGCGCTTTGCCAAAGAGTATTTGACAAAACGCTTAAGTTCGTGAAACGCGTTAAAGTAGCTGGTTCATCGTGGCTGCAATGCTTTCCTTTTTTGTCCATCAATAAATCTGTTTTTAACCAGCAATTATTTTTCGGACCCTGCATTTGTTCTACGGAGCTGTGCTTTTTCTTACCTTCTCTTCAGACGGATTCTTCCTATTTATAAACTCATCAACATATATACTGATAACGCAACATACATAGTTTGTAGTAATAATACAGTACCTACAGTTGGTTCTTTATCATTAGATAGAGATCGTTAGACAAATGTATTATGATTAATTAATACAAATGTTTTATTTTGCTACGTGTAAAATACTCTTGTACTGCACCAAAAACACTATCAACAGCTCTTATGGCTATCACTCTAAACCAGGGCTGGCAACTCCAGTCCCCATGATCTACTGTACCAACAGATCAGATTTTCAGGCTATCCCTGCTTCAGCACAGGTGGCTCCATCAGTAGCTCAGTCTTTGACAGAGCCACCTGTGCTGAAGCAGGGATAGCCTGAAAACGTCACCTGTTGATAGCTCTTGAGGACTGGATTTGGCTTCCCCGACTCTAAACTAACGCAAAATAACCCTTTATAATGTTGCATTCACATACATCTCTTTGCTGATTTTACAATAAATGAAGAGGGTAAAGACATATACTCTGTTTGTTTGGTTTCCCTATCACATGCAGCAGAAGGTAGATATCACAGGGACTCCTTACAGAGATCACCTATAACAGAATTGGATTGACATATTTCTGGTTGGGGTGTGTTCTGCTACCAGCCAAATAGCTCCGATTCTCTAATTACAGGCTTACAGATGTTGTGCGCAGCAGTCTGATAAACTTAGGGAAGGCGATCAAAGGCCAAGTTTTGATGTCAACAGAACTGGAAAACGTGTTTAACAGTATGCTGGTGGGAAAAGTGCCATCGATGTGGGCATCTAAATCTTACCCATCCCTAAAACCCATGGGCAGCTATGTGTCTGACCTGCTCTCCCGGCTGCAGTTCCTACAGGTATGTGTGTATACCTTTATTTATATAGCGCCATTAATGTACATAGCACTTCACCGCAGTAATAGCGCGACAATCATATAAATAACAAATACAAACAACACATAATGGGCAGAAGCACTTCAGACATTAAAGTAACATTTAGGAAAAGGCACCCCAGCCCGAAGAGCTTACAATCTAATTGGTAAGTAGGAAGAACGTACAGAGACAGTAGGTGGGTGTTCTGGTAAGTGCGTCTGCAAGGGGCCAAGGTCGATGTATGAGGTGTATAGTATCCGCCATGGAGCTACCCATATGCCTCCTTAAGCAGGTGGGTTTTGAGGTGGGTCTTAAATGTGGATAGAGAGGGTGCTAGTCGGGTATTGAGGGGAAGGGCATTCCAGAGGTGTGGGGTAATCAGTGAGAAAGGTTTAAGGCGGGAGAGGGCTTTAGACACAAAAGAGGTAGAGAGAAGACATCCTAGAGCAGAACGCGAGAGTCGGGCAGATGTATAGTGAGAAGAGTGTAAAGCCTTAAAATGGAGGATGAGAATTGAGTGTGAGATGCGGGATTTGATAGGAAGCCAATAGAGGGATTTCAGCAGGAGAGACGCTGAGACAGATTTGGAAAGAGTAAAGTAATTCTGATCCCAAAACCGCACTGCAATATATTTCAGCATTTAAGGTAGCTGGTAACGGCAGCTATTGTCAGTGACAGGTCACTGTGAACTGAGGCAGGTAACAAGTTACTTATATACTCACATATATTGGATAATTCACCCAGAAAATATTTACTGTGCATCCAGAATGGGGCAACTCACTTTGCAGTTAAATTACAGTTACAAGCAATATTTGTTAAAACTAGATTGACTTTATCAAAGAGACGATGAGTTAACCCCTTCCCTGCCCAAGGTATTTCTTGCAGGGAAGGGAGTAAGAGGTGTAAATCTATGTTAGGGCTGCAGTACTAGGTCTGGTTAACAAAACAAAACAACTGTATAAGCTGGTATCGCCTCCTTGTGGTGCAATGAAGCAACTTTTTAATGAAAATCTAAGAGGGAGATTCACCAAGGGTCATTGCGGGGTAATGCTCTAAGCCAGGGGTGGCCAACGCCTGTCCTCAATAGCCACCAACAAGTCAGGTTTTCAGGATATCCCTGTTTCAGCACAGGTGGCTCAGTCAGTGGCAGTCATTGAGCCACCTGTGCCGAAGGAGGGATATCCTGAAGACCTGTTGGTGGCCCTTGAGGACTGGAGTTGGCCACTCCTGTTCTAAGCCAATGGAAGTTAACGCCGGACCAGCTGTTACCCCGCAACACACCTTAGTGAATCTCTCCCTAAGTGTTGTAAAGAAAAATGCAATGAATTATTGATGAGAATTTATTTATGGGCTATTGGATTAGCATTCGCGTTGAATACATTGGTCTCGTCTTCTTGACAGTGACTATATCATCAATAATAAGGTTTTCCAGGCTCTCCTGTAGAAAAGAAGCTGGGATTGAGGGACTCCAACCTATCTGACACATATGAGAGTGAGTGGACTATAGTTCTCTATAATTAGACACATTCTTTCCATTTCCTGCAGGACTGGATAGACTATGGACCACCCACAGTGTTTTGGATTTCCGGATTCTATTTTACTCAGTCCTTCCTGACCGGTGTCTCTCAAAACTATGCTAGAAAATATACCATCCCGATCGATCATATTGGATTTGAGTTTGAGGTAAGCGCTATATTACTGTACAGGCATACCCCGCATTAACGTACGCAATGGGTCCAGAGCATGTATGTAAAGCGAAAATGTACTTAAAGTGAAGCACTACCTTTTTTCCACTTATCGATGCTTCGGTACAGGTAGGGAGCTGGTATTGCTGTTCAGGATGTGCTGACAGGCGCATGCGCGAGCTGCTGTTTGCCAAATAGGCGGGGGGGAATCAGCGCGTCACTACTACGGCGGTCTGTAGGGCAGAATAAGTGTCCGTACTCGCTAATCGAGTGTATGGACACAGGGGTATGGGGCTACTGAAAATATGTCCTTACTCGAGAGTGTACTTAAAGTGAGTGTCCTTAAACCGGGGTATGCCTGTATATTGTTTCACCGTTTTCATTCCACTAGCACGTCCACAATATGTACAGGCTACTCTTCTCGTGCGTCTCTTTCTGTTTACATCCAAACCTATCAATGTCAATATATGTCATCAAATTGTCTCATTCTTCGGTGAATATAATCCATGTACATTGATCAATTTGTTGGGCATTTTCGAACCACTGCAAAACTGTATTGAATACAAATAATAATGTATTTTCTTGTATGTTGCTGACAGTGTACCCACTGCTGTACATAGAATTTTTGCAGGCACAGGGAGATAAAGTTACATAGTAGATAAGGTTGAAAAAAGACATACGTCCATCAAGTTCAAACTATGCTAAATTTAGACAACAGATACTTTATCCTATATCCGTACTTACTTATTGATCCAGAGGAAGGCAAACACAAAATCCCAGTGTTATATCATCCAATGATATCTCATAAGGGGAAAAATAAATTCCTTCCTGACTCCAAGAATTGGCAATCAGAGTACTCCCTGGATCAACATTCTTCCCATGTATACTTATTTGGTATATCCCTGTATACCTTTCCCTTCTAAAAAGATGTCCAACCTGTTTTTGAACAAATCCATTGTATCTGCCATCACAGTCTCCATGAGTAATGAATTCCAAATTTTAACTGCCCTTACTGTAAAGAACCCTTTCCTTTGTTGCTGGTGAAATCTCCTTTCCTCCAACCTAAAGGGATGCCCCCGCTTTGTACTGCCCTTGGAATGAATAGTTCATTTGAAAACTCCTTGTACTGTCCCCAAATATATTTGTATATAGTTATCATATCCCATTAGACACCTCTTTTCTAATGTAAATAAATCTAATTTAGTTAGCCTCTCCTCATAAATTAGATTGTCCATCCCCTTTATTAATTTGGTTGCTCTTCTCTGCTCTCTTTCTAGTCCCATAAAGTATTTTCTAAGGAGTGGCACCCAAAATTGTACTCCATATTCAAGGCGTGGTCTTACTAATGCTTTATAAAGTGGCATAATTATGTTTACTTCCCTTCCATCCATTGCCCATTTCATGCACGATAAGATCTTGTTTGCCTTTGCAGCTACTGCATGACATTGGGCACTATTGCTAAGTCTGCTGTCTACAAGCACTTCTAAATCCTTCTCCATCAAGGATTCCCCCAATTTATCCCCATTTTATTTGTAATTTGCCTTTTTATTCTTGCATCCCAAATGCATAACCTTACATTTATCTGTATTAAATCTCATATGCAAGTGACTTGCACAAGATCACAAATTCCCGATTCAAACTCAGTATTTTCGGTGTCAGTGTCTTTCCTCACTTTACCACTCCTTCAGCCAAGAATATACAAATCAGGGGCGGATGTCCCATTAGGCCCGGGCGGCAAAAATGTCCGCCCACATATACAGATGCCACGCCCTCGGGCCTTATGGGAAGGCACTTACATGTGGCGGCCGCTCTCCTTCCGAATCACAGCGAAAATGACACTCTGGACTTCACCAGCGTGACGTCACATAGCGTCTCGTTGCAACGTGACATCAAATTATGTCATGATGTGACGTCTGTAGCATCATTTGACGCTGTGATTCGGGAGGAGGGTGGCAGCAAGGAGTTGGCCGCCACATGAAAGTTCCAAAGGGCGGCGGATCTTCAAATCCGCTGCTGAATACAATGAGACTGAGAAACACCTTCATGCATCACTAGTTACGGTGATCAGATGCTATCAGCTAAATACTGTTACATACATGGAATGCTTTGGAAACGTTTGGCAGAAATAAGTGGGATCGCAGCTTTATTACATGTTGTATTATTTCGGTTGGACTATTCCGCCGCGGATCTACCAGTTCCTTTGGTCTGCGAATTTCCACGAATCAGTCTCAACAAGGTCGATTCGTCTTTTACGCATTTTCAATTTTTATCACTGATAATCCAATCCACGGATTCCGTTGGTGGATTTTAACAATACAATCCGCGGATTCAGACATTCGTGCGCGGATTGCGAATCCACGGATTGGATTGTTAAAATCCATCAGCGGATTGTATCCAATGGCGTTTTTGGATTCATCCGCACGGATTGAAATTGGAGCAATCCGTCAACGGATTTTACACCGCGGAACGGATTTTGAATGGAAAGCTCTGGAAATTCCGCGAAACGGATTTTTTACATTTTCGCCCCCGGCTCTAGTTGCATGTACGGCTTGACTGGATGCTTTTGAATTCAAATTTGTAGCTGAACTAACACACACCCTCTGATTCCAGGTGACCCGGCAGGAAACCAACATGGATGAGACACCAGTAGATGGTGCATACATTAAAGGACTCTTCTTGGAAGGAGCACGGTGGGACAGACAAACCATGCTAATCGAGGAATCGCTTCCCAAAATACTCTATGATTCTATCCCTATCATTTGGCTAAAACCTGGGGAAAGTTCCACATTTCTTCACGAGAACTTGTACTTCTGCCCTGTTTATAAAACTAGCGCCAGAAGAGGAACTCTCTCCACAACAGGACATTCCACCAACTATGTGCTGCCCATAGAACTTCCATCGGACAAGCCTCAGAAACACTGGGTAAATCGTGGGGTCGCAGCATTGTGCCAGCTGGATGATTAGATGGATGGATGCTTACATATGAAATATCACTCACTGTATTTATTGTGTGGTCCTGCAATGCTTTAAAATATCTAATCAATTGTTAATTTACAATGCACATCTCATTTGACCTTTTCAGGACTAATACAAACAATCTTTTTTTTAATATGGGCCTTACCTTTCTATGCCTCTGTTCAGAAGGAGAAATACAAATAAATAATACATTGGATAAATGAATGGTTGCAGTGAAACCTCTGTGTGCTAAGAACTCCCAACTGTCTGAACCTCTAAAAGTTATTAGTCGCCAAACCCTGCAACTCATATAACTAGAGAGGCAATTTTCTTTGTATGTGAATGTAAACAGGCTACGAGAAATACAAGATACATTTCTGAGTATAAAGCTGGCAAGAAAATTATTTTATGAAACACTGATGTAAAACAAAATCGGAACTACCCTTAAGTGAGATAAATTAAAGAAAGATGGCCTAATATATATATATATTGATATGGCCCTGGGTTTATTCCTTACACAAAACAGCTAGCTCAGTTAAGAACCAATGAAGCTTGGTTTGCTATGGATTTGTGTGTTATTGTTTCTTACTTTGAACAGACCATTTAAGGTCTCTACAATGTTTAGTTAATAGTACTGTACTTCTACCTTTTTCTGGGAATCAAATACTGGGAAACAGGAGTGAGTCCAAAGACCCGGTAATTATTCTGGGAGCTATAATAACATTCTTTGTTAATCATTAAATGCCCTGAACTCATAAACCCTAATTCAGGAATCTGTGAAGTCACCTTCCTCCTGCTAGAGAAGATTGTAGTCCACATTATTTGAAAGTCGCTGAACTGTACTAAACAGCATGGAGGTGGGGGAGACTTTTCAGTCTATTGAATTCGGGTCATACAGTAAATACTGTCAGAAGACCGTAAACTGAAGTGAATAGCCATTAATTTCCACCCCAAGCATCTCACTTTTTGCTTCCACTGGGAATGTGTCAGATAAGAGGATAACATGCCCAAGTAAATGTTATTCTAGAACAGGGGTGGCCAACTCCAATCCTCAAGGGCCACCAACAGGTCAGGATTTCCCTGCTTCAGCACAGGTGGCTCAGTCATTGACTGAGCCTCATGTCCTGAAGCAGGGATATCAGTAAAATCTGATTTGTTGGTGGCCTTGAGAACTGGAATTGATCACCCTTGTTCTAGAACTTATACAAACAACTGCATCACATAGGAATAACAAGACTGCAAATGCATTAAAATGTTTCACACAAAGCAGCCTATTCCCAGATCAGTTTATACCAGTTATTACAAATCTGAAGGTTAACTAGTTTTAATGTTCATGGTTGAATATAAACTGCCGTTTTAAGAAAAGCTGGAGCAATTTTAATTCTGCCCAGAAGTAAGTGTGTGTGTGTGTGTGCTATCAGCACTAGCTGATATACCCGGCGTTGCCCGTGATGTAATGTTCTGGCTCCCCCATCCTCCCTCTCAACTCCCTTCCCACCCTCTTCACAGCTGTTCAGAGCTGCGCCCCCCTCCCCCCACTGTTCACAGCTCTGATTCCCCCCCCCCCATTCAATGCTTTGTTCCCCCCCCCCCGTTCACAGCTCCGTGCCCCCCGTGTGTTTGGCAGCTGAGCTGACTGAGGGGGGAAGTGTGTGTCAGTCAGTGAGTGTCAGTCAGTGAGTGTCAGTCAGTGAGTGTCAGTCAGTGTGTGTCAGTCAGTCAGTGTGTCAGTCAGTATGTATTTGTGTGAGCTTCCCCCCCCCTTCTCTCCTGACTCCCTCCCCACCCCCCGTTTCCTGACTCCTCCCCTCCCCCTGCTGACTGGCGGTGGCACGCTAGTGTCGGCGGCGAGTGGACAGGTGAGGCGCTGCCGAGAGGGGGGGGGGGTGGTGGGCTCAGAGGTAGCTGCAGTGGTGTTGTCCTTCCCCCTCCCCCCCCCCCCCGCATCTGTGTCGGCAGTGGGTGGGGAGGTGAGGCGCTGCTGAGAGAGGGTGGGGGGTGGTGGGGCAGAGGCGGGTGTCGTCGTCAGCGGTGGTTCCCCCTCCCCCGCGTGGAGCTGTGTCGGGTGGGGAGGTGAGGCGCTGCTGAGAAACGGTGTGGTGGGGGAGAGGTGGCTGGAGGCGGTGAGTCTGGTGGATTCCCTGGGGGAGTGATGGGGGGGGGGAACCGGGTGAAGAGGTGTGTGTATCAGTTGGGTGAGGCTGAGGGGGAAGGTGAGCTGCGGGTGAGGAGAAGAGAGTGGCAGTTGGGTGACGTCGTATAGCCACCAATCTGATTGGCCAGAGGCTGAGGACCAATCAGATTCACCACATCTAGCGCCAACCTCACAAAATTCAATTATATATATATATATATATATAATCTTTAGCCCTTGTCGATCCCCTGCTGGACGAAGGCCTCCCCAATGCTCCAACACATTTTCTGATTTCATCCTACCATTTACGTTTTGCATCTTGGTCTTTTGATATCATTTGGAATCCAGAAGTACCATCTCTGATATATAATTAGAAATATATATATTTCTAATTATCTAATGGTCATTAAAATGTAACCCCTTTCAGCACTGAAGGATTAAAAGCAGCAATGCTTGGTGAAAAAATTACATTTGCAACACAGCTGAGATCTAAGAGTTTATAATTGGGCATGTTTCTGTACACTTACAATCCTTTCATGTGTAACCAACCATTCAGATAGCTCTAGGGAATAGTCTCACCCTGGAGCTTTGAGAAAATCCTCACTGGGGGGGGGGGGGGGGGGGGGGGGAGGGAAGTGAGGGGGAATGGTTTTAGATGATAAAATAACAGAGTGTCCTATAACAAATAAGGAACGATAACAAGCTGGAGCATCCAGGGTTGCGCCCCTATCAGTCAGCTAGGTCACCAGCCAAGAGTGCAGACCACTACAACAGGACACAGAGGGAGTATTGTGAGTAGAAGGGAACTTGAGAGGGCCCTTGTCTTCCTTCAATAGAGAAGGATAATAGTCCAAACCATGGGATGTCTCAGCAACCCTCAAACACCCTAAAGACTGTACCCCCGGACAGCCAGACCTAATCATTGTTACTTGTTTGCATTCTGTTCAATGAATCCCCACTTGATTAAGTTGATCAGCTTTCAATCCGTCCACACTCCCCAGGCCCGAAACTTCCTTCCCCAACATTCATTGTTTGTAGGTATGAAAACAGTAACAAAAATGGTATTGCATATAACAGACACACATGGGCTTAGCAAACTCAAAAACACAAACCCACTGTATGTATGTATACATATACACACACTACAGAGACTGATTGAGCCACCTGTGCTGAAGCAGGGACTGATTGAGCCACCTGTGCTGAGGCTGAAAACCTGACCTGTTGTGGGGGCTTGGTGACTGGAGTTGAGCCCCCCTGCCGTATGACATGAAGACATCACTCCTTACATGCCAATCTTTTATAGTTTGTAAACAACCAAACGGTCCTAATTGTCAGGGGCCCCTGATCACAAAGCAGGAGGAGCACATATTCAGTTAATCAACAATAATTGTAATTAACATATACAACAGTAGATACATATATATATAACCAATCTTTATCTTTTTACAGTTATATAGTAATATCACCATGCATAAAAGTGATGAGTTGGTTTAAAAAAGGATTAGGTGGAAAATGACAGACTAGAATAACACAGTGTGTGATTTAGGATGTTGTTTAGCTAGGACACCAGGATAACTAGATAATGTCTACCTGTGTTACTTTGTCTACCTGTGTTACTTTGTCTACCTGTGTTACTTTGTCTACCTGTGTTACTTTGTTAAACAACTTTCCGAAGTATAATCAGTATACGACTGGGGAACCATGGACCCACTAGAAGGCTATAAAAAGGACAAACCAAGCTATACTAAGGCTTGCTCATATATCCTCACGCATATATATTTAGCTGTACTCAGATGTACAGACTCATGCATGCATATAGCTATGCAGAGCAAACCAACTCTAGCCGCACTCAGACTGATATGGTAGATCCAGCCAGTCTCCCAAGTCTACCCGATCATTCTGAAATCTTGGCCAGTGTGAACCTTGAAGGGCCATCAGGGATTTCCAACAGGGCTAGTTCGAGCCCATATAGAATTGGTTTAATTAAGGCTAAATGTAGCAGACCACTGAATCTATTAGAAATATATAATGAGACAGTAGGCACTGATGTTACTGAAATAATGATACTATGAGATTTCGTCGTAGGATTTTAAGTAGACAGGCTTGGCTTGTTTCCTCAGCTTTTCCTGGGTCCGCATCGTTTTGCTGTGCGATGTGGCAAGCCCCATAGGGGGTAGATGGATCTGAGAATAAAACAATAACCCGTTATTCTCTTTTAACCACACTCACACTTTGCAGAATCCATTGGAGTTGCACGAAGGTAAAAGAAAACCGGCTTTCAAAATGTAGACTTGAAAATAGAACTGTGACATGCCCAATCCCAAATCATATAATACGCAGTAACTACTGCGGTCATATGCTTAGAAAAAAGGCCAGGTGCCACGTCCTCAGACAATCATTTAAAAGTGGAGGCAGAAAATGGTTTAAAATCAATATTTCTCTGTAATAGAGGAACACACAAATTGACAAAGAAGTGATCAGGGTGTATAAAGCAAATTAAAAGCAAATTGTGACGTTTTAAACAGGCAATCTCATTCATTTACAAACTACCCCATTTTGCATAACTCTAGTTTAAAGCAGCACTCCTTGTGACACTTTTTAAAATAGGTTAGAAAAAGGGGGTCACCGGATCTGAACCGCGTTAATTTCAGCTCAGGGGACCCCCTGCTTCCCTAGATATTTACCTCAGGAAGGGGGTGCCAGTAGCAGCTGTGGCTGGGCTAGTTGGGGTTAAGATAATGGCGACTTCCTATTGGACTCCTGCGGGCCAATAGGAAGCACTGATGTCATCCCTTGCAGCTTCCTATTGGCCCACATGACGCAAGACATTTAAACTGAGCAGAGATACCAGCACCCCCTACGGATGTAAGTATCTGAGGAAGCAGGGGGTCCCAGCAGCTGAAATAAACGCGGTTCAGCTCCAGAGACCCCCTGCTTCAAACCTATGTAAAAAAAGGTAATGCTGCTTTATGCTCAGAGCTAGCAACCAGGCTCAAGCTTAGGCGTTCAAAAGGATTTGTGGTTTCTGCCTCTTAACTTCATGAGACATGGCTAGAATCTACAATGGAACAGGATAACATCTTATGGAAAAGTGCTGGTAAAAACACAGAACGGTAACACTATCACCAGTTACATGCAATTTATGCGCCATTGGATGTTTTGGAAACTGGCACATGTTTGGGAAAAATGAGAGAGATGAACTTGAGTGTTTGGTGTGTTTATCTACTACCGCTAAATAAACCTGAAGCTTCAGAACTCAACAGCAAATACAATCTATCATCGTTTTGAGGCACTCTCTTAGATGTCACAAATACTTACAGGTCTCGGGTATGGGATCCCATAATGTAATGCAATTCCAATTCTCGCCCTGCATTCCTCTATACACTGAGCAATGGTTTGCAAGTCCGTTACCTATCAAAAGAGATCATTAGGTAGCAAAAGAACCACATACACAGAAAGGTTTGAACGCATGACTGCTTTAAAAGTGTGCAAATCTATATGTCCGTATCCAGAAATGCGTTTGTAGTTTATATCCCGGGTGCTCAACTCCAGTCCCCAAGACATTTGGATAGCCCAGCTTCAGCAGAGGTGGTTCAAGCAGTCCCTGTTTCAGCACAGGTGGCTCAGAGGCTGTCTTCAACCGAGTCTCTGATTAAGCCATCTGTGCTGAAGCTGACCTGGCGGGGGGGAGTCGTGAGGACTAGCGTTGATCACCCCAGCTATAAATCACTGTGGGTGTCTAATATTGTTATTAGCCAACTGAAGTGAATGGGGACTTATGCAGGGTGGTAAAATTACATACGCTTTAGATACATTTAAAAGACTTGAAAATGATTATATTTCAACATTTTGCAAGCATAATATCCAATATTTATATTACTGTAACTTTCAGTTCCAGTGATAAAAACTGCACTTTGCCGCTTAAGCAACTAGTCTGAAATGAGCAGGAGGAGAGCGTCCAAAGGCCACGGCAAAGCCTTTTGCAGGCCGCATTTAGCCTGCGGGCATGCGAGTTGAAGAGCCCTGCGGTAGGGTAATGCCAGGGTTCTCAACTCCAGTCCCCAATAACCCCCAACAGGTCAGCTTTTTAGGACTGAGCCACCTGTGCTGAAGCAGGGATTTCCTTAAAACCTGACCTTTTGGGGGCTCTTGGGGACTGGAGTTGAGCACCCCTGGGGTAATGGTAGGCTACACCCTGCACAAGATACAGTTATCTTTGATTACTAATGCAATTTCAATGGATTATTGATAAACGTTCCCCAAAGTGTTAACTGTATCAATACGTTTCCAAATGTTTATCCTTACGAGTACCAGCCATTTTCGCACCAATGAACATGGTTTGTAGCATACGCTCTCCCCCCCCCCCCCCCCCCGAGTTGAAATCTGTGTTTTTGCGGGCGTTCTTCACAAGTTACTTGGTGTAGAACACGGCACATATCAGGCGTTTGGGGAGCACAGAGAAGCAGCACTAATCTGCCTGGCTTCTGTTTCTCCTGACACAGCACAAACCTGCTCTCTTCTGGATTTGGTGTTTGAGATTTTATTTTAGATTCAGTACAGCATCTATACCTACGCACCTCCCATCTTCCCCCCTGCAGCTCTGCACAGACCGGGGAATAGAGCTGCAGGCGTGCGCCGCGCCAATACCGGGGACGAAGCCTTACTGGTTGGTAGTAGCCAGCGGCCACACCAATTGGGATTTGTAACCATCACTGTAAATAGATTGTCCCTCGCGTCGATATCTTTATAATAAAACGTTATTATTTTCTCAATTTATAAAGGGGGAGATTTCGCATTTTCATATGTTCAATTCGCGGTTAGTGGTATATGTGAGGTATATCAATACTCCTCATTTAAGGAATATTGCGATTCCATGATTATTGAATCACCTTCTTATATTTACCATATGTACTTTGAGTGCAATTTGTAGGAACTCTTTGTAAGTTCTCTGGATTGCGTGAGGCCTCTGCAACTTCCCTTACCTTAATTTAGATGGCTTGTGTGACGCGTCGCCATGGCATTGAAGCCGCGGGTCACGTGACATCACATGACCCCGCATCGTCATTTGACGCTGGATACAAGGTGAGGGGGGGGGGCGTGAGCAGTGGGGACGAGCAGGCAGGGGGGCTCAGGACAAAAAGTTTGCGCAACCCTGCTCTAGGGTAGCTCAATCAATTGAGCCACCTGTGCTGAAGCAGGGATATCCATAAAAGCTGGCCTGCTGGTGGCCCTTGAGGACTGACTTTGAGTCCCCTGCTCTATAGATTCTGCAGCTGTTTTAATGCAGAAATAATCTCCTGCAGAAGCCTCTGGAGTGGAAGCTCTCACAAGCTGGGCCCTCATTACTTCTGCGTGCTCACTTGCAGGTAACTGCTTGTTTTTGTAATATACATAAGGTCGCGTCCATACTCCGTGCGACGCCAGCAAATGGCCGTACCTCTATGAGGCAGGCCGTAGAGCGTGCGACCGATGAAGTGCGACGGCCGGGTCACGTGGGCGGTTCAACCAATGAGGGTGAGCTCACGTGACGTCTCCGAGGAGAGCTTCATTTTAACCTCCCGGACGCTAATATTTTGAACGCTTCTGAGCGAAGTATCACATTTAAAAAATAAAAACTACTTGAGAAAGGGACGGAGACCTCAGAGTAAAAACAAAAAAAAAGGCGGTCCGCGTGGACTGCTGCAGTAAATAAAAAAATGAAAAAGGGAGGCCTGTCCTTAATACACGCTTATCTGCAATTTGATTTAAAAACTGAACAGTGTTAAGAATACTTGTCATTAATTCCTTGTAAAGGGCCAAACCTACGTTTTTATTTTTTTGGAATAATGTTCTGGCTTCTTCAACAATGTACTGTTTTTCTAAGGTGGCTTCTTCTGCACGTCCCGACGCAGACTGCCATTTTCTGGCTATCCTGAATATTTTGCGGTAAAGGCTCAAAACTTCCTGACGTGTGGCTGATGTCATCTGAAAGAAAAAAAAAAAAAAAAAAGAAGAATGTTGGGGGGTTTTTAATATGGAAAAAAAATCAAGTATATTAGCAATTTACTGTAGACCAGGGATGGCCACCTCCAGTCCTCAAGGGCCACCGCAAGTTCAGGTTTTCAGGATATCCCTGCTCCAGCACAGGGGGCTCAATCGAAGACTGAGCCATCTGCGCTGAAGCAGTGACAACATGACCTGTTGGTGGCCCTTGAGGACTGGAGTTGGCTACCCCTGCTGTAGACTGCACGCCACCGGCGTGGCCAAGCACGTTTTCAAAACGTAGCTTTACATTTGTCTATCCACGATTCCCGTGACACACTATGCATCTATGAAAACGATATGCTTGTGTTCAAATCAAATGGAGCTTTCCATTGGTACCCATTGCATACCTTGAAAATGAGAGGTAACTCAATGTATTACTTCCTGGTAAAACATTTTCTAAATTCACCAAGATCTGATGTCATAAATCTGAAGGAAAAAAATATATAATAATAATAAAAAATAAATTAAAAAAAGACTTACTTTCTTGTTATTGTAAGTAGGAAGGGGGGTCATTCCTGCTCAACCTTAATATCCATCATTAAATAGTTGTAGTGGCGGTGCAATGGGAAGAAACCGATATATTTCCAAAAAAGGTGTTCGAGAGATGATCACCAAAAAAGATTCCCAGTTAAGTTGCACTCAGCCTATTGTTTATTTTTCCTTATAATTAAACAGTAGGTGTCTTAAGGTTACTTATTTTAATATAGTATAGTTTATTTGGGTTTATTTTTGATAGATGAGTTTAATAAAATGATTTTAAATGTTAGTATTTCCCTATGTACTTATCTCCTTGGGGTTTTTTGAAATATAAGTAACCTTAAGACACCTACTGTTTAATTATAAGGAAAAATAAACAATAGGCTGAGTGCAACTTAACTGGGAATCTTTTTTGGTGATCATCTCTCGAACACCTTTTTTGGAAATATTTCTTGTTATTGTCCCAGATAACCAATGAATTCCTTTTATTAAAATGAATACTGGGGGGGGTGTCAAATTCAATATATTCCGAAGCGGCGGTTTGGGACAGTTTAGGACGAAAATGCCCATTGATGGTACAGCAGCCTCAGAGTACAGGCAGTCCTCGTTTTACAACACTACGCTTTACAACGAATGGCTTATCCAACGCTATGCAATGCGTACCTATGTTCATTTTTACAACGCCAAAATGGCTTATGCAACGCTCTTACAACGCTTTGCAACGTTGTGTATGTGTGTATATACACATTCACATAAACAACGTTGCAAAGCGTCGTAAGAGCGTATATATATATATATATATATATATATATATATATATATATATATATAATATTATACTATATAATATTATACTATATAATATATTATTTATTATGTTATATTATATATATAATACAGTATATACACTATATAATTTATGTGTGTGCTGCATATCTTATTGCCTGCATAAAATATTTGGTGTATTTTAGTGTTAAAAATGCCTTCAGGAACGGAACCTTTCATTTAAACAGTGTTCCTATGGGAAAACGTGTTTCACTTTACAACGTTTCGCTTTACAACGCCATTTTGAGTAACGCATTGTGTCGGATAACCGAGGACTGCCTGTATATTTAATTTACCCGTAAATGTTATTACATTTTGTCCCCCGAGTACACGGATACCACCTGTCTAGGTTTACAGAATGTTTAGTCAGTACAGACCCCAATTAGCAAGACTTCACCCCTGAATTTTAGAGGCCACAAAAAAAAAAAAAAAGTGCATGTTATCGTTGACAAGGACAGCCGTTACCCACAGGGGCAAATGTCATTTGCACAAGAACATTTTTAGATTGTGATTTCTATGTCAGTGTTGTGGTGTAGTTGAATAAAAGACAGTATTTCAAAAGTTTAATATTCAATTGCTGTTGGTTTCATGTCAAACAGCCCCTGTAAGCTCAGAACACAAACAAAATGTGCACACGAAACCAACAGATAAGTAATTTACTATATCATTTGTCATATAGGATGCAGCATGTGGGGCTTTTTGTCTTGTATTATGAGATCACAATGCCATCAGCACTCCTTTTTGACACAGATATATGTGTGTGTGTGTGTGTGTGTGTGTGTGTGTGTGTGTGTGTGTGTGTGTGTGTGTGTGTGTGTGTGTATGGGGTGCTGGGTTTGGGTTCTGAGCTTACAGGGGCTGTGTGACATTAAATCAACATCAATTTAATATTACACTTGTGAAATACTGTATGGTTTGATAGGCTACACCACGACACTGATATCACAATCTTGTCCTAACATATCAAATGTTAGACCAAATTAAAAATAAGGGTATCACCCACCTAATACTGAAGTTAACCCTTTGAGTGCCCTGCGACATAGCTACTACGCCTTGGCACTCAAGGGGTTAAAATCACAGCAACGTTTGTAAACCAGTATTGCTCACCCTGAGCAAGAGAGGAGGGCTGTTGGACCCTTGTTGGGCAGTGATCTTACACCCCCACCCCTCTCTCTCTTGTTGGGCAGTGACCTTACCCCCTCTCTTGTTGGTCAACACAGAAGCAGCATCAGGCGTCCCCTTCCAACTGACTGCACCACGTGGGTAAACAGCGACCACGCCCCTTTACATGTTGCGCATGCGCAGACCCTGCCGGCCCGCGCGCAGTGACGTCACTGTGACCGGAGGCCAAGGATGGGAGGGGACAAATGTGATGTCACACACATACCTCCCTCCCCTCCTCGCGCGCTGACGTCGGCAGAAACGCGCGGGTCGCTCCGGAGTCGTCACAACGGCCGGGGGTGGGAGGAGGAGGAGAGGTGCGGACGTCGCACGCAGACAGCTGACTGGGACCACCCACCCCCCCCGTTCTTCTGACACAATGTGCGAGAGCAGGAAGTGATGCGGGGGGGACGGCAGACATGGTGAGTGGAGGCATCCCGGAGACAACACCCCCCCCAACCTCCGCCGGTAGGAGCCCCTTTATGTATCTGAGGCGGAGGGGGATCCTGGGGTGAGGGGTTGGGGGATCCTGGGGGTGAGTGCCTGGTGGGGATCCTGGGGTTGATGGGGGATCCTGGGGTTGATGGGGGATCCTGGGGTTGATGGGGATCCTGGGTGAAGGGTTACATGTCACCGCTCATCCTAACTCCTGCAGCGCTGCCTACATTACAGGACCCCTACAATATTTAAAGGGTGGTCCTGCTGTGCCCCTATTTCGCAGTCCTCTTCAGGGACACTTTAGAGGCTCATCCTTTAATATTAAGACATGTACTGGGGACACGATCGCTTTAGGAGGCTCAAATGCCATTTCTAGATTAGTTGGTAGCTGTGGGAACCTCGTACTGTATATACTGCTGGTGGCCTGATCCCAACATATATACAGGTGATGGAGAGATTGCTTTTGAATCTTAATGTAGGCTTGTGATGGGATGATCCTGTTTATCCAATCTGACCCCACTAGGTTATAAAGGGCTTACATTAATTACAATCACCACTATGCTCCAACTCTGGATGCATTTTAGCTGCCCCAATAGGCTGATCTTATGGGGTCATAACATATCTGTGATCGTTATGTTGTGAGTATTAGCTCTGATGGCTGAATAACTCTACAATCTGCTTATGGGGACATAATGAGTGCCATTTTTTTCTTCTCTGCTCTAAATATGGTAATCTCCAGCACTGCTTTAAATGATATCTATGTGAATATATACCTGCAGACTTGAGGTCCATGATCTGAGAGTCCCAAAGGGTTTGATTATCGTTGGTGTTTGTGACCAACCAGACATGCTGACAGACTCGCTAATGCCTTTCAGATATCTCAATAAAGGCGATTAAACGATTACCTCTTTTGTCCTGGATGAATTCACAACTGCAGGCTGCTGGGTAGTATTATCTGACTCTGCCAAGAGTTCATTCTTGTTGTAGCCTATAATCAGGTGACCAGCTCACTCCATTGTTTGATGATCAGACCAGTCACTTTTTGTTATACACCTTTTCTTAATTGCAGCTCAGTTCATGCTGGTTGCTAGGGGAAAGTTTGTTTCCAAGCCTAACAGTTCTGTTATTACCTTTTAACACACAGACTCATCATGGGTATAATATCTCCCTTAGACAAGTCTGCAAACCAATGCTACAAAGGGAGTGCGTTTTCACACAGTTGTCTGTCTATGTTAGATGCAAATCTTACATCCTTAATCAGTCATAGTTTGGATTAGACATTTTAGGAGTTTAACTTTGGATACTGACATGCTTTAGTTTTATATCTGGCAGTACTGTTAGTTTGATTGTCGGATGCTCTTATTTCTTATGGATCCTCATGCCAGACATGTTTTTCCTTTAAAACACACAACAAAAGCTGTACAATTGAAGGGAGCTCTATACAATTATGAGGGAAAAGAGCACGCAAAATAGAACAGTTTGTTCACTATAAATGCTTTGTTTGAAAATGTGTAAATGAGCACACTTGGCAGGACCCACTGTAACAGTATCAGGATTAAAAAGAAGACGCATGTCCCTATTATGTTTTAAGGTGGTGTCCTTTGTTCCAGTGTGATAGTCTCCCCCCCCCCCCCCCCCGATTATCACTGTTTATTTAATTAACCCCCTCTGTTTCTTCAGTTGGGGCTAATTTATTGAACCTCGAATGCATGTTGCAGCTGCTGACTGAACAAAACTTTTGCCAGTTTGAGGCATACTGTAGTTACGGAAATTGAAAAACGATGTTGAAATACTGTACAGGGCAATACATATCAACTTTATAACATCCATTCACTGGTATAGTGAGTCTATCCTGCGTCAAAAGACTTTATCACCAGCAACATAAAATTACCTGAATTGTTTAAGCGTATCACTGTTCCTTTCTACTGTGATCTGGCCGTTTCCATGAAGACCAGCGTGGCTAGATTATTGAAATATGCTGTACATTTTAATCTATAGACGTGGAATGTTTACACCCCTGTGGATTTTGTTTACAGTTAATATAACTCTGGGTTTGCTGTATTACGTTTCCATTTTAACCCCTTAAGTGCTAGAATGTTCAGCGCCATTGCTATAAGTTTGGTTGCAGGATCCTTCTGGCGGTGAAGAGTTCAGCAATTTAATAGAAAGTTCTGGGCATAAGTCGGTCTCAACCAGTTGGTTCCTATGGTTATTTCCCATCTCTATTTGTACAACTGAGCTCAGTGAATTGAACAGAAAGGAGCCTCAGTTTTTACAATGTTAAGTGAATGATTGATGAGATAAAGAATGTTACCACTATGAAAACAACACATTCATGTGGGAAGTGGAGTTATACAAAGTTGCCCTTTTTATTTCTGAAATCTCCGTGCTTTGCTAGGCTGTTTTTTAGAAATGTGCATGTGTTTTTTTTTTATGGCTCGAAGATGTGAACGAATGTTTTCTAGATGAGTGTTTGTGGTTTCCAAAGTGATGCAAGCAGTAGGGGTTTGAGGTTTTTGCTCTCTAGTAAGATTTTAAAATGCTTTGAAATCAGCATGTCTTCGTAACTACTAATGGTTGACACCGAATACTTTAATTTCCTAAATGAAAAGGTACAATAAACCCCTCTTCCATTGATTTTCACACAGTGACTCCATTGACACGATTAAGCACGTGGTATCGTCCCCGGTGTATAGGAAGGAGATGTGGTGGAGTGGGAAAGGTGTTAGTCATGAATGCAGAGGCCTGTGGTTTTGATTCGATCATCAGGAACTGTGGTCTTGGATAAATCACTTTAACTTAATTTTCCTTAAAGTACTCGCCTATATTAATACTTTCATAGCTCTCTTCTTCGTTCCTTTTGGAGGTAAAATGAAAGGCCACACAAACACTGGAACTGACAATGGCCGTGCATCACAGAAGTGTGTAAACTTTACCAATTGTTACTCCTGAAGTTGTCGCTTATTAAGAGTTTAGCGTTCCTATTTTCCATAACAAGCTTTACAGTTCAATGCGCCTCGCTAGGGATTGTTACAAGACGTAACTGATTCTTACCGTGACATCCATCAAACCGGACAGAAGTCCTCCCCTGAGGAACACTGCATGTCCTTTCAAATCGGTGCCTTTCTGGGTTGAATGTGGGTGTCGAGATCGTATTGTTCGGAGACACTTTCTTGTTGGTAAAGTGCTTTTTCCAAAGGTTAGAATTAGTGGTTGTACTTTCCTTATGTAACACACATTCAGTATGGGGTGTCCATAACTAGGACTGGTTTATGCCCCCAAAATTGGTATTTAAACTGTCTTTTTATATAAAAAAATCGAAAACAAATTCTATTTTGCTGCAGTTTCATTTTGGAGCATCAGAAGTACTATTTATCTTCCTACCAGTTCTTCCCTAATAACTGTAGCAACATGTCTTTAAAATACGCATTATAACTCTACCCTAATAACTGCTAAGTCACGGATCACTTAATGTCACTGATCTCTTCAGTGATTGCAGAGTTGTCACTAATAATGAATTGTATGTATGCTTCTCTAGTTTTAAAGGGGCAATCCAAGCCATATATATTTTTCATTTTTTAATGCAGGTTTAAAGCAGGGGGTCTCTCAGGAGCTGAATCCCTTTAATTTCAGCTCCGGGACCCCCTGCTTCCAGAGATACCAACACCCCCCATCCCCTTCAGAGGTGGGTATCTCCTGCAGTTTAAACCCTCCGGTCACATGGGCCAATAGGGAAGCCGCACTGGATGACGTCACGGCTTCCTATTGGACCACAGCCAAGGAGCTTTGAAAGGCAGCAATTTAGTGAACCCTTGCATGGCTACCGTCGCCCCCTTTCCGAGGTAAGTACCTTCAGATGCAGGGGGTCCCAGGAGCTAAATTAATGGGGTTCAGCTCCAGAACTCCCCTGCTTTAACCCTGTATTTAAAAAAAGAAAAAATGGCTTGGATTGCCACTTTAAGAAGGTCTCTATTATCTTGTCTCAAATCATTAGTAGGCTGTGTATGCCTTGTGTAGCAGTGGTAACTTATTTCCACTGTCGCTGCTGAGGGGAAAGAGCTACAGTAGCCACCTACCTTGACAGCCCCAAATAAATGTATGAATACACGATGCCTGGGACTTTAAGGTTAATATATAAGCAATTTATTTTCACATGTTCTTGGTGACCTGGGGTAATCTGCTTGCAACTCGGCTGTGCTCAGATCAGCCAAGGACACGAGGGCTTTGTTAAAATAACTACTTGTGTTTATTTATATTGCAATTGAATACAATACGGCATCTTGACTTGTTCTAAGAGGTGACAACTGTTTGAAAGAGTGTAATCGTCTTTGAATGTGAGGGGTAGTTAATACATTGTGGTGTCGAGCAACATGTTTGCATTCCTGCCACGATACTCCTGTACAGCAACGGTGGCCAACTCTATCAAGGGCCACTATCCGGCCAAGTATTGGGGATATCCCTGCTTCAGCACAGGTGGCTCAGTCTGAATGACTGAGCCACCTGTGCTGAAGCAGGGATATCCTTAAAGCCTGACCTGTTGGTGGCCCTTGAGGACTGGCGTTGACTACCCCTGCCTTACTGGGTAGACCTTGTTGATTTTATTGTACGTCCCCTGATTCCTTTTAAACCAGTTACATAGATGGGTATTATAGTGTGGTATCGCACCTTAATGAATTACCACCCTGTATATCTTTGTAGTTGGTGCTTAACTAGTCACGACACTCGTATATTTCTTTTGATAAATATTGTATTCTTTTGTTAAAAGTGTTCTTGTTTTGCAGCTCTTGACGAGAAATACCTGCCCCATCGGGATTCAGCAATGTTAGAAGTATTGCTAGATTTTTGACGTGTACACTTGTAAGTCGTTCTACAGACTTTAATATTTAATGGCTGAAAAGGACTGTTGCATCAGTTAAACACCTAGTTAAATAATTTTGATATAGATAATGTCTAATGTGGCAGATTGCTTTTCTGTAAAATATATACAGGTATATATTTGATTCTATATCCCTGTATACCTATAAGGTATACAGGGATATACCAAATAAGTATACATGGGAAGGATGTTGATCCAGGGAGTAATATGATTGCTAATTCTTGGAGTCAGGAAGGAATTTATTTTTCCCTCTCTGAGACAGTATTAGATGATATTTCACTGAGGTTTTTGTTTGCTTTCCTCTGGATCAATATACTGTAATTACGGATACAGGATAAAGTATCTGTCGTCTAAATTTAGCATAGGTTGCACTTGATGGATGTATGTCTTTTTTTCAACCTCATCTATGTAACTATATTTGGGAGAACCAAAGTTTAGAACGGTTTGTGTTGTTTTTTTTTTCCTAGGGATACATTGGCAGGTTCCAATTACTGATTAGGTACATAATAAACTGAATGTAATTTGTTTCTAGCAATAATACATACAATAATATCAATGTAAGAAACAGCAGCGGGATTGCATTCCAAATGTAAACACGGTGCATGTCAATTCCTTGTTCACAGATTCCCCTATTTAGTGAGGAATTTAAGGTACTTTTTACGACTCGGTACATGTTATCTGTGTACATGGAATTAACGTGTTCCCCCCCCTCCCCCTCCCAAACAGGTCAGGTATTCAGGATATCCCAGCTTCAGCACAGGAGGCTCAGTCTAAGACTGTACCTCTTATTGAGTAATCTGTGCTGAAGCAGGGACTGATTGAGCCACCTGTGCCGCAGCAGGGATATCATTAACTCTTGGTGGGGTCTTGAGTCCTGGAGTTTAGCACCCCTGCATTATTGTATCCTTTAACAGAGTGCCACCTGTCCCCACTTTGATCAATAATATAGTTGTGTGCAATTATTTATATGCAGTTTTTATTAAATGGTGCATTGCTTCCACCCTTTCCCTCGGAAACTCACTTTTTTTTTTTTCTGCATATGATTCAATACAAACACACAGCGTTTCCTCAAGCTTGCAAAAATCCATTGTCTTATTGTGATGGTGAGAGACAGGCATTAGGGATGAACCATCTATTCATATGGTAATGATTGTATAATCAGGGCTTTAGTGTCTGACTCAAACACAAAAACCGTCTAGTACAGGGGTGGCCAACTATAAGGGTTAAGGATATACCTGCTTCAGCACAGGCGGTGCAGCCATGAGCTGAGTCACCGATTGAGCTACCTGTGCTGAAGCAGTGATATCCTTAACATGACTTTAAGGACTGGAGTTGGCCACTCCTGCTCTAGTACTTGGAAGTAGTCTGGATAATCGGATGTTGGCCCTTGTCTCTGCACTTACAGCTCATCTGCAGTACTCTAGCTTGTGTGATGCTCATGAACCCAAACGCATTGCAGACACTCTTGGCACTCCAGGTTAAACGTTAAGACTCCATGGGAGGAGGTGGTGGTTACCTGAGCTCAATCTGCCATTGAGATCACTGCCGGTTATCAGAGCTTCATGGATCTTTCCCCACCCAATAATTTCATAAATATCGGAGCAAATTAGAAGTTACAATGAAAGCAGAAGTCCCCATTTTTTTTTTTTTTTTTTTACTGTACCTGATCCGGGGTCCCTCAGTTTCCCAACATATTTGTAGTTTTTTGTGGCCCCCGAAGTCACGGAGAGAGTCCCGGCACCATCTCCATAGTGTCCACCGGGCAACTATTCTTGCCAGGTGGAGAAACTTGTCTCCCGGGACAGGTAATGGAACCTCTGCCGCCCCCCAAAATGAGCTAAACATTTTATTTTTAATTAAAGCAGATCTGTTTGGAATACTTTCTAAAATTGTGAAGACAGGTTTGCTTGAAGCCACTTGAGTCTATTTTTCGTTAAACGGTTTCCTGTGCTTGGCCTTTAGCAAAATTGTCAAATGCTGTTTATTTAACTGCTGGTTTTTTTCTTCTAATGAATGCATATTTAGGTTTGCACTTAAAATAACGTTTAATCTTCTCTGTAGAGGTTGAAGAAAACACATTGTTGTATGGAAAAATAATTCTAAAAAAGACTTTGCTTGGCATGTACAGGGAGATGCTGAAAATGCAGGCAGCGTGAGGAATAAAATATATAGATTTAAAATACTTCTGCTTTAAGAAAAACTTGGGAGATGTGATCCATGCCAAATTCGGTCCATGAATCGGCTTCTTTGTAACCTGTGAAACATTAAGAATTTTAGGAATTTCCTTTATTAGGGGACATAGTATACTTCAAGAAACTGAAAAGTCAGTAAAGCAGCAAGTTCTGTATAAGGCACTGTTACACGTTCCAATATACAATGGTGCTCTATTTCTTCAAATCTTAAACCAGCTACTCCCGTTACTCTGCTTTAAAATGTACCTTTTTGTTGGTATAATATTTTTATAGATGCCTTTTTATGCTGATTTGCTTCTAATTTTTATGTTTAACAGTTTTGAACTGGTCTGACTGAAGAAATTATTAAGTGAAAAAAACTAACAATAGCGCTCTAAACACACCCTAAATGTGACAATATACAATTCAACCACATATGTGTAAATAATAAAGCAGTGTGATAATAACAATCAAGTGATCTAAAGAAAAAATTAAGAAACTTAGAAACAAACTGCAACCCTTGATAAAGACTGTTCCACTCGTCTTGCACCAGGTGATCCTTTTGAGCTTCATTTTTGAGCTTTGTTTGCACAAATGTATTCACAACAGTATTACACTATGTAGTGTTTCTTTATTTCATAACTACGAGACGAGCTCCCCTGATTTGTTGGAGGATCACCTGGTGAAGAAATTATTGGCAACCTGTAGTTGCTTTTTAAACAAAATATATATACATATATCATTTCTTTTAAGAACCGTAGTCTTCCATAGAAATAACTTGTTGCAGCAGCCCATCTTTGACGGAATTAATTACCCCATAATAGTAATGCCCATTGTGTGTAAGTATTGAGGGCTAATAATGATTGGTGAGGGCTGATACAATTATTAACCTTGTATTCGCTATCCTTCTGTTTATTTAGGTTAGGTCACTTCCGTGGATGGCATGTTGACGTCTATCGAACATCGGTTGAAACGGTGTCTGATCCAAGGGGGACTGCTCTAAAGTTGGGCAGACTCAACATGGGCCAGTGTGTCACAAAGTGCAAGAATCCTTCATCCACACTAGGAAGCAAAAATGGTGACCGGGAATCTAGCAAACAGCATAAGAGAAGCTCAAGCCACAAAGAGGAACACACGTCCGTCTGCGGAAAGGCCTCTGGGGACATAGTGGTCAACGGAACAAAGAAAGCAGACGCCGTGGTAGAACCAAGTCTGCCTCAGGCACCTTCTGGTGACACAAAGAAAAAGGAACCTGGCATGGGGGCCGAGGTGTCCTCTTTGCAGCGAATTGAGGAATTATTTAGGCGATATAAGGATGAACGAGAGGAAGCGATATTGGAAGAAGGCATGGAACGGTTTTGTAATGATCTCTGTGTGGATCCAACAGAATTTAGAGTGCTAGTTTTGGCGTGGAAATTTCAGGCTGCCACTATGTGCAAGTTCACAAGGTCGGTTTACTCATTGGCATCCATAAGGCTTGAATTGGGGGGAAATTATGGCATTGCCCATAAACCCATGCAATATATTTTGTCTTCTAGTGCTGGTCATATGCTTTGCACGGTGTGTTTCAGGCACAGCTGGCTCTGTAACGCAACTTCATTTTGGTTCCTGGAGCACAGGTAGTAATGTTACCATTGACTCCATCGCCCATAGCCTGCGTCCATAGGGCGAGCGGCACAAAGAAAGAGCAGCAGCAATATAGGGCCGGCCATAGTGACCACGCAGCAGAAATTTGAGCCGACAGAAAAATTTGATTTTGTCACGCGATGGTCGGGTCACGTGAGCAGTTCAGCCAATGAGGGCGAACCAGCCTTGTGACGTCAGGCCACGCCTCCCCCGTCACGAACGATCTCGGTTCACAGATCGCTCAGGTGACAGGCCCGCGCGATACCATGCACTCCATCGCGTGCGTGACCGCTATATCCGAAGCCTTAGACTTGCCATACTATTCATAACATTTATATATGTTATGTATAAAAGTAACAAAAAGTAAAGAGATTTAGGTATTTTTCTTATTGGGCCTACACCAGAGAACCTAATCCCGGGGCCTAAGGCGCCAAAACAATTGTCCCATACGTTTTTTTGGGGATCTTCATATTACTGATGGTGAATATTTGTTACTTTAAATGTAATTTTGCTCAGGTTACATGTGACATGCTTCATGATGTATTGTATATTATCCCTACAGTAATTCATTCTATGGCTGTCACCGGTCCCTCGAAAGGAGTGTCGCTCCAGATTTAGCGCACTGCTTCTCATAGCTTGTACAGTTTAGTTTGGAGAAGTATTGCCAAGCAACCGAAATAAGTTTACCGAAATAAGATTGTTCTAGCACAAGGGTGGCCAATCTGACTGAGCTGCCTGTGCTGAAGCCGGGATAACCCCAATACTTGGTGACCCTTGAAAACTGGTGTCGGCCACCCTTGTTCTAGCAAGATTGTGAATGATGATGTATTATGCTCAGATGTGTGTTAACCGCTCCCATTTCCGTACGTTTTTTCATTTTCTCCTTTTATTTGTCTCCTATAACAGGAGGGAATTTTTCGACGGCTGCAAATCAATAAGCGCTGACAGCATCGAAGGAATTTGCGACAGATTCCCATGCCTGTTAAACGAAGCCAAACAGGAGGATAAATTTAAGGATCTCTACCGCTTCACCTTTCAGTTTGGCCTGGACTCCGAAGAAGGACAGCGGTCACTTCACCGGGATATCGCCATCGCCCTGTGGAGGTTGGTGTTCACCCAAAACAAACCCTTCATTTTGGACCATTGGTTAGACTTTCTAATCGAGAACCCCTCAGGAATAAAGGGAATCTCCCGCGACACGTGGAACATGTTCCTAAACTTTACTCAGGCGATTGGACCAGAGCTCAGCAACTACAGCGAGGACGAGGCCTGGCCGAGTCTCTTCGATACCTTTGTGGAATGGGAAATGGAACGAAGGAGAAAGGAAGAAGAAGAAACCAAATGTATTCCATCTTTGGGCACAGACGATCGGGGTATAGACGAGCAGACTTAGCATGTAAGCAGAAGAAAAACGAAGCATCCTGTTGACCTTCATTAAATGTAAACTTTGGACCTTTTTTCTGGAAATTTAACGAAGAATCCAGTTTTTTTCTACTTTACACCTTTCTCTGCCTTGTATTTGAAAGGGCTCTAAATGCTGGTATCATGTTTCAGGCACTTTCTGACCATTGGTTATTGCTAACATTTTTGTTCTGTTTTGTTAATATGAATTTCCACTTGTGGTGCCAGGTGATTATTCATCGTTTTTGTTTGTTTTTACAGGTCTGCCTGGCACTAAAGAAGTTAACTTGACGAAGGGGCAGGGGGAAATGACCCGTGGGAACATTTATTTAATTTAACCCCATTGCAATGTATTGTGGGCCTCTGGCAGGGAGTGGGGAGAATTTGTGCTCTTTGCCATGTCCTGCACACTATCAAATTTGGTTTACCCAGGGGCGGCCAACTCCAGTCCTCAAGGGACCACCAACAGGTCAGATTTGAAAGATATCCCTGCTTCAGCACAGGTGGCTTAGTCAGAATAACTGCTCCACCAGTGCTGAAGCAGGGATATCATTACAACCTGATCTGATGGTAGCCATTGACAACTGGAGTTGGCTACCCCTGGGTTAACCCCTTAGGTGCCAGGGGGGGGAGGCAACGTTGCAGGCCCCCCTGGTTCCGAACGGGTTAAATAAACCGTTCCTAATGAGTCAGGGCCGCGTTGTGCATACTACGTTTTATCAGGGCAGTCCCGTACTGTGTGTAGTGTTGTTTACATTGTTGGATTTTACGAGTTGTAACGGTTTGGGTGGGGAAGGGGATTCATTTTCTCAGAAGCTATATCAGAGCATTAAACACATGTGCATTAATTCCTGTTAGAAGGCTAATAGAAGGAAAAAAAGCAACAGCTTTTGTATTAAATATATATATTCCATGAACATAACTGCCATTGTGGATTGATGGTGGAAAAAGATTACCCTGAACATCACCTTATTTTAATTTTAAGTATTATTTTTTCGTGCAGGTATTAAAGCATCAGTTCCGATGGAGCACAGCATCTCATCTGCCCCCTTTTGTAATATTTATATGTCGCACTACACAGTAATACCAGGGCCCCCATTCTATACGTTGTGAAGCCGTCTTCTCCTGCTGGGGAACAGATTAAGCTGCATGGGGGATATGTATTGACGGCCTATTAAATGGGGGCCTAAGAAGCTGCCATATTCTGCCAGACCCCCAAATGCTGCTTAGATCACATAATGTAGCCCCTTTCCTGCCAGGGGCTCTGCCACATGCACATGCTGCCCCCCTGGCATGAAAGGTAAGTGGCCCCAATAGGAAATTTGCCAGGAATATTGGAGTCTTACCCAACAGTTGCTTGAAATGCTGTTTAAGGGGCAAAATGAACTTGTGTGACCTGTTTTAGTGCTGTAGAGGCCAGCAACGCATTGCCCCCTGAAATGGTTAAATATAGGTGATTGGCATTCCAAAAATAATATATGGTTTTTGTAATACAAACTATGATGCCATTATTGGACAAACATGAATTTTAAAGTACCAGCAGGAAAGAAAAATATGAATTTGGTATTACAGGTTAAGAGTGCATGAATACGCCCTCATTTTTGGTTTATGTAATTGTTTTAGCTCGCTGTGTGGTACCGGTCATATAACAGCTGCCCTCTTGTTGTATCTGCCAGACTAGTGACCAGTCTTAACAATTTATTTAAACCACGTCGGCAACAAATACAAAGAAAGCGTCAATACCTCCATTTTGCTACATGCAGGTTTTTCTAGATGTCTTTTCCTTGTTTCCATTGGCCAGGAGACTGGCCTTCAAATAATGACTTCTCAGGGCTAGTGAAGATCGGAAGGATCCCTTCTTAGGCTTGGGAAACACTCGCATGAAAGTGACTCTCGCATTAAAACTGTGGCATCGGACACTGCTTCTAATCCTGTCTTTGCTTGTATTCCGTAAAAATATTAAATGATTTAAAATCACCTAAAATACACACCCAGATTTTGAAGGAATGCTTAAACTAGGGGTGGCCAACTCCAGTCCCCAAGGGCCACCATGAGTTCAGGTTTTCAGGATTTCCCTGCTTCAGCACAAGTTGCTCAGTCATTGACTCAGCCACCGGTGCTGAAGTAGGGATATCACAAAAACCTGGCCTGTTGGTGGCCCTTAAGGACTAGAGTTGGCCAGACCTGGCTTAAACCCTCTCCCAATCAAATTAGTTTTTCTGTCACCGTTTTTATTTGAATCTCTCCTTGTAGCTAGTGATAAAGTTGCGTTCAGTTTTCTCATTTGTTTTATAAAGTGTCCTGTTGAGCACTCGCTAATAAAACTAACAGCCTTCGGCGCACACAAATGGTTTAAAGACCTTCTAAATTAGATGGTGGTGGTAGTGCTTAATAAATGTAATTTTAGGGTTGGCCTGAAAAGGAGACTCAATTCTGCAGTAAGCATGGGTGGCCTGTTTCTTTTTAAGCAACAAAATAACCCCCACACCCCCTTTTAATTTAAATGTAACCCTTTGCTGCCAGAGGGGCCGGCAAAGAAGTTAAAAATACATTCTCAAAATTAGCCAACATATTGAACTCTCAGGCATGCGTGATCGGGGTCAGGAATTAGTGTTTATAGATTAACACAGGAGGGAGAGGGAGGAGGGGGTATGTTACCTTTTTTATTGGACCAACAAGTAGTTAATGTTGCAAGCTTTCCAACCTCCCACCTGATGAAGGACCCTGAGAGGTGGGAAAGCTTGTAACATTAACTACTTGTTGGTCCAATAAAAGGTATCATACCCCCCTCCTCCCTCTCCCCCCTGTGTTACTATGTGGAAGAAAGGACCAACCCGGCTCCCCACCAGTCTTTGCTTTTTATAGCTCAGCACGGAAAAGCCCTTCATAAAGATGAAACATTAAAACATATTTACCAATGCACAAGAACATGTGACTGTTTTCAGCTAGTTAATGGCCCAGTTGGTCAATGCCATGTTTTGCCAATTTTTTTTAAATTTGGGTATGGGGAATTTTACCCATAGAATTGAACATACTAGATTTTAATTTAATATAAAAACACTTATTTTATTTTAAATATACGTTCAATTTTTACAAAAGGCAGGAGGCTAAATTAAGATGTTTCCTTCCCTCAAACCTCTGGCCCACTGCCAACACCATTGCTTCCTAGTTCCAACCATAGTTCTATAATAGAAAATATGCAGCAGACTCCGCTCAATGACGAACCATTTGAGAACAGAACATTTGCAGTGACCAGACCTGGGTTAGTCCTCTCTTGCTTCACATACTCAACGGCCCAGATCCACCAAAGGGTGCTAAGCATTCATATGAATGAGGCGTGCTAAAGCTTAGCACCCTTCTGTGGCACTGTGCCTAAGTGCTTGCAGTAAGGTGGTCAGGACAGGCCTGAGAGATCGAGTGGTGGCTGGAAGTCCTGATATTGAATTGGTGGCAGTGCAATTATTTTGCATGTGTTGCTGGCCCATGCTGCTCAGATGGCGTCCCTTTCCTAACTCTGCTTGGAAAGATTCAGTGCTAGTACTGAACTATTTAGAAATGTATTTCATCTGCGTTTTTATGTGCTACTGTACACTGCAAGACTTGGCAAGAGCATTGGTCACACAAATCAAGTCGTCATCTAGTCTCATTCTATCAACCTGGTGTTTCAAAATGCTCAAACAGCACAGATCAATGCATTACAAAAAGGGCTCCTGCGATGTGTCCATTTCATTTTTACCTTTTTAGATTTGATTTAAAAAAATGTTTCTTCAGTTCACGGAGGGTTTTTTTTGTTTGTTTTTTTTTTATTTTTTGCTCATTTAACCAAGAAATGTGTTTTTATTTTTGATCATTCCCAATTTTAAGAAATGCAGATTTTTACCTAACCTGACAAAAGCTCTTTGCATAACTTTTCCTGTTTGCACATTTGACCCTGTAAGAATGCGTTGGTTTTCTTTGTATTTAAACTTAACTGGTGGATACACGGCACTTTGTTATTCATGTACCCACACAGATCTAATAGAAGCATTTTTTTTTTTTTTTTTTTTTTAATTAATGTATTTATTACCCCGTTTAGAAAATGAATATGGAGTCTAAATCGTTTAGTGAGCTGGAATCCATCTATTGCTTGAATAGGTTGCAATGCATTGCTGACATCTCTAGCAGAGGGATAACACTTTTAAAAGCATTTTAATCGTTTTCAGTATTTCAGTGAAGAATTAAGACTAACTGCTGTGTTGGGCAATAATTCATTATATTATGGCTATTCATGTGTATTTGTAGATGTAACATTTGACTTTGCTGGAATTTGTCCAACGGAGTGCATTAATGGGGGCGGCTGCATACAGCATTAGTTGTTACTAAGGATTTGAAAGAAAATACACCATGAGCTTCACAAGCCCTCTAGTTACTATACATCTTGGCTTGGTTGTGTAGAAGTTTACTTCTTTTTGCATTAGCAGTGTGACACGCGAAGCTGTCCTCCTGTATTTAGGATTAGTAAGAGATTTCATTAGTTTGAGTTCTACCTGTGTGTATTTTACTGATCTTCATAGTCTGTGATCAGTACATGGAGTTTCCCAAACAGGTAGGTCCGAAGGATCATTCATAGGAAGTGACGTGTTTGGTTCGCACAGACCTACCCGTGAGTGCAATAACTATGAAACAGTTGGTTTGGCCTTGCCTGTATTTTCCAATCTTTAATCACTTGGGGTAAATTCTAAATCAGGAGTGGCCAACTCCAGTCCTCAAGGGCCACCAACAGGTCAAGTTAAGGATATCACAGCTTCAGCACAGGTGGCTCAGTCGAAGACTGAGCCTGCTGTGCTGAAGCTGGGATATCCCTAATATCGGGCGTTTTGGTGGCCCTTGAGGACTGTCGTTGGCCGCCCTGTTCTAGATCGGTCAAAGCAGAAAATCCCCATAAACTTTCAAAAGGGATTTTCAGTCAAACAGCCGTTTCTGACTATATAGAATTTATCTATGAATCTTCCCCAAAGTGAAATGTCGCTGAGGGCCACAAATGTACAGTACTTGAAGGGTTTCCTCCGAACTCGACCTTATTTAACCCCCACCCTTATTGCTGCGCCTGCCGTTGATGTCTCTGCCTACACTTGTAAAGAAAGCAGTGTAAAATTGCACATTCCCTGGCATAAAGCTATTACCCTGAAACAAGGCACCGCCATAACGTTACACGTTCTCAAACGGCACAGAAGGTGTTTTGTGAATTGTGAGGGCTTTCACTTTAATGTTGTAGATTTACACGTAGAGACTTATTCTACAGCCGATTGGGCAGTTTGGGGCTGAAATTCCCCATAGAAGTCAGAGGGGAATTTGGGCTGGTATAGACTAACCCCTTCATAGGACTATTGGTTTAAATTCACAATACAGTTGAGTTGGCTATTTTGCTGTGACAACCAGGATATCACTGCAAATGCTTCTATTTATTTATTTATGTATAGGCAGCTTGGACATGGATTAGCAACTATTAAAGAGACCAATGTGGCTATCGAAATTCCCTTTTTAAATTGTATTTTAGTGTATTTTTTTTTTATTATATATATCTATCTATCCTATACCTTGGAGATAATTCCATAGTTCTGTTGGATGTGTGCAGTACTTGCACACATTTCACTCACAGGGGGGAGAACAGCACAGCATGGAATGAAAATAAAATGCCCTATTCTCACCTCAATAAATGTGAATTACCAGGATGAGAAATTCACTCCAATTAAACTTTTGCACTGCGGACCTACTTGTTAAAGTATGTGAATGCTAAATATACTTGTCGTTAAAACATATGCAACATATTTCCATTTTGTACCAAAGGTTTTTGTTTTTGTTTTTTTCTTGTTTTTTTCACCCTTCAAAGCACAGCTACTGAAAGCAAACTCCTCAACCTTCGATATGACGGTTTATTAAATGTGATGTGCTAAAACCTATTAATGATGCTTTTAATTCCTTCTAATGGTGATGTCTGATACTGTTGAATTGACATTGCAGACTTATTACAGTATCTGTGTAGAGGTGATGAGTGAAGCCCAAGTACATAGCAAAACTGTTTTTGTATTACCTGAGATTACAATGAAGAAAAATGGTACATGTTACATGTAGCATGAGACGGTATTAACGGCCAACTTTCTTCAACTTGACACTTCTTTTCCAAGGTAATGGGAATTACTGTGGTTTTTGCTTTGCATAGATTGTCCCTAATAACTAAACGCAACACTACTTTTTTTTTTTTCATTTCTAATTTTTGGAAATTCCTCTGTGCTGCGACTGGTTTTAGATTTGCATTTAGCTTTTAAGGCCGTGATTATACCAATGTCGCCGGCGCAGCTGGAAAACAAACTGCCGAAATCCGCTGATGCTTTACATACCAGTGCGCCGCGCGGAGCTGCAGGGCGGCAGTCTCCTGAAGAGATTTGCCAAATTGTTTTCTTGACATGACGGCTGCGTCACGTGAGCGGTTCAGCCAATGAGGGTGAAACGCTCACGGCCACGCCTCTAATACTACTCTCCCTCCCCGGTATAATCAAGATGGGTGACGTCACAGAATAGCGCTGCAGCACTTGGTATAATTGAGCCCTAAGGCAGCAATGTCTATTATTGAGGGTGAGGGCAAAAACTTAACTTCTATGACAACAGGCTTTTCATTGAAACCTTATCCGGGGAACCTCATGTTGAACCTTCACAGTTGGTCATTGTTCCTATTACCCAACATTGATCTAACATTCAATGGCTGGACCCCATTTGTGAGCGCCAAGACTATTTCCTAAACTGGGAGCTCCTGGTGGATTTGAGCCATTCTGCGTCAGGAAACCACCCGTTTGGAAGTACAGAATAATTTTGGTTCCATAATGCAGGTTTCCTTTCTAAAGCGATGCACAAAAAACAAATCCATTCTTAAATAGCTGTTACTTACATTAGGGGGCAGAAAGTCCTGATGCCCGGGCTGCAGCTGCTGAGAAAGCAAACTGAATTCTTATCCATTAAATCAGTGTCTACAAATGTTAACACTGGACAAAATAACTTTTTTTTAGTTCTTGAGCTAAGTAATGGTGCATTGAATTCGCATTATTTTGCAACATCTTAACATTATTTTATTTTGACAGCATTCTCCCAGGAAAGCCAAAATAAGGAAGTGGTGATAATTAATTGAGGCCACTTAGTACATAAAGTGTTTAGGCCTAAATTTACTAAATAGTAATAAGTATTTGTGCACCAAATGGCCCCTTCACCTGCATGGAACATGGTTCTTTATTTTAGCACAATTGAGTCAATCTGGGCTCCATTGTAAATCGGTTATAGTGTTGGCAATATAAATGCTTCATGATCTGATGAACACCTGAACAAAATGGTCTGTTATCCAGATTTTGTCTGTAAAATGCAGTTATACATTTCCATTGCCTTGAGCATTGATAATCGGGGTAGTAAAAGCATCAAGTCTAAAAAATATAATCTCTCAGCTACTGGCACGATGTGTCCTAAAGTAACCAAGCCTCGGACTTAACCTTTTTTAAATTAGAATTTATACTGTATTCAGTATATTAAACCGATGTGGCCAATGGCACATTAACTAAACAAACAATCTCCCTAGGAAAACTGCAATTTGAATTTACAGTATGTACCTCACCATAATGATGCTAACTTACAAATAACCCATACAAATAATTTTATCCTAAGGGTTAAGATAACCTTGATAAACGCCCCTGCTGTTTGTCACTGAATTGCTGTGTCATACTGTTTTTCAAATGACTTAAAGGGCCGTTCAATTAATTCCATGTACCTATTTAAAGTCCCGTTCCCCCCCCCTTAAAACAAACCTCTGACATAAGTCGCCCCGCCGCTGAAACCCCATTGGCTTTTATTCTATAACTGGAAACATTTGTTGCACAACACTTGTTTCTGGAAAATTAAAGGGAAACTCATAAAAACATAGGTCACCCCCCCCCCCCTTGTCAAATATTGATTCTCCAACATTGAATACAACGATCAAACCAAAACTGAAGAACATAAGAATCCACAATGTAAGTCACACATTTGAAAGAAGTTTGAGGTGTGGGTGATCTTTTTCTTGCAAGTAATGTACAATGGAGTGAACTGCAGTCATCTTATTCTGTATTCTCATTTCTTGAAACCCCAACAAGGCAAAGTGGGGAACTGATATTTTGTGAAAATGCTGTTTCTCTTCCCCCACCGCCAAAAACACAATGGAGCATCTTCCGCACACAAAGGAAATTAAACGAAGCTATTTATGGCAATGAGAGTTCCCCTTTAATGTTGAAATCTTGATGCAAAACTGTATGGTTGTCTAACTTGTTGCATTTCCAGTTGATGTTAAATGTGATACAGTTGGTAAGATTTGAGTGAGCCGTTGCTGTCTTAATGAATCATCACAAATATTTTAAATGAGGGAGAACGGTTACCCGTTGCACTATATGTATGGGCACAGATTAAACAAAGAGGATTATGTTAAGCAAATCGGCAATAGGGTTTGAACCTTCGGCAGCCCTGCAAAACAAACTTGCCTTAAATCTGTTGCAATTGAGCTAGTAATTTGTTTTGAAACTGATAATCCACCTTGTATTTTTTTTTTTTTTTCAAATGCATTAAGGTTCAACCTTGTTATATTGTTGCACTGGACCAAGGGTGTCTGTCAAACTTACATTCAGTCCCATTCGAATACATTGCAACTCATTGGATTGCAGTCATTTCATCTAAGTAATACTCCTTCCCTAATTCTAGCCCTCCTCTCCAATTACTTTGTGCTGTTGAATGTTTTACTTGAATTGTTGCCATCCTTTAACAACCACTTTCTTCTCTTGTGCTGCTTCTGAGAAGGAATACACCATGCACAACAGTGTACAGAGGGCTTAGCAACTGCACTGCAACATGTGCTGCATGGAACAGTCACTGGTGCATTTTACAGCCAATGTATCAACGGAGCTTAATGGAATTCTCACAAGCAGCACCGTTCCCATTCTTGTGTTTGGGAGCTGCAGTTTGGCATTTTACAGACCACAAGGTTAGCTAGTATATTTCAAGACCCAGCTTCTTGATTTGTATAAAACAGAAGTGAAGACTTTGGTTTTTGGACCGCTTCCCACAAACCCTTTAAGGGGAGATGGGAATCGAGCTCCAGTGTTAACTGCCGTTCAAGTGAACACCCGAGCTCGCCGATTCCCAGCCTTAACAGACAAGGCCTTGCTATTTGTAAGTGGCCAGTTTCCACACTGCCGAGTGTAACTAAACTCTTTGGGATCCCTTGGGTTTCTCCTTTTGATCCACACTTTAATTTGTACAATTTATACTTTTGACTAACAAACAAATGGCAATTAGCCTTTTATGAAAGTGTAAGGAAAGTCAGAGGCTAGGAGAATTGTTGGTTTTATTTGTTACACAATAACACTATCCAAAGTAAAGTATGAACCTAAATGGGCCAGCGACATTCCAAAAAGTTTTAGGGATTTCGCCTTTACTGTAAAGGAACCCTTAATGCGAAATCACAGCCGCTCTATTTTGTTTCACCCAGTAAGAGACAATTATTGTAAGAGGACTTTATTCTAAGCCTGCTACAGTGGGTGCAAATTAGGGGCGGCCAAATCCAGTCCTCAAGGATCACCAATAGGTCAGGTTTTTACAATACCCCAGCTCCAGGACTGGTGCCTGAGGCAGTCTTCGACTTAGCCTCTGAGCCACCTGTAAAACCTGACCTGTTTGGGGGGGGCAGCTTGGACTGGAGTTGGCCACCCTGATTTAAATGAATGGGTACGCACATCTATTGGTTGTACTTGTAAGATAACAATGTTTGCACTTGCTGTGACTTATTTAAATTACATCCTTCGCTTATATGCTTTTTCATCGACCCTTTCATAGAGAACCCGGCCTGTTAGGGGAATAAAACAATGTTCCCATTTGTTTTCACATACAGCGAAATGATAACATTATTGGACATTCACACAAGGGGGGTAGTGTTTGAAACTGAATTACTTTTATAATGCATTTTGGTTCCCCCCCATCTTGCTTCCAACTAGCATAGTATTGGTTCATCATTACTGCGTTAATGTAGAACTTGTGCCAAATGTATATTAAATATTTTGGTGCTTTTCTAATCTGAGTTTTCATTGGAGTGTGGAATTACAAAAACCATTGCAGACAAAATAAAAAACCGGTTGGGAAATCCACCCTAACATTGTTCCTGGTAAAAGGAATTGAATGAATCACTACATAAATACTGTAGATAACGTCAATGTAATAATTGTAATCACATTTGGTAGGACCAATGCAGCCTTTGAGACCTGGCTGGGTTAAAACTAGTATCTGGTACTGGAGGGACATAGTGGATGAGATTGGGGAAAGAATAAAACAAAAAATATTGTCCAAGGTCAACCTATGCTAAATTTAGATAACAGATACAAATATAAGTATTTTGATCCAGAGGAAGCCAAACAAACAACCCCAGTGAAATATCATCCAATGACATCTTATGAGGGGAAAATCAAATTCCTGCCTAATTCGAATTAATGGCAAATCAGATTACTCCCTAGATCAACATCCTTCCCATGTTTACTTATTTGGTATATCCCTGTATACCCTTCCTTTCTAAAAAATCAAAGTGTGTGTGTGTGTGTGTGTGTGTGTGTGTGTGTGTGTATCTATTGTACCGTCTATCACAGTCTCCATGGGTAATGAATTCTGTTATCTTTGCATGTTGGTAAAGACCCCAACGAAAGGGTTTCATTTCCACATTGTGAAAGCCAGACCCATGGATATCAATGTCATGCTATAGTGGGTTGCTGCTTCAGCTTTTGTGTGACTGGAAAAAATATCTAATGTCCCCTCAAACATTACAATACCATAACCGTAAATGTAAGGTCCTGAGCTGCTGTGCTTTCAGGTGTCATTGGCAATAATGGGGATACAGTACATTGTTAATTACAGATGACTTTTGAAGCAAGTCCTGAATTTATAGGCAACAAGTTTAGTGATTTGAGAAAAAAAAAAACTTTAATGGATTTTTTTTTACATTAAGATGTGTACAAATGGTGCAGTCCGTATATTAAAATGAGATAAATGTCAGTTAGCGGCACAGTTCTTTTATTCCCATGAAACCAATCCCTGAAAACAATCCACTGGCACTAAAAGAGAGAGAAACATGTATTAAATCAGATGTAAGCACACGGGGGTGAAGTGGTTAAAAGGAACTGCCAAATACTGAATGCAGCCCAAGCTCGTCTAAGCCTCGTTCAGCAAGACCACTGCACAGATCAAGCGAAACAACCCCGTGCATGATGGTGCTAGCACAGGGGCGGACAATCCAGTCCTCAACGTCAGGTTTTCAGGATATCCCTGCTCAGTCGAAGACGGCTACCTGTGCTGAAGCAGGCATCTCCTGGAAACCTGACCTTGAGGACTGGAGTTGGCCGCCCTTGTGCTAGTGTTTCATTTTAAGACGCTCTGAATGTCAAGTTAACAAGACTTCAAACCTATTTTTGCCGGGGAACAGGACCATACAGAGGGTGTTTCCTTGAAGACTTTCAAAAAGCGTCTTTATTTTCCTGTCCATGTTCCTAATCGTGTCAGTTATATCTTCTTCCTATAAAAGAAAAAAATAACATGCCTTTTAACTTTAAGCCAGACAACCGGTTTGCATTTCAACCTGCCTGACACGGCTCCCTAAATTATGTTTGCGGTGCTGTCCTGAGCCCTGTATGTAACTCAGAAAAGTCACAGACACACACACACACACGTATACACAAACACACACACGTATACACAAACACACGTTGACACACACACACACACACACGTAGACACACACACACACACACACACGTACACACACACGTAGACACACACACGTACACACGTACACCTATACTCACACACATGTACACGTACACACACACACGTACACATACACACATGTATACACACACACGTATACACACACACACGTGTGCATACACACACACACACACACGTGTGCATACACACACACACACGTGTGCATACACACACACACGTGTGCATACACACACACACGCGTGCGCATACACACACGCGTGCGCATACACACACGCGTGCGCATACACACGCGTGCGCATACACACGCGTGCATACACACACACACACACGTGTATACACACACACACACACGCGTGTATACACACACACACACACACGCGTGTATACACACACACACACGCGTGTATACACACACACGCGTGTATACACACACACGCGTGTATACACACACACACACGTGTATACACACACACACACGCGTGTATACACACACACGCGTGTATACACACACACACACGCGTGTATACACACACACACGTGTATACACACACACACGTGTATACACACACACACACGTGTATACACACACACACACACACACACACACGTGTATACACACACACACGTGTATACACACACACACGTGTATACACACACACACACGTGTATACACACACACACACGTGTATACACACACACACACGTGTATACACACACACACACACGTGTATACACACACACACACGTGTATACACACACACACACGTGTATACACACACACACGTGTATACACACACACACACACACACACACACGTATACACAAACACACACACGTATACACAAACACACACGTATACACAAACACACACACGTATACACAAACACACACACGTATACACAAACACACACACACACACACACATACACATACATACACACACATACACACACACACACACACACACACACATGTATACACACACACACATACAATGTATACACACACACACTATCACCAGCACCACCACATCAGCACACCGGTATCCCATGCCCCCCCAGCACACTGGCATTCTCGGCTCCCCGCCATTCCCAGCCCCCATCAACACCATCAGCACCCACACATCGCCACCTTTGCACCTCCCCCATCGGCACACCCACATCCGCACCCCCACATCAGCACCAAACCCTCCCAAATCAGCACACCGATACAATCACCATCAGTACAGCCACAGCAGCACTACCACCGCACATGGGCCGTGTGGACCACTCCCCACCCAAATGCCACACCCACACCACAAACATCCCGGGCAACGCCGGGGCTCTCAGCTAGTATATATATATATATAAAGAAAAAATTGCGGGTTACAGCAGCACTGCCACCTCCTATATCAAAAAGAAGTGCCTTAGGGAGTGACTCAAGGAAAAGCTGGATCTGCCGATCGCATTATTGTTGAAGACAGCACATGCTAACACTGTCACCAACGGCTGAGTGGTGTCAATGTCATCTAAATAGCATCTGCCAAACTTATGAACCACAAGCTGACGTTTTGCAGAACGGATTCCGTCGGATAACCGAGGACCGCTTGTATAGAAGACCTTTAATAACAGGAGTAGTTTAGCCGGACACACCCATCTTGTGTTTTTTCGATGTGCTTGTTTTCCTTTGTATTTTGTGTGTATTGATATTATAGCGAGCACTGCCAATTCATTAACTAGACACTGGTTACCTTGGGAAGGGTTTCTTGGCTGGGCTGGTGCCCCGGAGGGACAGAGGTCACAGCGGTCTGTAACCAGTGATGTAAATGGCTGGCGGTCAGAGCTTTCCGACACTTCAGTTCACCTTGTGCACGGATATCCTGAGCGGCCACGAGAGCGCTTTGGGAGCTGTGGAATTCTTGACACGTATCACAGTGCGTTAAAATCATTACACACACACACACACTTCAGATTTCCTGAAATTGTGTTTTTTTCAGACCGTGTCGTTAAACGGATCAGGGAGGACGCTCCTGGAAAAGAGGTTCCCACCTCTAGCTCTCAAGAACCCCCAACAGCTCAGGTACAATTCTGCTTCAGCACAGGTGGCTTAATCATTTTGACTGAAACCCCCTGTGCTGAAACAGGAACATCCTTAAAACAAACTGGTCAGCTCGTAATTTTCTGGGAAGGGGGGGAAGGGGGAGAGGGACACGGTGTTTAGAGACCCTGCCCTATTCCCCAAAGCATTTACATGGGAGAATGCGCAAGGCCTCTGTATAGTCTCTTACCTGCCCTCCGCCGGGATCTGGTGACGCTTGAGCTCAGGTGGCTTAATCATTTTGACTGAAAACACCTGTGCTGAAACAGGGACATCCTTAAACCTGACCTGTTAGGGATTCTTGAAGACGGAAGTTGGGAACCACTGCTCTAACAATGAAACATGTGAGCAGGCTGCCCTGGTGTTGTGTGCTAAAAGTAACTTGAAGTCTTTACATTACTTCTATAACAGGGGTGCTCAACTCCAGCACACCGCCCCCCCCCCACCCCCGAACAGGCCAAAGACTGAGCCACCTGTGCCAAATCAGGGACTGATTGAGGCACCTGTGCTGAAGCAGGGATATCCTGTAAACCTGGTCTGTTGGGGGGGTAGGGTCTTGAGGACCAGTTGAGCACCCCTGTTCTACAGGTACTTATACATGAATTTCTATTTAATGGTAATGCATATTATTTAGTTCATTTTGAGCAGTCTTAAAATAATTTTACCATGTTCACTTGACATTACCCTTTGTGCAAAGGTCCTGTGACCTGCCCAGCAGCAGAGGCTGGTGACATGGGTAGAATTAGTATGGATTGTATTAATAAGGATTTCAGGATACGCATTCAACACCAGAAAACATTTTGCTGCAGTGGAAGTGGCCATTTACTTACTTAAATAACAGTATTTTGTGTGCTTCCTGTTTCGATGATTCGTCGGTACAAAAATAGCTTTGATATCTTTAAAATGGCTGAACCGCTGCTGGAGAACTTCCTCAGTTAAGGATTTCTTAAACCCAGACACATACATAATGCCTTTATTTTCCAGATCTTCCTCCATCTCCTTTAACATTTCCTCACAGTCCAATGTTCTCTCATTCATCAGCCTCTGGACCTATCCAACAGCAGAAGGGCTCAGCGTCAACACACACACTCCTCGTAAAGAAACATATGTCAGATGGAACACTTTAAAGCTGCCGTTTCCCCCCCAATGTGCATCAATACCACCCACACAAGGTTAAGTAATTAGCTAAGTTGCCGATCGATCGGCGAATCCTCAGCTTAGGGGTTCACTAAATGGTTATCAGTGCAGCAGAAGAGGACCAAAGATGCAACATCCTATGGGAAGATCATGTAACCAGGCAGTCACTAGATACAATTGGTGCACTGCTAATGCAGGGCTCAAAAAGGGGTGTGCGGAGCCTGTTTCAGAAGAGGAATGGGATGTGACTTTGTAAATGGTTGCTATAGAAACAAAAAATGCTTGTTACATTATAATACATAAAAACTGTAATTCAGAGTTTAAAAAAAAATGCTACCAGTATGTTCTCATAGTACAGAACTGATTTATTTAAAAAAATAAACACGTAGGATATTGCTTGGTCTGCAGCTTTAATGATGATCCATAGATAACAGGACAATTCAGTGAAAAGGGCCCATAACAGTAATAAATCAACAAAACTGCGGCAATCCCACTCTCATAGTAATATAAATACACATTTCTGGAAGAAACAGGAATACGAGTCAAAATATATATTAAAGATTAGGCAGGGGCTATTCTATGTGTAATCTGGGTTATTTAAAAGGTGCATATGCTCCCCCAAAAAGTTTTGTCCTCCCTAAGTGGGAAGCAGGGGGTCTCCGGAGCTGAACCACGTTCTTTTCAGCTCCGGTGACCCCCTTGCTCCCGATCTCCGTAGGGCGCGCCGGTAGCAGCTCCGCAGGTTTACATTTCCGGGTCAAATGAGCAAACAAAGTCGCAAGGGACGACATCACGGCTTCCTATTGGCCCGTGTGACACGAAAGTTTTAAATCCGCCATAGCTGCTACCGGACCTCCTCCCCCCCCCTATGGAGGTAAGAAGCTCCAGAAGCAGAGCAGGGGGTCCCTGCCGCTAAAATTAACAGCTCAGCCCCTAACACACCCACATACACAAAATACTTGTTGGACGTGTACAGTTATTTGTAACCCACTGGTGCTTTTCTACCGACCATGACTGATGCTCTTGATGAGTTCTGTTTCTTCATGCTAGCGTTCACCTGACATACAGACGCTCTCTCGTGCTACGTACCTTAATGCAGGACCCATCAACACACGTTCCGCTCAGAACCTCCACGGAAAGCTGAGCAGCCTCCAGAACGCTGTACTGGACACGGATATAAGGCTGTGCAAAGGAAAGGCAAAGACTTCTTATCTATAGAAATAGATTTGTAAAATGGCCATCTAGATCAGTCTTCAACTGAGCCACCTGTGCTGAAGCAGGGGTATCCTGAAAACCTGACCTGTTGGTGGCCCTTGAGGACTGGCGTTGGCCACCCCTGGTCTAGATCATGTTTATCTTGCCACTCAGAGCAGGGAGCTCAGCCACTCCAATTCGGGGACACAAGTAACAGAGCAGATCATTGTAGTGCATTATCACTAATGCTGCATGTGACGTAGGGGGTTGCCGGCCTGCTATAATAAAGGTCAAGCCTGGCTGGCTGCCTCTAGAAACCGTATTTCAAGGGCTGAAGTGTCAGCTCTTGGGTCTAGCTGTGCACCCGAATGTATTCTCCTGTATTTCTGTTCCCATTTTATGGTCCCCTGCGGGAATGTAAGCTAGGGATGCCAGGTATAGTTAGGATCCCTGTTAGGAAATAGCTGCAGGAAAGGGACTTTGGGAGCGGGAGAATAAGGGTGGATATTGGGGAGCAACTAGGGTTAAAAAGTGTATTAAGTGTTGCTGACCGGAGTAGCCGATAGTACTGTTATGTTACCCACCAATAGTGTATAATTTGCGAGTACCCGGCTGTACATAAGGACGGGGAGGGGTATGGATGTCCCAAGTAAAGTATAGCAAAAACCTGACCTGTTTGTGTACTTTACCTGTTCCCCTTGTCCCAGAAACATGAAACTTCGGGAGTGTAAGTTTTAGGTGAGATATTTGGGTCGAATTATATTCCTTTTGTTTTCAGGCCCCTCCAAAATAAAATGTTTTTGTCGTACTATAACCCTCCTCCCTCTCTCCCACCGTCCTTTACCCGCTGACGAGTGTTACCAGCGGCGGGATGCGGCATCTCGGAATGCTAAGTAGCAACCCGTTGTCATGGCAACATGGCGTCATTTGACGCCACGCAGCCCTGTTCACAAGTTGCAGGGAGAGACGTTGGAGAATGCCGGGAGACGCGGCTCCCCCGACCGGTAAGACTTGACAGTGGGTATAATGCACTCGCCCCAAGCGAGTGGGCGACTGCATTTGTCGAGCCCTGCAAATGAGTATACGAAGAAAACTTAAGAAAAAAGGTGTTGTATACATTATCGTCTCACGGGAAACGAAGTATAACTCCGTTAAAGAACCCAGAGTTCCTACTGTAGTAATGCTGCTAAACTGGGGGGGGGGAGGGGGATTACCTGGTATGTGTCTGCCACGATACTCAGTGAATGGATAGGACCACATGTCTTAAACACACTCTGCACGGATGTAAGGCAAAAGTCTTTCTTAAATGGACCAGCAAACACGGTCATCATCTCTGCAAACTTGGTTCTCATCTAAAGAAGTGGAAATGCCACATTACAAAAGCAAGAACATCAAGTGGTTCCTTATCAATCAGTTAAAGAGGCTGTCCAAGCAGCTTAAAAAATAATTAAATATATATGTTTTGTTTTGTTTTAATATATGCCACCTTTCATTACCTTTATTGAAAACTAATTAGCTAAGCTGCCGATCGATTGGTTCTCCCGTAATCGATCAGCAAAGATCCTGCTTCCCACGGTTCACTAAATGGCTGCCTTTCAGTTTCAGTCAATCCTTCAGTCAGTAACTCAGCAGCTACAATGTATCCTGATATCACCAAGATAAGATTATCTATTGTTACAGTTTGCAGCTCAAACTGCTGGGAATATTGGTAACAAATCATCACAAACAGGAAAGTGTTACAAATATCTTGCACTGCTGGGGAGGTGGGATAAACCTGCTATAGAAATCAAAGGATGCTCATTATATTAGAACGCATTAAAAATGGCATTAAGAGTTGAATTTTAAAATAATAAAAAAAGGGTAATAAGTATCTAATACTACAAAACTGATTTATTTTAAAAAGGCACACATGTAGAATATGGGTTGGATTGCTCCTTTAAGCTGGGTAGGATTTGCTATCGGCTGTTTTCCTAAAAGTAGTTAATATTTTTAGGACCTGCTCTCTATTCCGAGTAAATACGGACCAATGAAATGCGTCCATGTATCTTGTGCTTCTTCTGCTCCATAATAAAAATCCATTATTATTGACCCTGTGTTACTGTTGCTCTTTAACCCACCACCATACCTGAAGTATCCTTGGTTTGGGGGAAGGGCTCCTATTGAGAATGCCAACATTGCAGACTAGAGTGTGTTGATGTTAAGGTACATTAGACGTTCTCTTAACAGGTGCCACTGAGAGCTGGAAGTGTATTACTGTACATTGGAATTCTTCCTCCCACTGCAATATATTCCAGACCTCCAGGCGAGCAGATATAATAGTTCTCTAAATCAGGGGAGCGCAAAGTTTTTTTTTGCTGCGCCCCCCGTGTGCCGGCCCCAGCGCTCACGCTCCCCCTCTCCAGTGATCCGGCGATCACGTGACGTCCAGTCACCCTTCAGCATAATTTGATGTGCGTAACCGTGACGACGTGTCATTTGACGCCGCGTTGTAATGGCGACGTGACCAGAAGCCGGCTGAGTCCCGGCAAGTTGAGATTGCAGAGGCCTCGCGCCCGCCCCCCCCCCCCCCCTCTTTGGACTCTGGCTGCTGCACTTAAGTATTATCCCATATGGCACATTGACTCCCTATTGTGTATTTGGTGTTTTTCACTTATATAAGTTCACTAATCGCACATTATTCACAAGTTTTATTAAGATTTATAGTTCAGTGGATAGCGCTCCTTTTTCTTTTTTCATTAGAGCAGGGATGCGCACAGCTTTCCTCCTGCGCCCCCCTGCCTGGTCTCCTCCCCTGCTCAGCTCCGGCGTCACATGACATCCCGTTGCCATGCGAAGTCACGTGATGCCGGGTTACCATGGCGACGCATCACCGAAGACACCAGCAAGCCGGCTGAATCAAGGTAGAATAAAGTTACAGAGGCCTTGCGCGGTCCCCCGGCATTTCATTTAAATGCTTTGGGGGGGGGAGGGAGGAGAGCGGGGGACCTCTGTAAGCGCCACGCCCCTCCCCCCCGCCCCCAGAAAATCTCGCACGACGAAAAACGGATTACCTTTTCATTCATATCTTCAATGCAGTTCGTGTGAATGCGCTCGGGAGAGAACTGAACGACGCTGACGGGAGACAGAGGAACCAGAGTGCACGCTTTCTGGAGAACCTACCGAAAAGGATTGTACTCTTAGCATTATAAAAGCAGGCTTGCAGAAAGATTTTGGGGGTCCAAAAGGTCAGCTTCACTGAAGAAGCCATTTAATGGGTTAATTTAAATAGGGGAAAAGAAGTGCGGAGCACTACCACAGACAGAAGAGAGATCAAGAGGTAACTCCAATAAAAAAATATCAATTTATTAGATCAAATAAGAAGGACCTTGAATCCATGTGATCTAATAAATGTATATATTTTTTATTATTATTGGAGTTACCTCTTGATTTCTTTTCCGCCTGCGGCAGTGCTCCGCACCTCGTTTCTTCTTTTTGGACTCCAGCTCAGCAGATGTTGCAGACCTGGGAACTTCCGAACTGATCACGAGGACGTACAGCGGGCCGGCCCCCTAGAATATGCCAGTTCCTTACGTTTATCAACGTTCTCATGGAGGAGGATGTTGTTCGCGCCATAATCGCGAGGTGGGGAATCGGAGACTCCATTAGGCGTGATTTTTCTCTTACACGCATGCATGCACACAACGTATACACGTTACCCACCATTAAGGCGAGTTCTGGACTGTATGCGGTTCATATCATTATTCATCTAAAGCTTTTTTCTAGTCTGAGCACCATATCTTGTTGGAATACATTTTTGTCATTTAGAAGGGAATCTCTAGGCACTGGGCTAAGGACAGCCCCATCTGGAACCGAAACGCGTAGGCACTGCATTGGTTTACATTGTATGGCAAAACAAATCAATATTTTTATAGCAGAGTGCCCGCTGTCATTCTTCTACTTTTGCTTAATCTCCATAGGGGATTCATCACAGAAAGTCTCTGTGCAGCATTTGAAGGACATTTTTTGTTTTTGTATTTATTTCCATGTGTGCAGACACCCAACACATTTTTCACTCAGGTTCAGGACTATCTCTCTAGAAAGTTCATAAAAAAAGGTGGTGGATCCCACAAAGAGTCGAGTAACTTATTCCATTTAACATGTTTTAAAAAAATGTTTGGGATGAATAGAGCTCAGAGTAGCGGTTAATGCCAATTAATAGTGATAAAATCAACGCAGAACGTGCTATTACTTCGATGCATGGTGCCATGCTAATTACCTTTAACCTACACAAATGATATTGTGAAATAGTATGACACTCGCCTCTTCATTTGAAGTACACAGAATATTCTCAAATGGTTCTGAAGGGATAGTGTGCTTTAGATGATCCATTCTGCCCACATAAAGGATCTTCTGGCCAACAGAATCCAACGATTCTGCAAGACTAAAATAGATACACGTTGTTATCCAATGTCCCAATTACAGGGGGCTTCCCTAGGAAGAAACAGTTTACTGGATTCTGAATCCAATGACTACCATAAAGGGGCTTCAACACAGAGATAAAAGGGCAGGTCTTATGTCTGCCTACTGAATTCTGAATCACTTGTTTGGAGATTCGGAATGGATGACATTTTTAAGAAGGCCTAGACAACATTTCCTTTACAAAAGCAGTATGTGGACGGACAAAAAGGGAAGGAAACTGTAATTGTATATAATCTATCCGCCTACATCCTTTACTTATCAGTCCTGCTATGTTGTGAACGTGCTTATCCCAAATGCAAGATTACCTTTGCGGTTGCGCCAATGCAGATGTCTTTGAGGTTGTGTTCAATGGATGGATGTGCCCATTCTGTTTTAACACTGGTGTTTTCTTTTGCACGGTTAAGGAGTCATTCAGATTATTCATAGACCTTAGAACCTTCTGCAGATGCATGCGACCAACCTAGAACATCAAGTGAAGCCAATACTTACTTGATGGCAATGCACCACCAACAGTGAACAGACCCTCAAAAATGAAACGGAGACTCAAACCTTGTCCTCCTACATCAAGGACGGGTCTATAGCACAAAGCCACACCCTTTTCAAAGGGAATATCAGGGTTTACAAACCGCCATCTATATTCATCAAGCTCTGTGACAGGTTAACGCACAGACTTGAATGGGAGTTAATGCCCCTATGGGTGCGTTAACCCATAACGGAGCTTGGAGGACTAAACCCCCAAAGTTGGCAAAGAAGTCCCAGAAGCCCGTTGGTAGGTTCAATTGTCGCGTAGACTAGATTTCAGTTTTGCTGTGCTAGCAAAGTCCCACAAAACACTGACCAATAGCAGAGCAGTTTCCATTAGCATGACAGTTTCACATATGGGTTTTAAAAAATTGACGCAAATATACCAAGTACTGTAGTAGCGTATAACGTCTTCATTTTAAATAATTATTTTTTCTTGCATAGAAATTTTTTTTTTTTTTTTTAAATAAAATATTACAAACCTTCTCAGGTCCGTGGTGAATAAAATATTGAGCTAAATTCAGTGCGGCTTTTGCATCTTCTGATGGATTATGTCCAGTTACATCTTCACGCTGAATCTCTCTCCTAAAAAACACATTGAAGATTACGTATCAGAAAAATCAGCTTAATTAACTTTTTTTTTTTTAAATGGAATATATGCAGCATTTGATTACCTTTATTGAAAACAAACTACTTACGCTGCCGATCGATTAGTTGTCCGGTGACTGATCAGCAAAATCCTTCTTCCCAGGGTTTACTAAATGGCTGCCTTTCAGTTTTAATTAACCATTCAGTCAGTGTAACTCAGCAGCTACCATGTATTCTTATATTACTAATTATTGTTACAGTTTACAGCTCAAACTGCTGGGAATATTGGCAACAAATTGAGGGATTTAACCCTGCTCATTAGGTTTCGCGTTGGCTTCATTTGCAGGTCCATGTAATTAAACAATTAAGGAGATACTTTGTGTACGCAAATGATAACAAGCGCGGAGCGAGTTGTCCCATTGTATTGATACGTGTTAGTGTGTGAGGTTATATCAGTGGTGGGAAACATGATATACGTCAAGGCCCGCACACTACACATTGCACACACGCTTCATGGTGCCATGCTGGTGAATACAATCCTGCTTCTCTTCTTACACAGGGAACTAGTAACAAGTACAGGAGAGGGACGGTATTTATCACGGTATTGTCATTACGCAGCTAAGGGAGCGGGGAAAAGCTCCAACCCACGCAAGCAATATCTCAAATCCCTCTGCACTGGGGAGAGGGGGAGAACGGGCTAGAGGTGATGCCCCCCGAATCACCCACCAATGTGATATGATGACGCGGCTACAATGACTAATAACTACTGGGAGGGAGTTATTGCATATTTGATATCATTCATCATTACATTGGAAATTAAATAGTGTGTGTGTGTGTGTGTGTGTGTGTGTGTGTGTGTGTGTGTGTGTGTGTGTGTGTGTGTGTGTGTGTGTGTGTGTGTGTGTGTGTGTATAGTGTGGGAGGAATCTGCTACATAACTTTGTGTGGTCAGGTAAAGGTTTTGGGTTATACCTACCCTAGAATCGCTTGGGTCAAGAACTTCAGTTTAAACTTTCTCGCCGATCCCCGGGCATAAAGCACAGCTGTGTCAATGATGTTCCGATGTGTCATCTACAAAAGAGAATGTAATAATGACCGCGGTGTTCCTGCATTCGTCTTTCACTGGGTTTTGCGCTTCACTTTTTTGAGGCTGGTTTGGGATAAGGGAATCAGTCACGGTATGGACACAGAAATCCCGTTGTGTGCAGTATGGCAACCACGGGGTTAACCCGTGCACCAAGACGGCCGTCTAACCGCGCTGCGCTCTGGCAACATGGCTAGGTAACCAATTAAGAAAATGAAGATTTATTCATTCGGAGGAAGAAAATATACTTTTAAACAAAACGTGTTGGGTTTGCTTTACACGGCAAGAATACAGCACATGTTAACGCCCTGTGAGAACGTCACATGACATTTACCGCTGTACATGGCGGCTGCGCACTGCAGGGGGACCCTAAAGCAAGGCAAACGTTGGACTTGTTGATTAGGGCAGTAGCGCTTAACTCCAGTCCTCAAAACCACCTCTCCCCAACAGGTCAGGTTATAAGGATGTCCCAGCTTCAGCACAGGTGGCTCAACCAGTGGCTCAGTCAAAGACTGAGCCACCTATGCTGCAGTAGGGACTGATGGAGCTACCTGTGCTGAAGCAGAGATATCTGTAAAACCTGACCTGTTGGGGGAGGCTCTGAGGACTGGCGTTGAGCGCCCCCCGGTTAGGGATTGCTCGCGGGGTTGTGCTACACATAGTACAATTCCATTTACATGCAATGCCTTGTTTAGCTCCACTTCACACCCCCAAAAGTGTGTGGCAACTGAAAGGAAATGGTAACACACATCGCATTGTAAATTCAGGTACCAGTTTGGACCTTGGAACACCCTGAGGAACACATGGCCCCCGTCCCAGCCTTCCAGTGGGGTACGGTCTCACTGAATATAGGTGCTCATACATTATTCATAGACACAGGCTAGCAATTATTTTATTAGTAGAAGAACCTCCAACAGGTCAGGTCAAATTCTGCTGGACCGCAGGTGGCTTAATCACTTTGACTGAACCCCCTGCAGGGATATGTGGAAAACCTGACCTGTTGGGGGGGCGGGGGGAGGGCGGGTTGAGGACCGGAGAACCGCTGGTATAAAAGAATTGTCCCTCACTAACCACTTACTTGTAAAGCCCAGAGGTCATTGTTTAAGGAGTGACCCACTAAGACCGCATCAGGAGGGAGAAGTGTTTTGAGTTTGTCCTGGACGTCCTTCAGCTTAGTTTTCACTGGAAGAAGAAGCGTCTCTGTAATACCCGAGAACCTTAAAAAAAGGATGAAAGTGCAATGCATTATAGCGCAATACATCACAAGCCACCTGGCTGCAGTGAATTAAACCCTTTTAAAAGAGGGAAGAGAGGCAGGGGAGAGAGAACGAGGCAGGGGAGAGAGAAAGACAGAGGCGCAGTGGAGGGGGAGAGAGAGGCAGGGGGTTTCCCCCCCCCTTATTTAAATGGAAAACATACACATTCATATTCAGCAGATCCATGCATTGCACGTGCCTCAGGTAGACAGTTGAACAGAAGAAGTGGCTTAGTGGCAAGGACACTGTCACCCTGGACAAGTCACTTTATCTCCCTGTGCCGCAGGCAGCGGCAATCAGTCCTGTTTCCAAGAGCTGACAATCTGTGTGTGCCTGTAAACATTCTGTGTATAGAGCTGTGTACACTTTGCATATAGAAATCTTCCAGAATCCACGTTGTATTCTTAGTCTCTCGGGTACACAAGGGGTGTACACGTCACATTACACTTCTCACTTTTGTGAACCAAGTCCTTCCTTTACTTGATACACAGTAACAGTCTCGTATAAACGCTCTTCTACGTAGATATAATTAGCTTGTGACAGGGGTTCTCAAATCCACTCCTCAAGACCCCTTAACAGGCCATGTTTTAAGGATATCCCTGCTTCAGCACAGGTTGCTCAGTCGGAGACTGGGATATCCTGAAAACCTGACCTGTTGGGGGGCCTTGAGAACCCCTGGCTTATGATATGAAAATAAACTGGAGTATAGTGCAGAGTACCTGGTCAGATAATCCCGTATTGGATTGTCTGGCTTTACCAGCTCGTCCATAATGCACTGACCACGGGCGTCTACCAATGAGATTTGGGTGAGCTCCTTTCCTTTATCCGTCAGGCACTGCAAAAAAAACAAAGTACATCCCCTTTAAAAATGTCTCTGAACACAGAAATATGGAGACCAGTGGCAGTGACTGCGAGCAGCGAGATACCCGGTAAGGTCGTTCAATTAATAATTACTAATGTTACACGTTTTAAACACAGGGGTGGCCAACCCCAGTCCTCAAAGGCCAGCAACAGGTCAGGTTCTCAGGATATCCCTGCTTCAGCACAGGTGGCTCAATCAGTGGCTCAGTCATTGGCTGAGCCACCTGTGTTGAAGCAGGGATATCTTTAAAACCGGACCTGTTGGTGGCCCTTGAGGGCTGGAGTTGCCCAGCCCTGTGTTAACACCATTCAGATTCTAGAAAACCTCTCTGGTGGAAGAGGCCGCCTTCTAGTTAACCCCTTGTGTTCACGAAACAGACGGCATTGTGTTGGTGAAGAGAAACTCACAGCTACTTCTAAATAAAAGCAACTGCTAAAAACTATTGTACAGCTCGAACTATTAAAGTACATTTCAAGGAAATAGTACGGCAACATTACACAGGATTTACATTCAGTTTTATTGTTGGATGTAATCATGCACGAGGCCTACAGTAATTATTAATCATGCGATGGTGATTATTAACCGTGCACTGGAGACATGCGATGGTGATTATTAACCATGCACTGGGGACATGCGATGGTGATTATTAACCGTGCACTGGAGACATGCGATGGTGATTATTAACCGTGCACTGGAGACATGCGATGGTGATTATTAACCGTGCACTGGGGACATGCGATGGTGATTATTAACCACGCACTAGAGACATGCGATGGTGTTATTAACCACGCACTGGGGACATGCGATGGTGATTATTAACCGTGCACTGGAGACATGCGATGGTGATTATTAACCGTGCACTGGAGACATGCGATGGTGATTATTAACCGTGCACTGGGGACATGCGATGGTGATTATTAACCACGCACTAGAGACATGCGATGGTGATTATTAACCACGCACTAGAGACATGCGATGGTGATTATTAACCGTGCACTGGAGACATGCGATGGTGATTATTAACCGTGCACTGGGGACATGCGATGGTGATTATTAACCGTGCACTGGAGACATGCGATGGTGATTATTAACCACGCACTAGAGACATGCGATGGTGATTATTAACCACGCACTAGAGACATGCGATGGTGATTATTAACCACGCACTGGAGACATGCGATGGTGATTATTAACCACGCACTAGAGACATGCGATGGTGATTATTAACCACGCACTAGAGACATGCGATGGTGATTATTAACCACGCACTAGAGACATGCGATGGTGATTATTAACCACGCACTAGAGACATGCGATGGTGATTATTAACCACGCACTAGAGACATGCGATGGTGATTATTAACCGTGCACTGGAGACATGCGATGGTGATTATTAACCACGCACAGGGGACATGCGATGGTGATTATTAACCGTGCACTGGAGACATGCTATGGTGATTATTAACCATGCACTGGAGACATGCGATGGTGATTATTAACCGTGCACTGGAGACATGCGATGGTGATTATTAACCGTGCACTGGAGACATGCGATGGTGATTATTAACCATGCACTGGAGACATGCGATGGTGATTATTAACCATGCACTGGAGACATGCGATGGTGATTATTAACCGTGCACTGGAGACATGCGATGGTGATTATTAACCGTGCACTGGAGACATGCGATGGTGATTATTAACCATGCACTGGGGACATGCGATGGTGATTATTAACCACGCACTAGAGACATGCGATGGTGTTATTAACCACGCACTGGGGACATGCGATGGTGATTATTAACCGTGCACTGGAGACATGCGATGGTGATTATTAACCGTGCACTGGAGACATGCGATGGTGATTATTAACCACGCACTGGGGACATGCGATGGTGATTATTAACCACGCACTAGAGACATGCGATGGTGATTATTAACCGTGCACTAGAGACATGCGATGGTGATTATTAACCGTGCACTGGAGACATGCGATGGTGATTATTAACCATGCACTGGGGACATGCGATGGTGATTATTAACCGTGCACTGGAGACATGCGATGGTGATTATTAACCGTGCACTGGAGACATGCGATGGTGATTATTAACCACGCACTGGAGACATGCGATGGTGATTATTAACCACGCACTGGAGACATGCGATGGTGATTATTAACCATGCACTGGGGACATGCGATGGTGATTATTAACCACGCACTGGAGACATGCGATGGTGATTATTAACCGTGCACTGGGGACATGCGATGGTGATTATTAACCGTGCACTGGAGACATGCGATGGTGATTATTAACCGTGCACTGGAGACATGCGATGGTGATTATTAACCACGCACTGGAGACATGCGATGGTGATTATTAACCATGCACTGGGGACATGCGATGGTGATTATTAACCATGCACTGGAGACATGCGATGGTGATTATTAACCGTGCACTGGAGACATGCGATGGTGATTATTAACCACGCACTGGAGACATGCGATGGTGATTATTAACCACGCACTAGAGACATGCGATGGTGATTATTAACCATGCACTAGAGACATGCGATGGTGATTATTAACCACGCACTAGAGACATGCGATGGTGATTATTAACCATGAACTGGAGACATGCGATGGTGATTATTAACCATGCACTAGAGACATGTGATGGTGATTATTAACCACGCACTAGAGACATGCGATGGTGATTATTAACCGTGCACTGGGGACATGCGATGGTGATTATTAACCGTGCACTGGAGACATGCGATGGTGATTATTAACCACGCACTAGAGACATGCGATGGTGATTATTAACCACGCACTAGAGACATGCGATGGTGATTATTAACCATGCACTGGAGACATGCGATGGTGATTATTAACCATGCACTGGGGACATGCGATGGTGATTATTAACCGTGCACTGGAGACATGCGATGGTGATTATTAACCACGCACTAGAGACATGCGATGGTGATTATTAACCACGCACTAGAGACATGCGATGGTGATTATTAACCATGCACTAGAGACATGCGATGGTGATTATTAACCATGCACTGGAGACATGCGATGGTGATTATTAACCACGCACTAGAGACATGCGATGGTGATTATTAACCACGCACTAGAGACATGCGATGGTGATTATTAACCGTGCACCGGGGACATGCGATGGTGATTATTAACCATGCACTGGAGACATGCGATGGTGATTATTAACCATGCACTGGGGACATGCGATGGTGATTATTAACCACGCACTGGAGACATGTGATGGTGATTATTAACCGTGCACTGGAGACATGCAATGGTGATTATTAACCATGCACTGGAGACATGCGATGGTGATTATTAACCATGCACTGGAGACATGCGATGGTGATTATTAACCATGCACTGGGGACATGCGATGGTGATTATTAACCATGCACTGGGGACATGCGATGGTGATTATTAACCATGCACTGGGGACATGCGATGGTGATTATTAACGATGCACTGGAGACATGCGATGGTGATTATTAACCACGCATTCGAGACATGCGATGGTGATTATTAACCACGCACTGGAGACATGCGATGGTGATTATTAACCATGCACTGGGGACATGCGATGGTGATTATTAACCATGCACTGGGGACATGCGATGGTGATTATTAACCACGCACTAGAGACATGCGATGGTGATTATTAACCATGCGATGGTGATTATTAACCATGCACTGGGGACATGCGATGGTGATTATTAACCACGCACTAGAGACATGCGATGGTGATTATTAACCACGCACTGGAGACATGCAATGGTGATTATTAACCACGCACTGGAGACATGCGATGGTGATTATTAACCATGCACTGGAGACATGCGATGGTGATTATTAACCACGCACTAGAGACATGCGATGGTGATTATTAACCACGCACTAGAGACATGCGATGGTGATTATTAACCACGCACTGGAGACATGCGATGGTGATTATTAACCACGCACTGGAGACATGCGATGGTGATTATTAACCACGCACTGGAGACATGCGATGGTGATTATTAACCACGCACTAGAGACATGCGATGGTGATTATTAACCACGCACTAGAGACATGTGATGGTGATTATTAACCACGCACTAGAGACATGCGATGGTGATTATTAACCACGCACTAGAGACATGCGATGGTGATTATTAACCACGCACTAGAGACATGCGATGGTGATTATTAACCACGCACTGGAGACATGCGATGGTGATTATTAACCACGCACTGGAGACATGCGATGGTGATTATTAACCACGCACTAGAGACATGCGATGGTGTTATTAACCACGCACTAGAGACATGCGATGGTGATTATTAACCACGCACTAGAGACATGCGATGGTGATTATTAACCACGCACTAGAGACATGCGATGGTGATTATTAACCACGCACTAGAGACATGCGATGGTGATTATTAACCACGCACTAGAGCCATGCGATGGTGATTATTAACCACGCACTAGAGACATGCGATGGTGATTATTAACCACGCACTAGAGACATGCGATGGTGATTATTAACCACGCACTAGAGACATGCGATGGTGATTATTAACCATGCACTAGAGACATGCGATGGTGATTATTAACCATGCACTAGAGACATGCGATGGTGATTATTAACCATGCACTAGAGACATGCGATGGTGATTATTAACCATGCACTAGAGACATGCGATGGTGATTATTAACCATGCACTAGAGACATGCGATGGTGATTATTAACCATGCACTAGAGACATGCGATGGTGATTATTAACCATGCACTAGTGACATGTGATGGCGATTATCAATTGTACATGTCAAAGAACTTACCATTTCACAATCCAGTCCAAAAAGGGGGCTATTGTCTGTTGCTTCTGCATCACAGCCAGTGTGCACAAAGTTCCCTCCATCCTGAGAGCCTAGGAGGATAGATAAATGCATTAAGGGGTTTCTAGTCGGACAACAGGTCTTTTCAGAATGTTATTTATTTGGCCTCAGATGAACATTTTTTTAATTGTTTTTCTATCAATGGTGCAGTCATTTAATATACGAGCACAGACGATTCCAACAGACAATGCTGCCCACTCTATATTTTCTTCCACAGGAGCATGAAACACATTACCCGTTTTTGGATCAAGATTATTTGTCACTGGTCTTATTAACAACAGTAAATGTGTATTCGGAAACCTTGCGCTCGTGAATAAACGATTGATATGTACAACAACATATAAGTAATTGAAGTCAAAAGAGCCCTTCTTCAGATGTGATGTTCCCAAGGTGCCATCAGATTAGCAAATGTAACTTTGGGTTTTGCAACATTATAAACTGACCTACTAAGGGATACTCATTTTTCCTCATCGCCTTCTCAGAAAGCAGGTACTTGGTCAGGCCATGCTTTTTATGTTCGTATTTCTGCACGATGGGGTCTTGTGTAAGGCGGTGGTTGGTCTTCTCAGAAGAGTGACCTAGATCCGAAGAACCTAAAAACAGATAAGATCATCTTAATTGAACTCATATGTTCTCTTTTATAACCTTAATCTACTGCGGTAGTGAACAGTCCATCAGAAAAGTAACCGCAAGAGTAAATCAGTGATGCACTAAAAACAAAAACTGCTAATTATTCTTCGTGCAGTTTGCCGTCCTGTTGAGGAATGTAAGCACTTAAACACTGCTCTATCAACAGGGGTTTCTAAGAACCCTTGGGTTCCCCGGGCATCCCTAAAGGGTTCCCAACAATTTTCAGGTCATTTGAAAATTGTACAAATACAGAAGAATGTACAATAAATCTGATCTCAGACGCGCAATTAGGGAGGGTTGGGGTTCCTTACAATGCATCTGATCTCAGACGCGCAATTAGGGAGGGTTGGGGTTCCTTACAATGCATCTGATCTCAGACGCGCTATTAGAGAGGGTTGGGGTTCCTTACAATGCATCTGATCTCAGACGCGCAATTAGGGAGGGTTGGAATTGCTCAGAATGTCACAATATAATTATAGGGTTCCTTAACCAAAAAAGGTTAAAAAAACACTGACGTAGAGTATGTACACTAATAAATCAGCCGCGTCTGTATTTCTACTGAATGCTGGCATTACAGACCCTCGCTGCCTAGAGCAGCTATTCACTTTGCAGCCTATGTGACGTTGTTGTAGTCGATAAGTACCAGGCTGTGTCAAAGGTCTTCAGGGGCAAGTCTTGATTTTTACTCACACTGCAAATGAAGGAGGAAATTCACCAAGTGCCAACGCGGGGTTCTCTCACCACGAGTGTGTGTGTGTGTGTGTGTGTGTGTGTGTGTGTGTGTGTGTGTGTGTGTATATATATATATATATATATATATATATATATATATACAGTGTTCGACAAACCTATACATTTGCTCGCCCCGGGCGAGTGGATTTAACCCCCGGGCGAGTAAATATTGGCCCAAGCAGCACACGTTTGGTACTAGGTGGCGAGTAGATTTTTTTGTGTGGCGAGTACATTTTTTGGTGATTTGTCAACCACTATATATATATATATATATATATATATATATATATATATATATATATATATATATATATATATATATATATATATATATATATATATATATGCATATGCACCTTAACCCTGGCTGTGCTCAAAGCTGTGACCATGCAGCAAGCTTAAGCCTATAGGGAACCATGTTAAAAATGGTTTTTGAGGCAAAAAGTGACACTGTGTGCTCATTTGCATGTCATTTCCCAGAATCCCTTGCTGCAGTGGAAGTGCTGTATGCTGGGTGATAATGGGGAAAGGCGGGGTTGCAGACCTGCCTAAGACATGCAGATGAGCATACAGTTGTATTTGCATATTTGCTTTCCTGTGGAGGGTTTTTGTCACCTTTTTTACTCACCATAACTTAACTCAGTATTATGGTGTGTGTGTGTGTATATATATATATATATATATATATATATGTGCATTCCAAGTTGAATGTATATCCAGTAACCCCCTCCCCCCCTAGCTCCCGGGATACAGACCTGGAAACCTAGCACTGTCACTTCCTGCCCATCACACGGCCCTATGCACGAGATTTAACCCTCCATTATTTCCCCCTGGACGTGTGGAACCAGCGGCACTTCCCCTGGTAAATATCGTGGTAACCAGGGGGTCCGAGGAGCTGACGTTAACGTGGATCAGCTCCGGAGACCCCCTGCTTCCACACCCATGTTAAAAATAGAGGGGGGGGGGGAAGAGGAGATAAAAAGAAAATCTATAAGGGTAACTGCTGAAGGGGTCACAACAACAGAAGTCACGTGATCGCCGCGGCCCTTAAAACGGAAGAGGCCTCCTCTTCCCTGTCCCTGCACAAGAGATCGCGTCCTGCGCTCCCGACGCGACCTCCCCAAGGAAACGAAGTAGTCACTACATCTTGGGGCCCCAGGTGCTGCCGCCCCGATGTTGCAGTGGCTACACCTCGGGTCACCCAAAGGGTTAAGGCTTCAGATGAATGAATAACACCTTTTGCACCACGGCCATCAAACTGGTTTGTTTAGATTCTAAATGAACCATGCAGCTTTGTTGAAATTGTGATTCGATTACGAAGTAGGATGCAAAAAAATAAACATTTGACTCCAATGAATCTGCGCTGTTAGATTTCTTTACACAGTTATTCTCTCTGTACTTAAGTATTTGCATTATAAGAAAAGGGTACCTCAGTATAAAATAAAAAAATAAAAAATGGATAATTATAAGGCAAGATGCTTATTTGGAAGGTATTAATTAGTGCAGAACATTGCAACCGTGGGAGCCGTCCACGTAACTCCCTGGGAAAAGATTATACCTTGTCTGCTTTTGAGTGGATGTTCTGACATTAATTCTTCTCCCTCTCGGTCCCCGACGTGATTCTGTTCTATTCCAACCAAAGTAGCTAGAAAATCACACGCAGGAAGTGGCGACGGCGGCAAACTGAATCTCTGTCCATGAATAAAAACAACGTCAAACGCTTATGAATATGCAAAATAAGAGCATTATCTTTATATTATTATATATACACACACACACACGTCCAGTTGCGATAGAGCAGAATAAATGAGTTCTTCAGTATTAGGTGATCCCTAACTATTTATGTCATAGGACAAGCTTTCGAGAGTTCTCCTCTCTCCCTCAGTTCAGCAGTACTGGTTTACAAACCTCTGTTTTAGCTATAGATTTCTTTGTAAACCAGTACTGCTGACCTGAGGAAGAGAGGAAAACTCTCGAAAGCTGATCCTATGACATAAATAGTTAGTCCAAATAAAAAAAAAAAGGTATCACCTAATACTGAAGAACTGTGCTTGGGGTCCAAAGAATCACATGGCGCTATAAGCGGATCGCGTTAGAAATAATGTACAATTGTATGCATTGTACAATAAAGTATTTAAGATACCAATAATCGTGTTGTAAAGTATCCATAAATACGAAAATTGGGAGCAACGCTTGTATCGCGTTATAAGTGGATTCGTGTGGTAATGGATCGCGTTATAACGGGGTTGAGCTGTATATCTATAAATCAGGGTCATAGCTCCAAGACCATGAAACTTTGCATGCATACTAAGGGGACTCTAGGGGGTGTGTACCTGAGGTTATTTTTATTTTGGGAATTGTTTCCCTCCTATGGGTGTGTAAGAGAGGGAGAGGTGGGGGGGATTGGTGGGTGTGTAAGAGAGGGAGAGGTGGGGGGGATTGGTGGGGGTGTAAGAGGGAGGGAGAAGTGGGGGGGATTGGTGGGGGTGTAAGAGGGAGGGAGAGGTGGCGGTGTAAGTGGAGGGAGGGGGAGAGATTGAGTGTAAGTGCGAGGGGGTAAGAGAGGAAGGTCACTGATGGGGTGTGAGTGTCACTATAATTTTGGTTGGGAGCCTCAACGACTGGGGATTGGAGGGGGGGGAATCTCAGTGAGGGGCGTTTAGGGGAGGGGGGGGGGAGTCTCAGCGAGGGGGGTTTAGGGGGGGTCCTCAGTGAGTGGGGGTTGGGAGTCTCACGGAGTGGGCGTTGGCATGTAGCCTCCCTCACTAGAAGGTGGAATTCATGATCGGGTTACAGAGGGCACCATTATGGAGAGTCACAGTTTCAAGTTTGCAATGGAAAAGATGACACCAGAGTCCGGCGATCCATGCAAAGCCGAGTACTTAAGCTAATGGTTCATAAAACGTTATGGAAACCTACAAACATGCATACTTCCCCCAAGACCAAAACTGCTTCTAGAAACGTTTTCTGCATGTTAACTTAAATCCTCTTGGAGGGTCCTGATACAGCAATGGGCGACAGTCAAGGGGACAGTGTCTGCAGAGTGACAAACCCAAGTACAGTGCGGGTCAGGGAGTACCGGCGATGACTCTAAAAACAATGGCCCGGGCTTGAAAGCAGAAGAGTTCGGCTCGCATCCAAGTGTCAGCTCCTTGGGCAAGTCACTGTATCTCTCTGTAGCTCAGGCCCCAAACACAGTGTGAGAGCTTGTCTGGGCAGGGGCGGTGTCTGTATAATTCTGCGTACCGCAAGATTGTAACATCGGGAGAGAAGCCCTCTATAAAAGAAAAGTTATTTTTTTGCACTCACATGTGGGAGTCTCTTCCTGAGAGCGCGGAAGTGCGAATAAAATCTATAAAAGTGCAGCTGGCCGAGGTCCTGCAGTACAACGACAACCACACCGCGGAGGTGCCTCTGATGATAAATGTGACACCAGCTGCAAAGGAACACACAGCAATTAACATGCAAAATACACACCAACGCTGCCTTTTCTGTCCAATGTTCTGCACATTCTGGCAACTTTGGTTCCAGTCTCTCTAGATAAGAAGAAGTAGCAGTGGGACTTCAGAACAACTGTTCTGGCCCAGGCTCAAAGTAGGTACTGAGTAGGATCAGAGCGTTTAACTCGTGCCCTTTAAATACACACAGTCCTTCTATTTTCTGCAACTTTATTGGAAGGGGTATACAGGAACATAGAATAACTGGGGGGTTATTGTCAAGGCAACAGCAATGGGGAGAAAGCAACAATGTTTCAACTACACTGAGGAGCAATGGCTGCCTCAGAACAGATAAAACAAACATACAGAGAGGTTCCAGGACAACAACAGAGATACTCAACATCATTTTACAACACAATGTTAATTCTACAAAAAGTGAGTAAATTGTTATTGTATAATGAGCTTTTGTATACGGGGTTCTCCAATTATATCACCATTGGGCATTTCAGGGTGAGTTTTAGTAGCTCGGGGCTTTTGCTGACACACTTCAGTGTTGTAGTTTAATGCCTTGTGCACTTTTTTTTCCCCGTGAACTTTTACCAGAAGACCCTAAAGTCATTTACAAAGGAAACGCAAACCGGTGGCATTTTTGTACTCCATGCATTTATCTTCGGAAACTAAAATTAAAATGGAATAACTTGAACGCTATGACTTTATTAATACACTCTTTTCTCGTTTTATTATATACACACACACACACACACACAAATGTTGGCTGGTGGTAAATAAAAGGTTGAAATTGGGGGATTTAAACCCCCTAGTCCCAGAGTCTACCATGCTGTTTATCCCTGACGCAGTTAGCACAGCTTACGAAACGCGTAGGGCAGGAGGCGAGCGATTGGTGGTTGCCGGGAAGTAACGTCACCAAGCCAAGCCGCAAGTCCACCACTGCTACAATCGGCAGGCAGCCAGGCACGCAGGCGAGAGAACGGCCTGATATCGGAGAGACTACTGAGGCGCCCCTTTCACCACGGAGATCACTTTTGCTGCTCAGATACAAGTTCACGTTTGCGAGCGTACTGGATGTGATCTTTTTGACGTGTATAGCTTTCTTCAAGGCGCCCCACCATGACATGTTATAGGTTTTACTGCAAGGAATACAGTGAATATCTACAACAATAATTAAACTATTTAACAATCCCTAACATAAAGTTGGACTAGTGAACATCAGCAGGTGGGAGTTAGAAAACTAACACTGGGTCATAAGGGTGCTTTGTGACAGTGGGTGCTTATATATTACTGCAGGAGGTTAAGAAAATACGGTATTTTAGCTTATTAAAAACAGTCCAAATCAATACAACAAGCAAAAGAAACAGTTCACTGTACCTAGGCTGGGCGGCCTGACCGCATTTTCCTAGAGAAGCATATTTGAGGAGTTCATGTATCTGTGTGAGATAAATTTCACAATTATCTCGAAACAATGCAGGAGACAGCCTGGGAGCCTTCTGTGAATGAAAACAAGACAACAACTACTAGTATATTATTTTTAAAGGGGATTTCTTTTTGTTGGATCGATCTGTAGATATAGGGGGAAAAAAAGTGTAAAAGGTCCATACACACATGAAAATTGCATGATTTGATGCTGGAAGGGGACAGACTGAATGGAAGAAGAGGAAGTACTTCCTTATTGGAAGAGGAGGAAGTACTTCCTTATTGGAAGTGTAGCAGATGCATGGAACCGCCTTCCAGCAGAAAAAGCCTCCCAGCAGCAGACAAAATAAATTCGAGTGACTATATGGCATTGGGACGTACCCAACAATAGATGCAGATCAGTGGCAAGAAAGGAACATGGGAAGACTGGATAGGTCAACTGGCCTTATTTGCTGCCTGTTTCTGTAAATGAAAACAGATATATAGATATATTTTCAGAGACCCTAAAAACTCCATGCTGCAGAAGAGATTGGCTGCCTTCAAGTAAATGGGACTAAAACTTCCCCAGCGCGGGGAAGTGACAGCTTATTGAAGAAGGACGATGTGATTTTCACAACCAAATAAATGTGCGCTAGAACAAGAGGTCACGCAGTGACGCTGGAGGAGATATGCAAGGAAGTACTTCTTCACTGAAAGGGGTGGTGGATACGTGGAACAGCCTCCCAGAGATGGTAGAGTCTAATACAATACGGGAATTCAAGCATGCTTAGGATAGAGATACAGAGAAGGCTACCTTAAATATGCTAGAAAGGCAGGGATCACATATGGTCTGACGTTTCACGGCAGATGGGAAAAACATCCGGCTCTTGACTCCACTTTGCGCTCCTCCCTCAGCTCTGCTCCAGACTAACAACCTGGTCAGGAACTACAACTCTTCCCCATCCTCCTCTCTTCACCTACATGCTCCGCTTTCTCTATGTCGTTCTCACACTTCTAACCCCCAGACACTGGCTAAATTCCCACACACGCATGCTCCACTCGCTCCTCTGAACACCTCTGGAGGAAATTTCACACGCTCGCAGACTTCCTTCACTACAAATGTATCCTATTTCAACTCTACCCTCTCCCAGGCTAAACAAACCTACTTTTCCTCACAAGTCTATCCCACGCAGACTCTTCTCCGTCTTTGACGGTCTACTCAAACCACCGTCTGTTACCTGTCTTTCTTCCTCTATTTCACTTCAGGACTTTTCTGACTATTTCAAGACAAATGTGGATTCTATTCGCCAAGACATCCCCTCTGTATCCTCCTCACATTCGACACCTCTTCCTAACTCTCCTCCTGCCTTCCTTGACTCCTTTTCCGCTGTCAGAGGAGGACGTGTGACTACTTATCTTTTCTACCTCTTCCACCTGTCCTCTTGACCCCATTCCTTTCCCTCAAAACCTCTTGGTCCTACTCTAATCCCTACACATACATCCCTCTACTCTGGTACCTTTCCCGTCTCCTTCAAGCCCGCAACAGTTATACTTTTACTCAAAAACAGCAAGCTTGACCCTACCTATCCAACTATCGCTCAGTCTCCCTCTAAACTCCTTGAACGCTTTGTATTCTCTCGCTTGCTCCATTTTCCCACCACCTACTCAAAACTAGACCCTCTACAATCTGGCTTCCACACTGCTCACTCCACTGAAAGAGCCCATACCAAAATAACTAATGACCTCCATGCTGCAAAAGTTAAAGTCATTACACTACGCTCATATTACTTGACATCTCTGCAGCCTTTGATACTGTGGACTACCCTCTTCTACGTCACATTCTCCATACTCTTGGTATTCGTATCCTGGACTTCCTCTTACCTCTCGCACCGTACTTTCAGAGTCTCGTTTGCCAACACCTCCTCCTCTATCGATCCCTTCTCTTTACACTCTCTCTCTCTAGGTGACCTTATCACATCTCAAGGGTTCAAATATCACCTCAATGCTGATGACACACAAATGTACCTTTCAACCCTCCCTTACACCTGCTGTACAGACCAATGTCTCTGAATGTCTCTCCGCTTTATCATCCAGCCCTCCGCCGACTCAAACTTAGCATGTCCAAGACAGAACTGCTCATACTTCCTCCCAAGCCCGGCCCTACTGCCCCTTTAAACATTACTGTTAGCAGTGCTGTCATACACCCAGTATCCCAAGCACGCTGCTTAGGTGCCACACTTGACTCCTCCATCACATTCACAATGTAAATAAAACCTGTCGTTTTTTCCTCCGTAACACTGCAAAGATGCGCCCTTTCTTCTGGTCGCTCTACTGCTAAAACTCGAATGCAGGCCCTCATTCTCTCCCGCCTCGACTATTGTAGCCTTCTACTGTCTGGTGTTCCTGCCTCTCATCTGTCTCCCCTACAATCTATCCTAAACGCTGCTACTAGAATCACTTTACTCTTTCCTAAACCTCAGCGTCTCCCCTGCTGAAATCCTTCTACTGGCTTCCTATCAAATCCTGTATTACACTCCATTCTTCTCCTCACTTTAAGGCTATACACTCTTCTGCCCCTTCTTACAGCTCGGCCCTAATTTCTCACTATACAGAACCGCAACTCTTGCTTTCTGCTCAAGGATGTCTTCTGTCTGCCCCTTTCTAGCTAGAGTCCTCTCCTGCCTAAAACCTCTCACTCACTGCCCCACACCTCTGGAATATCCTTCCCCTCATTACCCGACTGGCACCTTCTCTCTTTCCACCTTTAAGACCTATCTTAAAACACAACTCTTTAACAAATCACATGGGTAGCTCCTATGGTTGATACTATACATCTCGGATGCACCGACCTTGGCCCCTTGCAGACGCTCTTACCAGAACTTACCTTTCTCCCTAATTACCACTTGGATTGTAAGCTCCTCGGGGCACTTTCTTATTGTTATGGTCATGTCTGAAGCGCTTAATCCCATTATGTGTTATATTATTATGTCACATGTATTACTGCTGTGACGCGCTATGTACATAAATGGTGCTATATAAATAAAGACATACTGTACATACATACTACATGGCCAAGTGGTTTTTATTTACCATCAAAATCTGTGTTTCTATGTATGTAAAGATTACCTTGATTGTCTGTACATCTGAACAAATTATTTCCTTTCTACTGTTGGTTTCGGTTTTTCTCTTCTTGGATCTTCTCTCATTTGCTTCATTATTTCTGGGTTGTTTGCAATGATTTAAAGGCTTCTCCTCAGTCATTTTCATCCTGGAACTGCAGACATAAAAAAAAGCAAAGAGGCAGAGTAAATTAAAAGCATATAATGGCTCTTAATGTGTTTAGTTTATGCCAAATTGTGTTATTTAAAGTGTTGCCCTGAACTGTTATAATACCCCTGAATAAAGGCAATCTAAATAGTCAATGGAGCAATAAAATATTGTTTCACTCTATAATTTGTCTTGTGCCGATAGAGATAGAGATACACATACATACATACATACATACATATACTAGCTGAGAGTCATGTGAGGTCACGTGACCCACGGCGTCATGTGAGGTCACGTCTCCATGATAACGGGCGTCATTTGACGCCGCGTCGCCATGGAGACACGTGGACAAGAAGCCGGTAAGTAAATTTACAGAGGTCTTGCGCTCTTAGCACGGAGTCTCTAATCGCTGCGTGGCCCGTGTCCCCCAGTTTGCGCACCGCTGATCCAGGGAATAGCTAGAAACTGCCTTGTAACTGTACTGAAGAGTAATAAACCCATTCTTGTTTGCATATACCTCCTGCCTGGTGCGTGACCTTACTAGGGGGAGAGGTAATAGTTCTACCGTGGGAGATCTCCTTCAATTCTTGGAGCCTACGGCAGGTGGAGGCGCTGCACTGCTAAAGAAATATGTGGGTTATGAACCCCAGAAGCCTGTTCCTGTGTCCAAACTACAACCGGAGGACGACTTAGCTCTCCTGTTACCAAAAGGTACCCATGCACCACACGACCAGTAATGGCCAAATCTTATCTCCCACGGGGTGGAGGAAACACTGTTACATACACAGGGGGGAGGAGGGGTGTGACAAAAACCCTCCCATAGCCACTGGCTATGCAATTCTGTAACCCAGGCTGTGCTGAAAAGCTGTAATATGGCAGCCATAAATGTATAGGGGTCATGTTAAAATGGATAAGAAGCAAAATATGACACTGCATGCTCATTTGCATGTAATTTCCCAGAATCCCTGGCTGCAGTGGATGCATTGTTTGCCAAGAGATAATGGGGAAAGGCAGGATTTGCTCATTGTTTGTATTTGTCTCATTGTCACTGTATTATTGTATTACTTTATCAATGTTTGAGTTTCTCTGGGACATTCCCCCCAAACATTATATATATTCTGTGTACTCTGCATACAGATGGAAACTGGCACTGCAGGGGTCACTATAATAAGTGCCTGTCACCCTGCTCCTCATAGGACATCACTCTATATAATGATACTAAGCCCCCTATAGAGCAGCCTCCCCAGCCCACGTGTTCCCTGCTACTCACCACTCAGCAACAACCCAGCCTCCATCGGGGATCGATTAGTCGCACTGCCCACCGCCAATTCATGCCCTTAACCAAGCCCTCTCCAATCGACCCCCAACTCTCCCCACATGTTTCCCTTTGCGGAGCTGGAAGTTACGTCACCGTTGCCGACGGAAGTAGGAAGCAGAGGGGAGGGGGAGAGTGATGGTGCCTGTTTCATTGCAGCAGATGCCACAGGCGGGTAGTGTGTTTACCTCAGTATGTGCGCTGCCTCCTCACTTTATATTATGGGGCAGCACAGGGCAGCAACATATTAACTGTAGTTTCATGTGTTCACATTATTTGTACATAATATGAAATCTATTTAATGTTTGCAATCATAATAAGGAAGTGAATGGGGGTGTTTGCAGGTAAGTTGCTCATAATAATTATAATAGTAATAATAATAATACTTTTTGGCTTTATACTGTATATATATTCTCTCTTTCACTTTTTCTCTTTCTCCTCTGCAGAGCTTGCTATTTACATGAGGGAGAAGGGGCTGGGATTTTAAACCTGTTGCTGTCAGTGATTTGTACATCGCAGTGTATGCAGGCAGAGCTTTAGGACATGACTATACTGGGTGGCATTAAAGTACAAACAATGGGGATAAGCGGCAAGTAAAGGACCATGCAAAGAGACACCCTGCCCCGAAGAGCTTACAATCGGCAATGTGTTGCATCCCCCTCTGGCAGTTGAAAGGGTTACCTGCTTTAACCAATACGAAAGCAGGGATGTTATTACTGGACGAGGACTCCCACCACAGTGTATGGTGTTTCTACCCATATGTGTGAGAGGGATCTACGCCTGCTTGTTTGTTAGTCGGTCGAGTAAGATATTCTGAAAGGGCTATATTTGCTAAGCAGTGCTACTCCTTAAGACATCTTCTGTCTCCTTCATAGATAATATATGGCCCATTCCAGCACATTCTAATGAGTAGTATATGGGGCATTGGTTACAGGGAGACATGTTCTGGACCCTTTTTAAAATACCCACCATTGTAACTTAAAAAATTATGACTTTGTATATATTACATATCCTTGTGCCTTTGGAGACTTGCCTTTTGGGTTTAAATTGATCAAATGTTCAACTTATCTTAAAAACAAATTCATGCTGTGTAAGAATATATTGTTTTTGTAACTAAAATTATTTCTCTCCTTTATTTTTTATTGCAGTAGAAGATCATCTGCTCAGGAAACTAAAATGGCGACAAAGCAGCTGGCAAAGTTAGTTAATGCGTGATCTTTTATTTTCCAATAATTTTATGAAACAACCCAAAATATTTTAATTTTATTACTTAACAAACATGCTGCTAGATCTACTAGGGAAAAATTGGACCCAAAGTTTGACATTGTACTCTGAGCCGTATTTTCTGCCTAGTTTTTTTTTTTTTTACTAGGTGGGAAGCTGGAGATCTCTGGAGCTGAACTGTGTTAATTTGAGCTCTGGGGGACCCTCTGCTTCTAGAGATACATTCCTCTGCAGGTCATATCTGTAGCACTCCTGGCTGGGCATGCAATATGCCAGGTTGAATGTGTCCCACCTGATCTGGTCAATAGAAGCCGCAATGTCACCCGCCACAGCTTCTTATTGACCCGCGTGACATGGGACCTAAAAACATGCAGGAGATAAGTATTTGGGGAATCGGGGTGTCCCCGGAGCTGATACAGTATAACGTTTCATCTCCAGAAACCCCCTGCTTCTCACACAGAGGGTAATTTTTTTTTTATTATTACACCAGGATTAAAGTAACCATTGCACAGAAAAATGGATATCTGATAGTAATAAGAACTGTATGGCATTTAGAAGTAACACCAGATATCCTAATGCCTTTGCCTGTATGCAAGGCGCAGCTGATACTGTGCAAACTGTTATGCGGTGGGTAACTTGCTTACATCTCATAAGTATGAAAATTGTGCAAATAAAATAACAAGTAAAAAATAATCTTAACTATTTTTATTTTCTCCTAGACAACTTGGCTTAATTAGGAAAAGCTCCAAAATGTCTTTGAATTCCAAAAGTCTGTGCGGTCCCAAATCTAGTAAGTACCCCAGCTTGTGGAGCTGTTCATGATGATATCTTTGCTGTACTTTCGTACATAACAAGATTGTCTTTGGTCTGTTGCAGAACAATTTTTTGATTACTTAATCATCATTGACTTTGAGTCTACGTGCTGGAAAGATACCAAGCATTATGGACAAGAAATCAGTAAGTGTCAAATTGAAGGGACTCTACATTACTATTTCCGTGGGAGGTATTTATATGGCTGCTATAAAGGTGTACTTTATGTATTTTTACCTATTTTCTCTTACTTTGTTTGAATATCTCATCTTTTTAGAATACATTTCTGCTCCATTCAAACTTTTCATCTGCCCTTTGATCATTTATGATGAGGCTGTCATCTTTAGTAACCACGCAGAAAAAGAAAATGGTGCATTTTTTTCTTTTTTTGTAAATTATCACTACTTTGGCACTATTAAATACTTCAATAAAGAGACTTGATGCGCATATACCATTTTTATTTCTCTACTAAGTCTTCAACAGCTGCCAATTGTCATTTGTGAGATTACGGCACCTTTAATCTACAAATGTTTTGTCCGCTCAATTCTAGAAAACAAATGCAATACATTGCTCTATAAGGAGCATTTGTAGATGACTTGATAAAAATCTGATTTACTGAAGTGGCTCTTGAATACCAAATGCTACTACTGCTTTACAGTAATGACAATGGTTATTTAATCCAAAGGAATCATGCAAACATTATTGGCTATTTAAAAATTGCTAAACAGACAAGTAAAATCATTTTTATCCTTTGAAGGATGTGGGGCCTGGATTTCACGGTATCCTGTAGGTAGATTATGCATACTAGCCTTCAGATTTATAATATATTAAAAGTCTTAACGCTAATATTGTAGCAATGCGTATTTGTTCTTGCTTCTAGTTGAGTTTCCTGCCGTTTTATTAAATACCTTAAATGGAGAGATTGAGTCAGAATTCCACAATTACGTCCAACCCCAGGAACATCCAATTCTCTCCAACTTCTGTACAGAACTGACGGGTATAACACAGGTAAATACGTTTGGCATTTGTATTAATGTATGTGGGAGACTGTAAACAAGTTCTTTTAACTTACTAAAATAAGATTATATGTTTAACGGACAATTCATATGTTTCGTTTTTATAAAATTAACATATATGGCAGAAAACAATATTAGGATCTGTATTATTTGCTGTTAAGTCTTCTAGTGAATGTATCATGGTATTTATAACTTGTGGAGCAAAACTGTAAATCCACTTTTTTTAAATCAAATAAATAACAGGTTTTGTTTTTTTACAGTGTCAGGTGGATGAAGGGATTCCGCTAAAGATCTGCTTGTCCCAGTTTTCCACCTGGATTCGGAAGATCCAAAAGGAGAAGAACATAGATTTCCTTAGCGCTGTGCCGATCCATTCTACGTCCGAGAACAAGATGTGTGGTTTTGTAACTTGGTCAGGTAAAAAATACACAACTAGAGGATTTGGTATTTTTGGTAAATAAATTGTTACTAAGATTATGATGCCTAAAAAGTGACACAAATTTGCACTCTGCAGTAAAGGTATTAAAATACTTTATTCCGGGCTCCACAAGTCTGTTCCAGTCCTGCAAAACCTTAAAGCCTGAGCTGATTGCCATTTTTTTGCATTTTATTTTTAATTTACTTTAAAAAAAAAAAAAAAAATCTCCCCTTTTCCAATGCTGGTTTTTAGTTTATTTTTTCCTTTGTTCATGAGATAGAAGTGTTTGAAGGTTAAAATCAAGCTCTTCTCAGAGCCCATTGCAGTCTAAGGTACCATTGTAACCTGAAAAGAGATGACAAAATCATGTGTTTTAACAGAAAAACAAACATATTTTTTTTTTTAAAGGATGTGCTTATACTATCTGAGTTAAACTCATATAGACTTCCGGATGGGATTGTTGCTGTAAAACCGCACAAATTAAAGTTGTGAGTGTACGCACCCCAGCATAATAAGAGGGTGATTCACTAAAGTCCGTTGCGGGATAACGTACCCAATCTGGGTTTTTACGGTGGGTCAGGTGCGTTATCTGGCAAACGGACCTCAGTGAATCTCCCCCCTAAGTGGGCGGGATTGTTACCCTCTTTACTTTTACTAGGATTCCTTTAATGCTTCAGTTTGTATATTGTTATATTAGCCAGCTTGCGCTCTCAAGAATAATTTAACAAAGTTCAAAGCCATCTACCCATTTAGAGACAGATGTTCATCCTGTTGGGCAGTGTTGTACGGGCTCTTTATTTTGGAGCCTAAATCGGGGTGAAAAGCTGAAAATGTTTAATGACAACTGGATTAAAATGCGAAGTGCCTGTTATAAAGATATGAAAGCCAACATGCCAACCATTCTAATGTAGACGTGTGCGTAGAATTGTCTGTTCATTTGCTTATTTCTTAACGATTTGTTATTTCTTTATAAAGTTTGTATTGGTAACTAGGCAAGATCTTTTGTGATCTTTTCTGCAGACTGGGATTTGGGTGTCTGCTTGCTGTATGAATGCAAAAGGAAGCAGCTGAGAAAACCTGAGATACTAAATTCATGGATTGATCTCCGAATAACGTACAAGGTGAGCAAGTCATTAGAACCTTCAGGCGAAGTGTCTTAACTTATGTGCATCATGTACATCATGTACATCATGTACATCAGGGGTTCTCAACTCCAGTCCTCAAGCCCCTCCCAAACAGGTCAGGTTTTCACTGGTAGTTCAATCAGTGGCTCAGTTGAAGACTAGCTCTGATTGAGCTACCTGGGCTGAAGCAGGGATATCCTGAAAACCTGACCTGTTTGGAGGGGCTTGAGAACTGGAGTTGAGCCACCCCATGATGTACGTTATAATATAGATGACACTAAACAGATTCTACTTTCAAGTGCTTACACAAGCTCGGTTTCTGTAGTGTAATGATTTACGATGTTCTCACATGGGAAAGGTCCCCAATTTGAAACGAGGCCGAAACCGCGCTAATGCCTACACAGCTGAAATAAACCAATCTAATTTTTCACTTTCATTATTTCAGCTTTTCTACGACCGTAAACCGAAGGGATTAAATGGCGCTTTACAGGATCTGGGAATTGAATTCTCGGGAAGGGAACATTCTGGTATGGTTTGATGGGTCTTAATAGAAAACATGGTGATTGATAATAGCTGTAACATTCCTTATGTTAAAGCAGCAATTCTTCCCCCCACCCTACCCATATCTTATCTTAGTCTCTTTTCAGTATTGAAACGGGAGTCCTCCGGAGCTGAACTGCACTATTTTCTAGCTCTGGGGACCCACTCGTTCCAGACATACTTACTGGTTTAGTTGCAGGTGGGCACCAAATCTTTTAGGGCCAATAGCCACATCATCGGGGGGATGACATTGCAGCTCCCTATTGGATGACTACGGGCGCCATCTTTAAATATTCACCCCCAAAAAAACAGAAGAGCGGGATTGCTGCTTTAACTAGTTTGACAATTATATGTATAGATTTGGGGGGAACTAGAGTTCACACACTTTGAATTGCCTCTAGTGGATGTATATATTTTATATAGTGCTCCAGTGACGTCACCCATTTCAGTTAGCCTTCACTGCCTTACACCATAGGCATTGATCGTGTGCAATCTGTAATTTATAGTGCTTATGTTTAGTTTTCCAATTATTTTGGATTAACTATTTGGCAATATTCCCGAATAGCACCAATTGTATTCGGTTCATTCTATTCACCATTTAATCTGGTACCATTTTTTTAACCAATATCAATAAAGCATACTAAAACACTATTTATAGGTTTGGTTCAGATTATTCCTGTGCTGTTGCTTTTTTACTAGGGTGACTTACCCCTCAGATTTTGAGTGCATTAATAGGGCCTTATCTGTATGTTCTGTGTCTCTACATCATACAGTGTTCTCTGTGTTCTGATTAGTCTCCTTGCCCTATTGCACCAGTCTGATTCAGTGATCCTAGCGGTCACACTAGGTTGAGCGGGTGCAACCCCTATATTGCTCTCTATGTATAGATTTGTCACAGGTTATGATACGTTTTTAACAAGACCGAACATAGTTCTATCTTGACCCGATGTATAAACATGAAGTAGACCTTTGAGGTTTTGCTAAATCTGTACACTATTACATCTATGCAGAACTCGTGTGTTGGTCAAATCTACAGAAAATCTATACTTCTCCAAGACAAACATACACACACACGTTTAATTCACCCTGCATGAATACCATTCATCGCTTAATATGCACATGTGTGATGTGAAGTAATATTGTAACGTTGTTTTGTTTAAGGCTTGGATGACTCCCGCAATACTGCAAATCTCGCTTGGCGGATGATCTGTGATGGATGTGTGATAAAAATGACCAAATCCTTGGATAAGGTTAGTTGGTTCTTCCGGTCGCCCTTTTTTCTTGCATCACCAAGTCATGACATGTAAGCGAGACGTAAACAGTCTTTCAAGCCGCAGAAAACGGTACCATTTTAAACCTGAATTTGATTAAGCATGGTATACATTGGTTGTTGTCGACCTTGCTGAGCAAAGCTGCGATGATCCGTTTTGAAAAGCTCTGGCATTTGTTTATGAAATGTAGGTGCGCCCAAAGATTACCTGTGCGCAACCTCGGAATGCGTTTCCAGTGCGGGATTGCAATTCTGGACAAAGTGATGGTGTTCAAGCTTCAACAAAGAACATGGCTATCATCGACAAGCTAACTCTGGAGGAAAACCCCACTTCTATATATACGGATATATCTAGCATACCGAATGCTCGGGAGTCTTATTCCACTCATGTAAGGAGTGATCAGGCTGTCGCAGCTAAAACTTCTAATGAAATCAAAATTCAAGAATTACCAACAAAGACTTTAATAAATGGACTTTCTACTACTCTCGGGAATTACCAGAAATATCGATCTACCTACCGCAGTTCACTTACCACCTTACAAAATGGAGTAAAAATTGGAGCCTTTACATCTACACCTACAGATAACTGTTGTCTTGGCACTGGGCATGTGCTAATGTCTACCACTGTTTCTTCTGTGAATGACATCTCTGCATTGGATATAAGCCCTAGTTCTGACTGCTTATCCATGTTGGCTGATTGGGAAGATGCTGCAGTTATAGAAGACTCTCAAGAAGAACCAATTGTCAAATCTATTCAACTGGAAGAACCAACTTTACTAACAGTGGATTCACCAGACACTGTGTCATTGCCCAAAAATGCTATACAAAATTGTACTGGATTTCTGAATGTAAAAAGTTTGGGCTTCCAACCACCTACATCTCACTCGAACTCCGTAGCTTATAAAAGCCCAGATACTATTATTTATAACGTACAACGGAAGGTGTCTAATTGTTCAACTTTCAAGTTACCCAGTGCATTGGGAAACAAATCTACTAACCGTTTGTCAACATTTGTAGAGCGAGCCGAAAAGTCCACGTCACTACCTTCCTGTCCAAAAAGGAAGCTTTCAAGTGTGAGCTTTTATTCTCCACCCAAAAAGCAGCCCTTTGCCATCCATGAAGATAAAGTCTCAGCAGGTAACCGATCCTTGCCTTTGACCACCAGTTCTCGTGTGGCTCCGTCTGCCATTTTAAATTCTATGGTCCACATGAACAGCACCGTAAGGGTAGTGAAGACTAGAAAGATTACTGCTCCCTTGTGTAACTGTGGTCGACGGGCGAAGAGGCTGACAGTTTCTAATATTGGCCCAAACCAGGGAAAAGCTTTCTACAGCTGCTCTGTAAGAAAGCGCAATGAGGAAAACGGGAAGGGTTGTGAATATTTTAAATGGGAGCATACGCTTGTCAAGGAGAAGTCTACACATTCTTCAGCCTTGCTGTCCACCAGCGGACTTTCTTTTACCGCTTCTGGCACAAGTTTCAATTCTTCGGGACCCTCTGATTCTCACAAAACATTTGTTGGTCTAAGGCCATCTATGAGAACGTAATCTTACCATCCATCCTACTCCCTGCAGGCTGCAATGTTTTGTTCTTTTTAGTGTAACTATCATGTTATAGCAATGCTTCAGGTTGCCATATAACCACCACAACACATGGAGTAGTGCTCAGAAAGCAGATCTGTAATATCTTTTAAATACAAAATGTGAAATCTGAAAAAGAATAACGACCTTTGACACAGTTACAAAATGAAGGTGTATAGCAATTTTATTCAAAAAAGTGTAAATATGATACTGTAAATTGTGGTCTTTTCTTAAACATGTTTATTTTAATGCATTTCTATTTTAAGATGTTAGTTTTACGTAAATTCCAATTAACTTGTGACGTGTAATATTTTACTGAGCAGCTATGAAATAAAAGGTCAAACTATTTAGTTACATCTTCAGTAATTCTTATTGATGGAAGATTTTAAATATCAGACAACAATGTTAAAATAAATGTGTATTTCTGTATAATCTTATGCAGATCCTAGCAAGTGGTTTATCTAAATACTTTTTATATAATCACCATTTATAATTTACACATAGTGCTGCCCATAACATTACATAATGGTGACAATGGTTTTTTTTTTTAGAATTCAGTAATGTCATCTAGATTTGACTTGATGCTACATTAAACAATTACTGAACCTTCTAAAACAGGAGTGACCAACTCCAGTCATCAACGGCCACCAACAGGTCACGTTTTCAGGATATCCCAGCTTCAGCACAGGTGGCTCAATCAGAGACTTAGTCGAATACTGAGCCATCTGTGCTGAAGCTGGGATATCCTGAAAAGCTAACCTGTCGGTGGCCTTTTGAGGACTGGAGTTTGCCACCTCTGATCTAATAAACAAACCTGAACTGAAGGTTCTGTATAGGCCTGTAATAATCCTAACCTTGCCCCCACTCTCTGGCCTGTAATAATCCTAACCTTGCCCCCACTCTCTGGCCTGTAATAATCCTAACCTTGCCCCCACTCTCTGGCCTGTAATAATCCTAACCTTGCCCCCACTCTCTGGCCTGTAATAATCCTAACCTTTCCCCCACTCTCTGGTCCGTAACTCTTTTCTTTTTATTTTCCCACTGATGGTCTTTGGCAGCTGTTCAACAAATTCCACCTGGAAAAGGAAAATAGAGATCCTGTTGTCACTGTTCGTTAATACATTGACAAAAATAAACTATTGGTTTACATAGGATTCGTTAGTAAAAAAAAAGCCAGGAAAAATGCGATACCCTGTTATGTTTACCAGTGGATTGGGGGTATGTCCTGGAACAGGATTTCATATTTTTCTGTCTCCCTTTGCAGCTCACTGACTATTGCTGTCTCCCTAGTTCAGCTGCCTGTAATTCCCTCTGTCTCGGCAGCTGGCTGCATGTATGAAGGCAACATTGTTTCATATGTTCCTTTCTCAGTCCTAGCTGGTTGCCATGGCAACACCCCATTCTTCATAGATGGAAGATTGGTTCATTCCTGCCCCCCTGTCTCTGCTGACAAGATAGTTCAGTCCCTTTACTTTCCTGTGTGGCACTTCTCCCCTTACTTCCTTTTCAAGCCAAAGGACACTGAGTGAGTACCCTTCCATGCTACACTCCTCTTGGCAAGGCCATTCCTTTTTACCTGCCTCTGATTATAAAGCACCCACAGAGAAACACTCACCACATCACCCACAAGTGCCTGTATATGATTTATGCTTTCCCAATAAAGTGAAGAAAATACAGCAGGACTTGGTGTGCTTTGGAAAAGGGGCTGAGTTAAGCTAACTGGAGCTATTCACACATCACACGTGACCCTGGTTCCAGGATAGGGTATGATTTACTTGCTAGAACCATTAACATGCCTAATTTTGATAATTTTACATGTGTTCAATATCAGACACTTGATTACCAGAATATATTCTTAATATTTAGATTTTCTTTTTAAGGTTAACAAGAAAATGAATTTAAATGAAAGTAAACGTGCAGTTGAGGTGTTGGGTTATGCATTTGGATGAGAAATAATAGCGAAATAGTTTGTAATTTTTGTTACGTGAGTTCATGGTAATGTATATACTTACCTTTCTTGGGTATTTGTAGGGGGCCGTGACCTTTTTCACATGCTCCTGCAGCTCAGTGATCAGTTTTTCTGGGTCATGCGCATTATAAGCAGGAGAGCGAACAATAAAGGCTTTCACAACCTGCAATTGAAAGATTAATAATAACTTTATTTCATGTAGCGCTTTTCTCCCAATGAGACACAGTGCTTCACAGTTACAGTGTAGTACACAGTATGCAGCACACAGACATTTTACAGACACAGTCTCTGCCCCGTGGAGCTTACAATCTGTGTTTGTGGTGCCTAAGGCACGGAGATAAAGTGACTTCCCCAAGGTCACAAGGAGCTGACACTGAGAATTGAACCAGGCTCCCCTGCTTCAAGCTTGTTTTCGGTGTCAGTATCTTTACTTATTGAGCCGCTCCTTCATATAAAAAGCATACGTCTTATAAATAAAATATCTTCTGCCCCATATATTAAGGGGTTTCCTTGAAAAGGTAAAAATTAAATTTTCATTTATGGAAAGAAAATAAGATTCTTTAATTTTTGTATTTTGATTAAAGCCCCATAGGCAAACAACATCATACCATGGAGTCTGTGGTATCAGACTTTTTAATAGAGGGGTGCTCAAATCCAGTCCAAGCACCTCCCCCACACAAATAATACAGGAAAAAGATGCATAATATTGTGTAGCTGCTGTATCACGAATGTGAGGCTAATATTGGATGATCCTGTTGCTTACGTCGTGATCGTTTATTACCTCTCCTCTGATTGGGTCTGGACTGCTCACAACAGCAGATTCTGTGACAGCTGGGTGTTCCATCAGAGCGCTTTCTATTTCAAATGGGCCAATCCGATATCTAACAAAAGGAAGCGTGAACAGATCTTATTAGTGTAGGCACCAAGCATTCGTCTACAGGATTACAGAAAGTAAATACATTTACTAACACCCTCTGCTGTGCAGGAAAAGTGGTTAATTAAACAGCCTAAAAAAATGAATAATGCCTATTTTGGAGCCAAATTATTGAATCTTACCCAGAGGATAAAATAACATCATCAGCTCTTCCAACAAACCAGAAATAACCATCTTCATCTGTAATGCCTTTATCTCCTGTTAGATAGAAGTCTCCACGCTGGGTTGAGGCTGTTTTCTTTGGATCATCCTATTGAAAATCGACATCATCCAGTGGTTATTTGGGGTTTAGGTTGTGATATGTTTTTGTTTGACACCAAGTTTATACAGACACGTAGATTAATTAAAGAATTTGTTGATCAATAATGGAGGCCATGCCGGGATTAGTATCTCTTCATCAAGGAAAACTTTCAAATTAAAATAATGAGCAAATACTTCAATCTGCCAAATGGATGGCCTTAAAGATCTGATTTTCACATTTTAAATGTGCCCTTAAAAATTGAAGCATTATTGGCAATTATCAAAATCAAATGATTAACAAGTTGAATATAATGTATACAGGCATACCCCGTATTAACGTACGCAATGGGACCGGAGCATGTATGTAAAGTGAAAATGTACTTAAAGTGAAGCACTACCTTTTTCCCACATATCGATGCATGTACTGTACTGCAATCGTCATATACGTGCATAACTGATGTAAATAACGCATGTGTAACAGGCTCTATAGTCTCCCCGCTTGCGCACAGCTTCGGTACAGGTAGGGAGCCACTATTGCTGTTCAGGACGTGCTGACAGGCGCATGCGTGAGCTGCCGTTTGCCTATTGGGCGATATGTCCTTACTCGCGAGTGTACTTTAAAGTGAGTGTCCTTAAACCGGAGTATGCCTGTACATAGTTCTTCAAGGGGATGGCGCAAACCACTTTGAGAACATATCCTTGTTCAAAACCAGGAGTTGGAGAACTGTGGGACTCAAAACTGGTATGTGGTGTAATGTACGCGGGAAGCCTTCCTTACTGTGTATTGAGAGAAAAGACAAAACGGTTTCCGAGGGGATATGCGGACGGCTATCTCTCCTTCTCTTCCAGGGGGTAGTATGTTGCCATTTTCATCGACTATCTGAAACACAATGTGCGTAACGCGTTGATAAAGACCTGAGTGAAAAGAATACAACATGTTCTGCGTAGTTGGTACAAGTTGATGATATGTTAAATACCTGAACATCATAAGCTGGAGAGGCCTTCCCCATGGACCCTGGCTTAATTTTCATTCCCTTGAATGTTGCACAGACAATCCCCTGAAAAGTATCATTTTAGTGACTTCATTGGTAAAGGTCTAATGTTTGCAACCTATTGGTACCCCAGGTGTAAATAAGCCATTAGGAGCATGGGATACATTAAAATGAATCAGGTCTGTATATATAAATATATATATATATATATATATATATATATGTCTCCATAAAAGGCATCACAACCACACTACCCACGCGTAGGAAACCTGTGTCTTTCTAACTTGATTTATAGGATGACATACTGTTTCTGTTTGTCCGTAGCCTTCATAGATGTCAAGTCCAGTTTGTGTTTTCCATTGTTCCAATACATGTGGGTTGAGAGGCTCCCCACCACCAACACAATGCTTCAGACTCTTAAACTTGTAGCTTAATTGACATACAAATTAAATCAGAAATAAGTTACATAGTAGACGAGGTTGAAAAAAGATACATCCCCATAGCGTTCAACCTATGTTTAATTTAGACTACAGATACTTATCCTATATTTGTGTTTACAGTACATTGATCCAGAGGAAGGCAAACTCAAAACCCCAATGACACATTATCTAATGGTGCCCCATAAGGGGAAAATAAATGCCTTCCCGACTCTAATAATCATATTTCTCCCTGGATCAACATCCTATGTTTACTTATTCGGTATATCCCTGTGTAGCTTTTCTTTCTAAAAAGATGTCCCACCTTTTCATAAAGATTCACACGTTATCTTAAGCATTGTGTTCATACTGAGTGGCGTTTAGCATTTCTATTTGTCCTTGAAATAGAATAGGTTTTAGACCAGGGGTGGCCAACTCCAGTCCTCAAGAGCTACCAATGTGATGGATTGGATAAAATGCCTATTTCTTCATCTGTAATGTGTACCTTGCTATGTTCCTTACTCAAAATGGCTACCGCAGCTCCCCCTCCCATCAACTATGAAATCAAGATGGCACCCAACCCAGGAATTCCAACCCAAAAGCTGATGTGTCCACTAAAACTACAATAACAAAACCATAAACTACAATAACAAGACCATAGAAGGAAATGACCTAACAAGAACCAATGAGACACTGACATGTGCATTTGCACACAACCTTTAGACCTTAGACAGCTCCTAAGGTCTCTCAGTGCATGCACTACCTACATAGGAAAACAATTTGGACGGGGACAGATACTCTGCAGACATTTGGTCTGATCCAACTCAGCTGGCGCCCAACGTGGGGCTCCGGGTTGTGAACCAACAGACAGCCGTGGACAGAGGGACCGATTTGGACCAAGTGCGGACGCGGCAAGAGACTGATCACCTCTGGAAGTACGGTAAGATAACATTTATCTACCGATACGCACTGTCTCCGCTGTTGGTCTATTTCTGTGTCTCATACGGCTCTCCGAAGGTCACCTAAAGACAGGTAGATATCTTGCCCGGAGCCTGTTTTAAACTCAAACCTGTTACCTAGACTATCTGTCACCCGGTATATGTTTATATGTTTATGTGTTAGTCTGTGCCGCAAGTGGGAGCCCGAAGTGGAGTGGGATTTTTGCCGGCTGACTATGGATCTTGTCATTGTACGTTGTAAACTTGGTGGAAGGAGGGGAATGGGGAAGTAAGGGAAAGTCGGACAGAGAGGAACACGGTTTTCCCGGTAGTGACAGCGCGGTGTGCGCGTTGCGGAGGGAGGAGTGTTGAGGTGCGCGTTACGGTTGGTAACAGCGCGGTACTCTGCCGACTAATTCCTGAACAACCTTTTCCTCTCTCGTAATCAAGTGTTATGTCATGTCCAAAATGTGTTTGTGGATTAATGTTGTGAATTCATAAGGACGGGTGGGGATTGTTGAAAGTAAAAGAGGAAGGATATAGCCCACAGGTACTTGGGCGACAACCCCTAGACGTTAAACTGCCCGAACTCCTGTTTTTTCTGCGTTAGCATACACTTTTCCAGTAAAGAAAGAAAAAATGTGAGAGAGAAGGATTCAATTTGGTGCCATAAAGTGTGTAAACATGGGAACACAGGCGAGTAAGACAGAGAAAGGAGTCTTAGCCTGCCACCTAGTGGCCGAAAGAGAGGGAAAGGAGCATGTTAAGAAAGCAAGTAGACTGTTTAAAGTATGTGGAATTAGTGCAGCAAAAGGTAGATTACAGCCAGAAGAGTGGCGAAAAATATTGAAAGAAAAGAGAGGAATTTTGAGTGATAACAACCTGCTGAAGACAGCGGAAGCCTGGTTTAATGTCGCCAAGGCTGTCCACAGAGACAAATGGACCGAGCAGGAGATAGAAAAGGGAGGGAAGGTTGTATTTCTTTATCACCCTTGCGGCGACTGTACAAGTAACACCCCTGAAAATGACCAACCCCCACCCTATGCTGGTGCTGACCCACCCCCCTGGACATGTTTAAGGTGTGGCACCCGAAATCCCCAATGCAGGGAAGATTGTTATAATTGTGGTGTGCAGCGCCCCGGTGTGACTGATTCACCCATACTCACTCCTTTGTTACCTTCGCTCCCAGCTCCAACAGCACCCCCACCTATACAACCCACTACCCCGCCTACGAATGACAAACCAACCTTGACTGCCCATGTAGCACAACTATATCCTGTGCTGCAGGCGGACGGTTCCTATTACACCCCGACTGCGCCCCTAATGCCCCTGATGCCAGCCCTTTCACCCCAAACAACCACTGCCCCAGCGGTAGGGATTAAAGTCTACCCCGACACAACAATAGCACACAGACCCAGCAGCAGTGTCCACTACAGTGCGCCCGATAGTTTTGACTCAGAAATAGACATTTCAAGGGGGGACTGTGATGGATTGGCTAAAAGGCCTATTTCTTCATCTGTAATGTGTACCTTGCTATGTTCCTTACTCAAAATGGCTACCGCAGCTCCCCCTCCCATCAACTATGAAATGAAGATGGCACCCAACCCAGGAATTCCAACCCAAAAGCTGATGTGTCCACTAAAACTACAATAACAAGACCATAAACTACAATAACAAGACCATACAAGGAAATGACCTAACAAGAACCAATGAGACTCTGACATGCATTTGCACACAACCTTTAGACCTTAGACAGCTCCTTCTGCATACAATCTGTCCCCTGCAGCCCCTATATAGAAACGCAGGCTGTAGCAATAAAGCAAGCATTATCATTCTGAACGTTGTCAGTGTGATTTTTCTCAGTGCATGCACTACCTACATAGGAAAACAATTTGGACGGGGGCAAATACTCTGCAGACGTTTGGTCTGATCCAACTCACCAACAATTCAGGTTTTCAGTATATCTCTGCTCCAGCAAAGGTGGCTCAGTCTTTGACTAGAGATATACGGAAAACCTGACCCGTTGGTAGCTCTTGAGGACTGGAGTTTGCTACCCGTAATTTAGACCATTATCAGTGTGTATTCATGCACAGTATTGTTTGACAATAATACACAGTAGCAGACTATAATTCAGAACTGTATGCTTACCTAGCAAGGTTCTTCAGCACAAGCATACGGTATGCTGTTGAAACCGTACAAAACGTTGTGATAGGAAATGTGGACAGCGTCTGTATTAGAGGAATCAAAAAGTAAATGAAAGCAATAAATAAAGCCCTACCTAAATATTAACACAGCTATAATATTCTATTTTGCAGGAGAGACTTTTGTGGTTTTAAATCTAAAACAACAACAATAATAATAAAGAACTTCCATGTTTTGTCCAAGAGAATGTTTTCAAACATAACTGGTGCATAATACATCGAACCATCTTATATTGGCTTGTTCTTTATATATTTGCTTTGATAATCAAAATACCAGCATGTAGATTCTTAAGTCAGTGGAAGCGAATTAGCCAAGAGGTTATAGAGATCAGTTAACAAGTTACGACATCATTCTGTGCTTGTAAAGCACCTCATCCACGGACGACGCTGCCCTACACAACCCTATTCTCCTAGGTTATCTTACTTCGAGGATAGTAGTTGGGTCAAAGCGAGTCATGCTGTGGGCAAAAACACAGGCGCCCTGAATCCACGGTGCAAAAACACTACTCCATGCAGCCTTTACCCAGCCTGTGTCTGATATGTTCCAAAATACGTCCGAGGGCGTCAAATCCAGCCAATATCTGTGTGTGTCGGGAGAAAACATTTAAGGCAAAGTATTTCTTAAAATGTATATTTTTAAGAGGTCATATTTCTTTAAGAAACTCCTAGTCTGAATTGGATCTAGATCAGGGGTGGGCAACTCACAGTCCTCAAGGGCCACCCACAGGTCAGGTTTTCAGGATATCCCTGCTTCAGCACAGGTGGCATAATCAGTAGCAGGGATATCTTGAAAATCTGACCTGTGGGTGGCCCTTGAGGACTAGTTTCCCACCGCTGATCTAGAGTAAAAATTCCAATTGGCAGATTTCAGAGCTCATGGTTGGAACTTTTTACATAGCACAGAGACTCTAAACGTGCCTCTGCTTATGAAGCATTGAGAGGAAGGGCATACTGTTAGGTACATATCTCCCCTCCCCTGCAGCCTACATTAGTAGCGATCCTAAAATAAAGCTTTTTATGACACTTGTTCTAAAACTGTCGGCTAAAGAGCACCCAGGGACAGGGTCCATGGGAATTGTGGTGGTGATTAGCTTCTGTATTTAAAATATAAGGTCGGGGGTGTAAAAGTATTGTAACATGGAAAAGAAGCATATTTGTTTCCCTTCCTCTGGACCATTGTAAATATATCTCACCCAGTTAGAATTGAATGAATACTTAGCTCGATGGACAACTGCCTTTGTATTTTACCGGATGCTATGTTACTATCGGTGATGGTTAAATGGGAAAAGTTAGAGAACTCCTAATCTGTGCCATGGGACAGAGCAAACTCTACATTCATACACTGCTTTATTAGATTGTAAGCTCTCCGGGGCAGGGATTTCATTTCCTATAGTCTGTCTTTGCGCTTATTGTAATATAATTTCCTGTACTGTATTGTCTTTGTAAAGCACTTAGTACACTGTGGGCGCTATATAAAGATATAGATACTGCTTTCCAGAGGACACTCACCGTCCATTCACAGCCAGTCCGAGCCCAAAGCTACAGTGGCTATGTTCAGTCATTTTTGGAGAACCGGTTGTTCCACTAGTAAAAAAGATGGTCATGGGATCTGTGCTCTTTGTCTTCACACAGCTGTGCTGGTCATCGGCCGCCCTTTGCAACATTTAAAATGAAACTTGATTAATACAATTTCCTGTGCAGAGCTCGGATTTGAGTTGGGAAGAGTCCAGCACCAGAGCCGGGATACATGAGTGAACGTTTCCATATTCAAGTGATTCTATCTGCAGGACATTGTGTGGGCTTCTCATGTTTATCACTTATCTTTGACATCTCAACAGTAATTACTTGTATAATTTGCCCTTGTGTAACTCCATGTAACGGTGTATCCTCTGACCTACTCTCCAGTATGACACATGCCCTCTTGAATTGTTCCAGCGGCATCTTGATACAATGAGTACCCATATAGCCATCTATGCCCACTGCCGTTATTCTGAGCAACTCCGGGTTTCCCTTCCATCTCTGACATGTTTAAACGTTTGTGCTTTGTGCCAGGCAGACCATCACCTTTATCCTTTTGCATGTTACATCAGGGGAGCCAGTCCTCAACCCCCCCCCCCCCGCTCCCCAAACAGGTCAGGTGTACAGGATATCCCAGCTTCAGCACAGGTGACTCAATTGAGCAACCTATGATGAAGCTTGGACACCTGTGCTGAAGCAGGGATATCCTGAACACCTGACCTGTTGGAGGGGGGCTTGAGGACTGTAATTGAGCCCCCCAGTGCTACATGCCTTGCTACATTGAGAGCTTTGGTTGTTTACCATTCTATATGATTGCTCTTCATAAACTAGCAACATTATGTACATTACATCTCCTGTTTGAGGCACTATGATTTACAGCCCTATGGTTTCTTGATACTTTCTATTTATTTCTCACATTTGTTCACTTTCTTATAATTCCTGTACACTTTATTTACTTCACCACTTATTTTTGCTTATTCCCCCCCCCCCCCCACATGCAATAAGGGGCGTATTTATAGCTAGTTTCAGTCTGTCTCTATAGCAGTGGTTTTCAACTTTTTTTAGTTAAGGACCCCAATAATTATATGGTGAAGTTCTTGGGAACCCCAACCCTCTCTAATAGGGCCTCTTAGATCAGATGCAGTGTAAGGAACCCCAACCCTCTCTAATAGCGCGTCTGAGATCAGATGCATTGTAAGGAACCCCAATCCTCTCTATTAGCACCTCTTAGATCAGATGCATTGTAAGGATCCCCAACCCTCTCTAATAGTGCGTCTGAGATCAGATGCATTGTAAGGAACCCCAACCCTCTCTAATAGCGCGTCTGAGATCAGATGCATTGTAAGGATCCCCAACCCTCTCTAATAGCGCCTCTTAGATCAGATGCAGTGTAAGGAACCCCAACCCTCTCTAATGGCGCGTCTGAGATCAGATGCATTGTAAGGAACCCCAATCCTCTCTATTAGCACCTCTTAGATCAGATGCATTGTAAGGATCCCCAACCCTCTCTAATAGTGCGTCTGAGATCAGATGCATTGTAAGGAACCCCAACCGTCTCTAATAGCGCGTTTGAGATCAGATGCATTGTAAGGAGCCCCAACCCTCCCTAATAGCGTGTCTGAGATCAGATGCATTGTAAGGAGCCCCAACCCTCCCTAATAGCGTGTCTGAGATCAGATGCATTGTAAGGAACCCCAACCCTCCCTAATAGCGTGTCTGAGATCAGATGCATTGTAAGGAACCCCAACCCTCTCTAATAGCGTGTCTGAGATCAGATGCATTGTAAGGAACCCCAACCCTCTCTAATAGCGCGTATGAGATCAGATGCATTGTAAGGAGCCCCAACCCTCCCTAATAGCGTGTCTGAGATCAGATGCATTGTAAGGAGCCCCAACCCTCCCTAATAGCGTGTCTGAGATCAGATGCATTGTAAGGAGCCCCAACCCTCCCTAATAGCGTGTCTGAGATCAGATGCATTGTAAGGAACCCCAACCCTCCCTAATAGCGTGTCTGAGATCAGATGCATTGTAAGGAACCCCAACCCTCTCTAATAGCGTGTCTGAGATCAGATGCATTGTAAATTCTTCTGTATTTGGTACAATTTTCAAAGTACCAGAAAATTGCAGGGAACCCTTTAGGGACGCCCGCAGGACACAAGTGTTCCTAGGAACCCCTGTTGAGAAACACTACTCTATATTAACCAATCCAGTTGTTCCGCACCCTGTTGCCACGGCCCATTTGGTATATATGGGTCCTTTGTCCCTACACTTGTATGTCCGTGTGTACCTGCAGAGTGTCCTCGCCTTTATTGCTTTATAGAAATGAAGGACCCGCATATTTACATTACTTGAAAATACTGACGTTACAAAGATACCTACTCAAAGAGACCTTTAAAATTCAACCAGCCGTCTCTGTTTCCTCCAGATATTAGTTTTGTTTTTAAAAATGGAGCTTGAGATGAAATAGAGTCTACAGCGGGTGCTACGGCCTCACTGGTTACGATGCACTTGGCCTTGGAAGTGTTTAGCCGATGGAGGATGTCTTTTGCTGTGAGTTGAGTTGTTCCCGGAATCAGCACCAAACCTGAGAATGATAATGTGGATGTTATATGCACAAGTATAGGCTAAACTGTTAGAAATTCCGGGCATTATTGAAATCCCTGCTCTCTGATTGGATATGCCCAGAATCTGTGGCACCTCGGCTGAAAAGCTTGGCAATCGGCTTTGAGTTCTCATACACTATTGAAAAATATGTGTAGTACTAAAGACCAAAGACAGAACCAAACAGATAATGTGATGTATATAAATGGATGCTCATGAAGCGAATCCTGGATGATGTATTAATGAATAAGGACAGGTACTGGGTGTGAGATCCTGGTTGGGCAACCGACAAAATATAGAATGAAGGTTTGATACACAATCTATCCAGAAACCATAGCAATCGAATCACCCTAAATAGTACCTATTGTCCATAGTTAGAGCAGGAAAACATGTAGCAAGTGAAACTCACAAGTATGCTGCAACGTCCATGTGTTCCCAGGTTCCAGGCGTTCTTAGTGTGCTTCCATCTTGAGGATACTGGAATCACGAACATGGAACAAGTAACAGAGCACCACTACAAGGCATCCAAACTTCGAGGAAAGTGCGTTTTCCATAAAAAGTTATTTATTGGTCAAAAGACAAAAATAGCAATAGCATTACCTAACCAACGCGTTTCAAACTAAATTGCGCTCGCTCAAGGTATTGAAAGCGCAATTTAGCGCGAAACGCATTGGTAGGGCAATGCTATTGCTATTTTTGTCTTTTGACCAATAAATAACTTTTTATGGAAAACACACTTTCCTCCTTATAATCTTTTTTTCAAGTTTGGATACCTTGTAGTGGTGCTCTGTTACTTTTTCCTTGTTCGTGATTCTTACGTTCTCATAAACACTGAGTGAGAGCACCTCTCAGACAGGGGAGGTGATTGGACAGTAGGCACCTGCAAAACACTGACTCCTCCCCCCTCCCTGCTGCAGCCAGACACTGACTCCTCCCCCTCCCTGCTGCAGCCAGACACTGACTCCTCCCCCTCCCTGCTGCAGCCAGACACTGACTCCTCCCCCTCCATGCTGCAGCCAGATTGTGTGTGTGTGTGTGTGTGTGTGTGTGTGTGTGTGTGTGTGTGTGTGTGTGTGTGTGTGTGTGTGTGTGTGTGTGTGTGTGTGTGTGTGTAATCAACAAGTACAGTAATAGCATAAGAAATTGTAGAATATCATATCGATAAAAATCAATCCAACTATACAAAAGTGTCTTTTTTTTATGACAAATGTAGATTTTTTTTTTACAATTAGCCTATAATAGTAATAATTCCTGAAGAACGGGGCATTATGGGCCAGTAATGCCCTGTTCTTCTGGAATTATTACTTAAATACAATACATATAAATATTCAGTACACTTAATAGACCCTGTAATTGCAGTGTTCTTTAGAAATCATATCCTCAGTACACTAGATATTCTGTATGATTTATTTCCCATGCTCACCAACATTAATAGATACGTTGATGAGGGATTGTGTTAAAAAAATAGGTTGCATGAAAAACTTTAATTAAACTTAAAGTTAAGCCAAGTAATAATCATTCCATCAGATTTGTATTTTCTAATAGCGTGTCAAAATCTGTAATCAACGTCAGAGATGTACTTACCTGCTCTTATACATGCCACATTTAAAAGCCACCATTCTGTCACCCAGGGCAGAATCTCAATAACTCTGTCCCCTGGTTTCAAGTCACAGGCATCAGACAGTAGGTTGGCCGTTTTCCTGGAGAGAAATCCCAACTCCTCGAAGCTCCACTTAACTTCATTACCTTTACCACCTATCCACCAGAGAGCTGGATTCGAATTACCGCTGCGTCCCTAGAGAGAGAGAGTGTCACGGGAGACAAGGCAGTTTACACCTTTTTTCCAGAATCATGCACTGAGCAAAACAAGTTGGTGAAATAAATTGTAAATTTATTCGCATGAAAAGGCATGCACACAGTGGAACACAAAATACAGGCAAAAAAAGCACTCTTGGGAACTGGGGTAAAAACTAGACTCTCCTAGGTGCAGGGAATCCTAAAGAAGGTCTCCTCCCTGACCGGGACTTAGCCCGAAATATCCTGGAACTCAAATCGGCATGAAATTCCAGACGCCACCACTACGTTCTCCTCTGTAGGACTTGGTCGCAAAAAGCAGGACTTAGAAAATATAACGGGCAGACTTTTCTGAAGTCGGTGCCTTGCTATTCGCGCAAGAACACTTTTGAAAAGCCTGCCCGTGCTCTTTCTTGCTGGAGACACTGAGACACACTTAGCTATTGAGTGTGGTAGCCCCTTTATAGACTACCGTGTTCTATGGTTTAACATGGACTCCAGCGTGGGAACCTTTCCCACCAGTCATCTGGCTGATGTCAGGGAAAGGGGTATGGCTATATGCGGGGATGGCTCTGCAGAGTCTGAGAGCACCAAAATAGCATTTGGGACTTTTCCTCTGCCCCTCCTTGCTACCAAATGGCCCAACACCTCTGACATCCTGGCTCTTCTTTGTGCTCAGATGGCTAGGCAGACATCCTGGCTCCTATGCAAATGCGTAGGCTGACCATGGATTTTTATACATACAGTATAACACCCTATAAACCATACTTTAATAAAGTATAAACCTTGGGGAACCTTATAGACGGTTGGGGCACCCACAAACCCAATACAGGTTCTGGGACACCTTGGCACTAACTGGGATACCCCCCTTATCCTAGGGATTCCCTCAGCTACAGGGACACCTGTTAATCCCTGTGCCTCATTCACCTTTGAGCTATGCTGAAGCAGGGTACCTTAGTGGTGAGTCGCGGTTACGTTTTTAAGAGAAGATATTGCCGGGGCAATGTGCATACATGTATGATACATTTATCGGGGAACAGGTAACTCTGGTCCCTGACCTGATATGCATGTTCTGACACCACTTTCTCTGCAAAATCCCACTTAAAACTCATGCACCAGAAATCCCTGTTTGATTGCATGCCCGGAAAGGGAAAAACACAAAACATAATTTTAATATAGGTAACAAACACATGGTAAAGATACAATGTTACTGGGCCCAAGAGCTAACTCTCTTGGACCCTTATACACAGATCACGGGTAACCAAAACCAGGCTTAACCTTTATTTGTGAGCCAGGTTACCCCCTTCCCCCCAGTCACAGAGAGGACAATCGATTCTTAACATCATCAAATCCATAGAAGTCAAATGCTGTTAAACTCCCATGTTGTGAACCCAGCCAGGGCTCCTACAGGCACCCCCAGGCCGTATGTATCTCAGGAAGCATGGGCCCCCCGGAGCTCAAATCCCCCCCCCCCCCACCCTGCCCTTTTTAATATAAGATGGGAACCAGGGTGTCTCCGGAGCTGCACAGCACTATTTTCAGCTGCGGAGATCCACCAGTTCCCTGGCTTCTTACCGGTAAAGTTGCCAGTATTACTCCCTTGTGTTTAAAGGGGAATTAAATAGCCAGCCAATAGGAATCCGCAGCTGATGACGTTGCGGCTTCCTATTGGCCAGAGATATAGCAGACAGATTTAAACCCAGCAATTTAAAAATCGTGGACCTGCTCTAAGTGACCCCACAGTTCCCATCCTGTGAGGGGAAAAAAAAGTAGGGGGGGGGGGGGTGTTGCTGCTTTAATTTCTAAGTGCTAAGAAACTAAATAGTTTCCACTAAACCACTACTTAAATAACCAACGCAGGATCACACACAAGCGTGTAGCCATCTTTAAAATGCCCTTACTTTTCAGGGTACAGCAGAAATATGAGAACCTGAGAAATATATACATAGGGATTTTGGAAATGAAGAGAAGAAAAGGCAGAACTACCAAGGCGATCAGGTAGACTTTTTGTTGATGGTAAAAGCAGTAGAAGAAAACGTGTACCTTTTCAATCGCAGACCACTTGTCTAAGACATCGCTTGCGAAGTTGAAATATTCTGGCACTTCTGGCTTGTAACGCTGTTTAATGTCCTCATAATCGGAGAAGTTCTGCGGCGTAAGAAGCTTTGGCGCCTGGCTGAATAACCTGGGATATACTCTCGGAGTCAGATAGCGGGTAACGTCTCTGGCTGTACGGAGGATTTTCATAGCAGCTGCAATCACTGGGAGTATTTTTGAAATGCTCAGAGGATCCCGATCAGATCATTTACCTGCAAAAATAAATAATTCACAAAATATTTTTAAACAGTGAATGGAAGTTAAACCAATGTTTAGTCTATTAACCTAAAATGCACTGTCTTGCCCAGAGAGGGAGAACATTGTTTGTGAAGCTATAAAGGTAAAAAGTGGCTCATACAGTATTTCATTGCAGTGATATGTTTAAGAGGTCTCATCTGGGTAATATTTTTTTTAACCCAAATCTGACACCTGTAAGTATTAGGCTGTGCCCCCAGTGTAGGCTGCGGCGCGCACGCCACACAGCACAGCCCTCTATGGGGCAGGCCATGTGGGGGCGCAATGACGCGTACGCTGGCTGGGAAGACAATAATTTTGTCTTCCCGTGCTGCCATGCGATCACCTGGTCGGCGCGCAGCCAATGGAAGGAAGATATGCCCCATCATGGCTCCCGAACATCCTATCGCTCCCCTATAGATAATAATAATAGCATGTTCTTGTATAGCGCTGCTAGTTTTACGTAGCGCTTTACAGAGACATTTTGCAGGCACAGGTCCCTGCCCCATGGAGCTTACAATCTATGTTTCTGGTGCCTGAGGCACAGGGAGATAAAGTGACTCTCCCAAGGTCACAAGGAGCCGACACCGGGAATTGGATCAGGTTCCCCTGCTTCAAACTCCGTGCCAGTCAGTGTCTTTACTCACTGAGCCACTCCTCCTACAGACCGCACAATGCAGCTTTCACCTGTGCACGCGCCACCATACAACACTGGGGCTGTAACCTTAGGCCTGGAGGGGTTTGATTTCCTCTGGCTGCTCCCTTTTGTGTGATGATGTCACTGGGTGATCAGCAAGTGGTTGTTACAGCCAGAGCCCAACCTCTCCTTATTGGTTCTCTGATAAGCACAGGGTTGGATAAGGGGAAAGAAAACATGTGAGTGACAAACGCTTCCCCAGCCAGAGGCCCCTAATACATTCATCTGGCTGACTTTGTGGGATTGCACCTTTAAACATAACATTGTGTGTTACCCAACCGTGGGATTGCTTCTGAGAACTTAGACCGCGTCCATAGTGCAGGATACGGAAACAAACACTAGGACGCCATTGCGTATGCGCTTAGCGCGTGCGCTACAGAGAGCGGCGCTTCGCAATACAAACAAGTTTGTTTTGCAAGTGCGATGCCGGGGAGGAGGAGGAGCGCGGAAGCCAGCGTGCTCTACTAAGGACGCGGCCTAACATTGCCAACTCGGTCATAGCGCTTTCTTTCATCTTGGGGCCCTTGCACTTCTGACCTTATCTCGGTCAAAGAAACGTTCCGTTTCGCTGCCAGAGCTTTACACGAATGGTACAAAGTTTACTGTCCAGTAAAAGTGTTTTTAAAGAGAACTACAGTTATAAAAACAAATGACACTGTGAGATATAAATATACATGCTAGTAAGACCTGGACTGACTTTTATACTAAATGTAATTTACATAGCAGTGCAATATTACTATTATACCAATAGATTAGAAAGTACCCCAAAACAGCATTTGGCAGTGTAGATCTGCACTCTGACCTAATACAGATCATTATCATTGGCTGGCAGATGTAATGTGACCCGAATCGGAGCACTCTGATTGGCCGCATATTATTAGAGTAATAGTCCGGTTCTATGGGAATACAAGCATTATTGGCCAGCAAGGACTACTTAAGGAACATCAATTAGTGTCATTCTTACAACTCCTGACGAAGCATTATCGCGAAACGCGTAGAGTTGGTGATTCTGGGATCGTGACCTTGAGGGTGACGGCTGAAACGCATAGCTGACACGCGGAAGTAAGCAGCGGAAAGACACGAGCAAGACGGGGTCTGTGTGCGCAACAGCCCCCGCTGAGAAGGCTGCTACTGACGCGGTGTGACCAGCATTTCACCCCAACTGACGAGCGAACCCATCACTTTCTGTACATTGTCCGGTTGTGGAGGTCCACATGCGAGTGTGCATTTTAGAATTCCTTTTGTGCATCAATACATGTTGTACCCCCTACACTATCTTGTTCTTGACTCTGTTTATACTATGGGGTGGAATCTGCTGGAGTACTACTAGCAATCTACTAGAGGAGGGTATCACATCTATTGCATTTACGACACCATCCCCTAGTCTGGGGCTCAAGGCTTGTATCCCACTGCCACCTTGTGATTGTGTTTTTTAGAGAGTGTAACCCACCCCCCTATCTCTGTGCCTAGACAGGATTGCACTACTGTGTTTTCTCTTTCATGTACCTATCGATGGCGTGTGCTCCCTGAGTTTTCTGTCCGCATCATTCACCAGAACCAAGGAGAGAGGTTCATCTAAGGTTGAGACGTTGCCATCAAGTTATTCATTCTGTCATTCATTCATCCCTTCCTTGTATTGCTGTCACTCCCTTCTCACCTAAGCGCCGGGTTTTTGTTGCTTTCACACTGTGTTTTTCCTTTACACCGTGGGCTGCACTGGTGATTTTGGAGATTCTGACATGGATATCCCTATTGAAAGTGGGTCACAAAGCGTATTCACTAGACGTCTAATTAGGAGTAGGGACATTAACGTTTTATTGTCCAAAACTGAAACTCCTAAATTAGATAAGGAGGATATTCTAGAAAAAGAATTTGGAAAACTAGAGAAATTACTTCTAAAAGAAACTAGGAAGTGGTGGATCATGATTTTCTTAGAGAAATATTTATCTGTACAGTAGGTAGAGTACCAAGGGGTTTAAGAATATTGAAGAAACTATCCTTTAATTTTGAAAATGAGCAGTTTGATACAGCTTGGGACAAAACCCTTGTAAACTGCTCTTTTGATTTGATGCGGTTGATCACGGCTCATCGTAGAAAGAGTTTAGGCACCTTAGATGAAGAGATCAATAGTATTAGAAATATCATTGAACCTCTTGAGCATACTGCTGCTTTTAAAGATAGACAGTAAACTCCAGGAAGAATTAGATAAATTGGAAGTGGGGATTATTGAAGGAAAAAAGAAAAAAATTGATAGAGACGAACAGGATAATGAGGAGAGTATGGAAAGAAATTGGAATCAAGTGAAGAATGACACTGAGAGAGAGGGAAAGGTTAGAGATCACTCTAGGGGGATTGAGCAGATCCATATGAGTAAAGTTGAAAAACCTAGAGGGGAGAAAACTAACCAGACACACACGAAACCCATAGTGAAACAACAATATCAGAATTATCGCTACAAGAAAGATACATAGGGGCTTTCACCGAGACCATGCCAATACACATAGAGAATATAGGAGGAGGTCATATAGTAGGAAACCCTGGAGAAGGGAGAGATCCAGAGGGAATAGGAGGACAGACCCTAGCTATCGGGATACAGATAGATCTAGAGAGGATGAGCAACGTAGTAAAGGGAGACCATGGAGCAAATCCTCACGTTATATCCATAAGATTGAGAAGGAGAAAGCATCCAGTTTACATTTTTTTTAGAGAGAGATATCAGATAAACAACGCACACACATCGAAACGCGTTGGATTTTATATGTCTTGATGACTCCATAAAAGTTTAATATTTTTTGATACCTGAGGTCCTCTCCTTGCTCCCACCGGATCGTGCGCTCCTCAAACTACAGTATCTGCATCATTATTCCATATCACGACTTGTTTTAATTGGGCTGTTTGATAATATTTAATAATATTCAGGACCCCCAAGCCTCCTCTTGCTCTTGAGGCTAGCATTACTGATCTTGCCACTCTCTGTCTTTTATCTTTCCAGATTTATTTAAATATCCGGTTTTGAATATTTTTTTTTAGCTCAGGCAGGGGAATATTTCATCGGGAGCGTTTGAAAATAATACAGAAGTCTGGGGAGAACGTTCATTTTGGTGGAAATAATTCTCCCCCTCCAGGATATCTGGAGTTTATCCCAGGCTTGTAAATCTTTTTTAATTTTATCAAAAAAGGGGTGGAAAGTTACACTGGTATAGGAATTCGTAGGAGTTTGCAATCTTAACTCCTAGATACTTAATATATGTAGAGCTCCATTTATAATTAAAATTTGATTGCAGTAGCTTAATTTCTGGGGGTGGGAGATTTAGGTTTAGGGTTTAAGATTTATCAGTATTAATTTTATAGCCAGAGACTTTGCCGAATTGATCTAGTATAAGTTGGAGCTTTGGAAGGGATGTCAATGGCTTGGCTAAAGTTAATATAACCTCATCCACAAATAGGGAGATCTTGTAGTTTGATCCATTGATTGGGATTCCTTGTATGTTGACCTGTCTTTGTGACCGCTAGGGGCTCAATCGATAAGGCAAAGAGAAGCGGAGACAGGGGGCATCCCAGTCTGGTTCCATTTTTGATCATAATAGGGTCTCAGTCTCCTCCTGGAAGTTTGACATACACTGTGGGCGATTGGTATACACTGGCGACACACTTTATTCGAGCTTGGCTAGTCCCACGAATTCGGGTATACCCGGGTGTATTGAGGTTTGTGACTGTTTTCTGCCCGAGTGCATTGAGGTATTTTCCATGCAGGGATTTAAGCATTTTATTCCCGCTGGCTGCAATACTGCACAGTATATATATATATACTGCATTACAATTCATGAATTTATGCCATCTGGTAGACACGCGAAGCATTGCAGCCTATTAAATCCTTATCATTATCATTTAACAGATTAGCCGCCCGTCAGCCAGGCATGAACCCAGGCTGGGAAGGCAAACACAACGGGGCTTGTCAGAGGTGAGGAGCGGCGCATTCCAGGTATCTGCCAGGTACATACTGGGTATTTGCTCGAATAAAGTGTGTCGGTGCAGTAGGGCTCTAACACCCTCTAGAAACAGGCTCTCAAATCCATATTTTAACATAGTTTGATCCAAAAATGACCATTTTATTCTATCGAACGCTTTTTTGGTGTCCAGACTTAGTAGTACAGCTTTTGTACCGGTCAGGTGCACGTGGTCAATGATGTTTATGATCTTCCGGGTGTTGTCTGAGGGTTGTCTAACCGAGACAAAACCTACTTGATCGATATGTATTAACCTTGGTAGAATCTGGTTCAACCTGTTCGCCAGGATCTTACTACAGATTTTCAGATCTGAGTTAAGTAATTATATGGGTCTATAGTTTCCTCATTGTTGTGGGTCTCTACCCTCCTTATGAATGATGACCAAATTGGCCATTGACATTGAGGTTGGGATTGGCGCACCCACCAAAAAAGAATTGAATGTTTCAAGAACATACAGGGATTGAATCGCTTGGAATTTCTTATAATAGAGGTTTGTAAAAGCGTCCGGGGGCCTGGTGTTTTATTTATCTTTAGAGATTTGATCGTCTCAGATAATTCTTCTTGTGTAATTTTCCTATTTAATGTTTGAGAGTCTTCCTCAGATAACACGGCCACATTACATTGTTTTAGATATTGTGATATCGCCTCGGTGCCTGTAGGGGAACATTTTTAGCGAATCTAGGTTATATAATTTAGAGCAACATTGTGAAAATTCTTGAGCTATTTCTTTGTCATTCTAAGTAATTTGCCCTGTTCTAGTTGGAATTGAGGAGATTTGGGATTTAACTCTCAAACTCCTCTGAGTTTGTTTGCTAACAACCTGTCTGCCTTATTGCCCTTATCATAGTATCGTTGGTTTGTCCATGTTAGCACTCTCTCCACCTCGTCGAGTTGAAGCTGTTTAAGCTCTGTTCTTGTTTTATCTAAAAGATTTTGTAAAGTTTTTTTGAGGTGTTATTTTTGTGTTGTTTTAGCTTGACTAATTTGTCCAAAATGTCTTTAAATTGTTTGTGTTTGATTTTTGTCCTGTATGAGGTTATGGATATGAGATCTCCTCTGATTGATGCTTTGTGGGCTTCCCATAGCATAGCGGGGGGGGGGGGGGGGGGGGGAGGGAAGATACAGTGCCCTTGTTTATAGTAAAGTAATCCGATCATTTTTGTTTACTTGTACTCTCTATATCTGGGCATTTCGATAGGCAGTCATTCAGTTTCAATTTATATGGATTATTTTTGACAAAGGGAAGAGAGAGGACTAAATCCATGGGGGCATGGTCAGACCAGGTTATTGGGCCTATGATCAACTGAGAGGATGCCTGTAGAATATTTTTGGTACCCAGAAAATAAATCAAACCTTGAGTAGGTCTGATGTGGAGCTGAGAAAAAAAGGTATAGTCTCGTTGACTCTGATGCTGTGCTCTCCATATCGCCTCCTCACTTTAAGGCTTTACACTCCTCTGCTCCTTCTTACAGCTCAGCCCTAATTTCTCGCTATATACAACCGCGACTCTTGCTTTCTGCTCAAGGATGTCTTCTGTCTGCCCCTTTCTAGCTAAAGCCCTCTCCTGCCTAAAACCTCTCACTCACTGCCCCACACCTCTGGAATATCCTTCCCCTCAATACCCGACTGGCACCCTCTCTCCACCTTTAAGACCTATCTAAAAACACACCTCTGTAACGAAGCACATGGGTAGCTCCTATGACTGATACTATACATCTCGAATGCACCGACCTTGGCCCCTTGCAGACGCACTTACCAGAACACCCTCCTCCTTTCTCCCTAATTACCAATTGGATTGTAAGATCCTCGGGGCAGGGACCCCCCTCCTATTGTTACCGTCATGTCTGAAGCACTTATTCCCATTACGTGTTATATGATTGTCGTGTATTACTGCTGTGAAGCGCTATGTACATAAATGGTGCTATATAAATACATACTGTACATACTACATGGGCCAAGTAGTTTTTATTTACCATCAAAATCTGTGTTTTTAATGTATGTAAAGATTACCTTGATTGCCTGTACATCTGAACAAATTATTTCCTTTCTATTGTTGGTTTCGGACATGACTATACTGGGTGGAAATAAAGTACAAACAATGGGGATAAGCGGCAAGTAAAGGACCACACAAAAGAGAGACACCCTTCCCCGAAGAGCTTACAATCGGCAATGTGTTGCATCCCCCTCTGGCAGTGAAAGGGTTATCTGCATTGCCCACTACTAAAGCAGGGATGTTATTACAGGGTGAGGACTCCCACCACAGTGTATGGTGTTTCTGCCCATGTGTGTGAGAGGGATCCACTCCTCCTTCTGTATGTATAAGTGCTTCTTTGTTGGTCTGTCGAATAAGATATTCACAAAGGGCCATATTTGCTAAGCAGTGCTATTCCATAAGATATCATCTGGCACCTTTACAGAGAATATATGGCCCATTCCAGCACATTCTAATGGGTAGTATATGGGGCATTGGTTACAGGGAGACATTTTCTAGACCCTTTTTAAAATACCCACCATTGTAACTTAAAAAATAATGACTTTATTGTATATACTACATGTTCTTGATCTTGAGGCGATGTATAAACATGAAGTAGACCTGTGAGGTTTTGCTAGATCTGTATACTATTAAATCTATGCAGAACTCGTGAGTTGGTCAAACCTACAGCAAATCTATACTACTCCAGGACATACATACATACATACATACACTACAAGAGTTTAATTCACCCTGCAGTAATACCATTCATCACTTAATATGCACATGTGTGATGTGAAGTAATATTGTAACGTTGTTTTGTTAAAGGCTTGGATGACTCCCGCAATACTGCAAATCTCGCTTGGCGGATGATCTGTGATGGATCTGTGATAAAAATGACCAAATCCTTAGATAAGGTTAGTTGGTTCTTCCGGTCGCCCTTTTTTCTTGCATCACCAAGTCATGACATGTAAGCGAGACGTAAACAGTCTTTCAAGCCGCAGAAAACGTTACCATTTTAAACCTGAATTTGATTAAGCATGGTATACACTGGATCTTGGTTTTTGTCGACCTTGCTGAGCAAAGCTGCGATGATCCATTTTGAAAAGCTCTGGCATTTGTTTATGAAATGTAGGTGCCCCCAAAGATTACCTGTGCGCAACCTCGGAATGTGTTTCCAGTGCGGGATTGCAATTCTGGACAAAGTGATGGGGTTCAAGCTTCAACAAAGAACATGGCTATCATCGACAAGCTAACTCTGAAGGAAAACCCCACTTCTATATATACGGATATATCTAGCATACCGAATGCTCGGGAGTCTTATTCCACTCATGTAAGGGCTGGGACCCGCTGCGCCCGGCGGCGCGGGCGGCCGCATGAGCGTTCCCCACCAGCAGGGGAATCCTCCCGAGCCGGTCCCAGTCCCCCCTGGCTGCACAGCTCACTACACGCTGTGACGCGTCAGCCGGCAGGGGATTCAAGAGAATTGTAATCCCAAGCGGCGACGCGTCACGTGGTGTGGCTGTGAGCCAATGAGGAGGGGAGGCTTCGGGTAGTCTGCAGTGTAAGCAGATGCGGGGGGGGGGGGGGAACGAGGGGAACCCCTGGCAATGAGGAGGAGAGGAGGAGGAGGGGAGGCTGCGGGGAGCGGGACACATGTATTTACTACTGCCTGTCCTCATACTCATTTACATGCAGGGCCTGGGGGATGGGGCCCGGCTTCAGGGCAAACTGAGGGGGGAGGGGGGGGAGGGGGGGCGGTGGATGGGACGGGACTTTACAGCACCCGATTAAACTGGAGATATGTCAATGTTATATTCCACTCCAGCACACGGACACACGTCATGCCGCGCCCCCCCTCGTCATGGCCCCGCCCACCCGACCCGTTTGGTCACGCCTCCACGCTCCGAAAAAAGTTTCCTGCAGACCGCAGATCGCGGTGCAGTGAGTTGCACGCGCCGCCGGCAAGCAAGACAGCCGCGCGGACGCAGCTAAAACTTCTAATGAAATCAAAGTTCAAGAAATATTACCAACAAAGACTTTAAAATAGAAATAGAATAATGACATTTGACACAGTGTTATAGATAGTTACAAAATGAATGTGTATCGCATTTTATTCAAAAAAGTGTAAATATGATATTGTAAATTGTGGTCTTTTCTTATACGTGTTTATTTTAATGCATTTTTATTTTAAGGTTTATTACTTTTACGTAAATTCCAATGAACTTGTGAAATGTAATATATTTTACTGAGCAGCTATGAAATAAAAGGGTTAAACAATTTAGCTACATCTTCAGTAATTCTTATTGATGTCTGATATTTAAAATATTCCAACAATGTTAAAATACATGTATTTCTGAATAACTTATGCAGATTCTAGCAAGTGGTTTATCTAAACGTTTATATAATCACCATTTATAATTTACACGTAGTGCTGCACATAACATTTCATAATGGTAACAGGTTTTTTTTTTTTTTTTTAGATTTCAGGAATGTCATCTAGATTTGACTTGATGCTACATTAAACAATTACTGAACCTTCTAAAACAGGAGTGACCAACTCTAGTCCTCAAGGGCCACCAAAAGGTCAGGTTTTCAAGATATCCCAGCTTCAGCACAGGTAGCTCAATTAGTCCCTGCTTCAGCACAGGTGGCACAAGCAGAGACTTAGTCGAAGACTGAGCCACCTGTGCTGAAGCAGGGATATCCTGAAAAGCTAACCTGTCGGTGGCCTTTGAGGACTGGAGTTTGCCACCTCTGATCTAAAAAACAAACCTGAACTGAACTGTATAATCCTAACCTTTCCCCCACTCTCTGGCCTGTAATAATCCTAACCTTGCCCCCACTCTCTGGCCTGTAATAATCCTAACCTTGCCCCCACTCTCTGGCCTGTAATAATCCTAACCTTGCCCCCACTCTCTGGCCTGTAATAATCCTAACCTTGCCCCCACTCTCTGGCCTGTAATAATCCTAACCTTGCCCCCACTCTCTGGCCTGTAATAATCCTAACCTTGCCCCCACTCTCTGGCCTGTAATAATCCTAACCTTGCCCCCACTCTCTGGCCTGTAATAATCCTAACCTTGCCCCCACTCTCTGGTCCGTAACTCGTTTCTTCTTATTTTCCCACTGACGGTCTTTGGCAGCTGTTCAACAAATTCCACCTGGAAAAGGAAAATAGAGATCCTGTTGTCACTGTTCGATAATACATTGACCAAAATAAACTATTGGTTCACATAGGATTCAATAGTAAAAAAGCCAGGGAAAATGTGATATCCTGTTATGTTTACAAGTGGATGGGTGCAGGGCCATCTTAACAGCATTATAGGCCCTCGGGCACAGCAGTGCGCTGGGCCCTGCAAAATTTCTCTCTCGAATGCAGACATGCCAACTCTCCACTACAAGTCGTAATTTTTGTCCTTCTACCGAGATAGCGGGAGATTTGAATGTTGAGGCGGGTGATCGGAAAATTAGTGTTATATTCTGGTCTGTGCATAGATTAGCATGGGGGCCCCTATGCTCAAGGGGCCCCCGGGCAACTGCCCAGCGTGCCCATGCGTTAAGACGGCACTGGATGGGGGTATGTTTTACTTGCTAGGACCATTAACATGCCTAGTTTTGATCATTTACAAGTGAACAATATCAGAGACTTGATTACCAGAATATATTCCTAATATTTAGATTTTCTTTTTAATGTCAACAAGAAATGAATTGAAATGAAAGTAAACGTGCAGTTGAGGTGTTGGGTACTGCATTTGGCTGAGAAATAATAGCAAAATAGTTTGTAATTTTTGTTACGTGAGTCGATGGAAACAATGTAAGTGGCACTGTATATACTTACCTTTCTTGGGTATTTGTAGGGGGCCGTGACCTTTTTCACATGCTCCTGCAGCTCAGTGATCAGTTTTTCTGGGTCATGCGCATTATAAGCAGGAGAGCGAACAATAAAGGCTTTCACAACCTGCAAATGAAAGAATAATAATAACTTTATTTCATGTAGCGCTTTTCTCCCAATGGGACACAGTGCTTCACAGTTACAGTGTAGTACACAGTATGCAGCACACAGACATTTTACAGACACAGTCTCTGCCCCGTGGAGTTTACAATCTGTGTTTGTGGTGCTTGAGGCACAGGGAGATAAAGTTACTTGCCCAAGGTCACAAGGCGCTGACACCGGGAATTAAACCAGGCTCCCCTGCTTCAAACTTGTTTTCGGTGTCTGTGTCTTTACTGATTGAGCCGCTCCTTCATATAAAAACCATACGTCTTATAAATAAAGTATCTTCTGCCCCATATATTAAGGGGTTTCCTATTGAATGCTAAAAGTTAAATCTGCTTTTATGGAAAGGAAAATAAGACTCTTTCATTTGTATTTTGATTAAAAGCCCCATAGGCGACCATCATACCATGATACTTGAAGAGTGTGGTCTGTGGTATCAGACTTTTTAATACAGAGGTGCTCAACTCCGGTCCAAGCCCCCTCCCTCCCCCCCCCCCCCCCACACCAACAGGTCAGGTTTTCATGATATCCAAGCTTCAGCAAAGGTGGCTCGATTGAAGCTGGGTTAACAAAACACGATTGAAGCTGGGACTGATTGAGCCACCTGTGCAGAGGCTGGGTTATCCTGGAAACCTGACCTGTTTGGGGGGGGGGGCTTGAGGGGCTTGAGGACTGAAGTCGAGTACCCCTGCTTTAATACACTATCTGTGTGGTCCAGTTTAAATCCTAAAAAGCCTTTCATTCTGCAGAGGTAGAAACATTTCAGAATTAAGTATAAGTGGATGGTAGTAATTTGTAACCTTGTTCATGTAATCGCACAGTTTACACAATGTAGACACAACAAAGTGTATTTAATAAGTTTAACACACATAATACAGGAAAAAGATGCATAACATTGTGTAGCTGCTGTATCACGAAGGTGAGGCTAATATTGGATGATCCTGTTGCTTACAAAAATCTGAAGCTACGTCGTGATCGTTTATTACCTCTCCTCTGATAGGGTCTGGACTGCTCACAACAGCAGATTCTGTGACAGCTGGGTGTTCCATCAGAGCGCTTTCTATTTCAAATGGGCCAATCCGATATCTAACAAAAGGAAGCGTGAACAGATCTTATTAGTGTAGGCATCAAGCATTCGTCTACAGGAATACAGAAAGTAAATACATTTACTAACACCCTCTGTTTTGCAGGAAAAGTGGTTTATTAAACAGCCTAAAACAATGAATAATGCCTATTTTGGAGCCAAATTATTGAATCTTACTTACCCAGAGGATAAAATAACATCATCAGCTCTTCCAACAAACCAGAAATAACCATCTTCATCTGTAATGCCTTTATCTCCCGTTAGATAGAAGTCTCCACGCTGGGTTGAGGCTGTTTTCTTTGGATCATCCTATTGAAAATCGACATCATCCAGTGGATATTTGGGGTCTAGGTTGTGATATGTTTTTGTTTGACACCAAGTTTATACAGACACGTAGATTAATTAAAAAATTTGTTGATCAATAATTGAGGCCATAGCCGGGATTAGTATCTCTTCATCAAGGAAAACGTTCAAATTAAAACGATGAAGAAATACTGTAATCTGCCAAATGGATGGCCTTTGAAGATCTGATTTTCACATTTTAAATGTGCCCTTAAAAATCGAAGCAATATTGACAATTGTATCAAAATCAAATGATTAACAAGTTGAATATAAATCAATACATAGTTCTTCAAGGGGATGGCGCAAACCACTTTGAGAACATATCCTTGTTCACAACCAGGAGTTGGAGAACTGTGGGACTCAAAACTGGTATGTGGTGTAATGTACGCGGGAAGCCTTCCTTACTGTGTATTGAGAGAAAAGACAAAACGGTTTCCGAGGGGATATGCGGACGGCTATCTCTCCTTCTCTTCCAGGGGGTAGTATGTTGCCATTTTCATCGACTATCTGAAACACAATGTGCGTAACGCGTTGATAAAGACCTGAGTGAAAAGAATACAACATGTTCTGCGTAGTTGGTATGAGTTGATGATATGTTAAATACCTGAACATCATAAGCTGGAGAGGCCTTCCCCATGGACCCTGGCTTAATTTTCATTCCCTTGAATGTTCCACAGATAAGCACCTGGAAAGTAACATTTTAGTCACTTCATTGGTAAAGGTCTAATGTTTGCAACCTATTGGTACCCCAGGTGTAAATAAGCCATTAGCAGCATGGGATAAATCAGGTCTGGAAAACAAATAAATAAAATAATGATTATATATATATATTCTAAATAGGTGTCTCCATAAAAGGCCACACCACACCTGATTACCCACCCGTAGGAAACCTGTGTCTTTCTAACTTGATTACAGGATGACATACTGTTTCTGTTTGTCCGTAGCCTTCATAGATGTCGAGTCCAGTTTGTGTTTTCCATTGTTCCAATACATGTGGGTTGATAGGCTCCCCACCACCAACACAATGCTTCAGACTCTTAAACTTGTAGCTTAATTGACATGCAAATGAATACAGAAATAAGTTACATAGTAGAGGAGGTTAAAAAAAATGATACATGCCCATAGCGTTCAACCTATGTTTAATTTAGACTACAGATACTTATCCTATATTTGTGTTTACAGTCTATTGATCCCGAGGAAGGCAAACAAAGAACCCCAGTGACACATTATCCAATGGTGTCTCATAAGGGGAAAATAAATAATCGGATTTCTCCCTGGATCAACATCCTATGTTTACTTATTCAGTATATCCCCGTGTAGCTTTTCTTTCTAAAAAGATGTCCAACCTTTTCATAAAGATTCACACATAATCTTAAGCATTGTGTTCAAACTGAGTGGTGTTTAGCATTTCTATTTGTTCTTGAAATAGAATAGGTTTTAGACCAGGGGCGGCCAACTCCAGTCCTCAAGAGATATCAACAGGTCAGGATTTCAGTATATCTCTGCTCCAGCACAAGTGGCTCAGTCTCTGCCACCTGTGCTGGAGCAGAAATATACTGAAAACCTGACCTGTTGGTAGCTTTTGAGGACTGGAGTTTGCTACCCCTAATTTAGACCATTATCAGTGTGTATTCATGCACAGAATTGTCTGACAATAATACAAAGTAGCAGACTATCATTCAGAACTGTATGCTTACCTGGCAAGGTTCTGCAGCACAAGCATACGGTATGCTGTTGGAGCCGAACAAAACGTTGTGATAGGAAATGTGGACAGCGTCTGTATTAGAGGAAGCAAAAAGTATATGAAAGCAATAAATAAAGCCCTACCTAAACATCAAACCAAAAAATCCAAAAACGAAAAAATGGAGCACAGCAGCAAAAAATTGAGGGCTACAATACTGTAACTAAATTAAAAACAATTTAATTGAAGAGTGACAACATTGGCACAAGGTATGGTAAGTAACTCGAACGCGTTTCACGCATGTTTCAGCACTTCGTCCGACGCGCGAAACGCGTTCGAGTTACTTACCATGCCTTGTGCCAATGTTGTCACTCTTCAATTAAATTGGTTTTAATTTAGTTATAGTATTGTAATATTCAATTTTTTGCTGCTGTGCTCCGTTTTTACTTGTCGTTTTTGGATTTTCTGCATTCATCTCAAAAGCGTGAGGCACGCCCTTGGAATCGACGGCATCTATTTGCGAGTACTTTGATCTCCTCACCATATTACGGTTCAGATACAGTGGGGAGGAAGATTTCTGGATTGTGAATTAAAGCTGCAGTTCAGGCAATATCCTGCATGTGTGTTTTTTTTTAATAAATCGGTTCTGTAGTAAGAAAAAATACTTTTAGCATTTTCTGTTTTCAAAAAAACAACTTTGAAAGACCAATTTTCTTGTATTCTATTTTTAAAAGCATGCTTGTTGCTATAGCAACCATTTACATTCCCCATATTTAAAGATGTCGCCAAACTTTGCCGATCAATAGACGGAGAACGAATTGACCAGCAGCTATGCAGTTCTTTAGGTAATTGGAGATTGCCCACATGAAACTATTGAAGTAAAAAAAAAAAGTAAAAAAAAAAAACGGGAGCCTGAACTGCAGCTGTAACAGCTCCAGGAAGAGAACCAGATAGTGTTGTTTTTCAACAGTACTAATCTGTATTATCAACCATTGGACATTATACTCATACCTACACCCTTATTTCTGAGTTTGATCACCTCATTAATCACCAGACTCCATGATGCCTTAGGCTGTGCCTATAGTGCCGACGGTGACGTCGACCTCGCCACGATGGGTGGCGAACGTTATGTTTCGTTATGTTTCGCTGGGCAGCGGTGTCGCGGGATTCCGACATTTGTTCATGTGATGCGACAGCCCTTGAAAAATCAAAGTTTCCAGTTTTCGCGACGGCGCTTTGTCGCACGCACAATAAGTTCACGCGGCGGCAATGTATTTGTTTTCAGGCGATGTCGCGTCGCCGTCACTATAAGCGCGGCCTTAAAATATTCCTTCCTTCAAGCACGTTGATTCTTTCTATTTTGTCTATGGACTGTTACTTTGAATTCAGGATCTGGAAGTACTGATTTATGAAACTTTTTGTTTCTTTTTTGTTTAGTTATATAAATATCAACACAGCTACAATATTCTATTTTACAGGAGAGACTTTTGTGTGTTTTAAATCTAAAACAACAACAATTATAAAGAACTTCCATGTTTGTCCAAGAGAATGTTTTCAAGTGTAACTGGTTCATAATACATCGAACCATCTTATATTGACTGGTTCTTTATATATTTGCTTTGATAGTCAAAATACCAACATGTAGATTCTTAAGTCAGTGGAAGTGAATTAGCCAAGAGGTTATTGAGATCAGTTAACAAGTTACGACATCACTCTGTGCTTGTAAAGCGCCTCATCCACAGACATCGCTGCCCCACACATATAACGCTATTCTCCGAGGTTATCTTACTTCGAGGATTACAGTTGGATCAAAGCGAGTCATGCTGTGGGCAAAAACACAGGCGCCCTGAATCCACGGTGCAAAAACACTACTCCATGCAGACTTTGCCCAGCCTGTGTCTGACATATTCCAAAATATGTCCGAGGGCGTCAAATCCAGCCAATATCTGTGTGTGTCGGGAGAAAAAGTTTAAGGCAAAGTATTTTGGAAAATGTATATTTTTAAGGTCATATTTCTTTTAAGAAACTCCTAATCTTCCTTGATAAAACAATGCAGAAATTCGGCTTCAAAGATACATATTTAGAGGGAGTCCGAGCACTATATTGCAGCCCCTCTGCGGTGGTTAAACTCCTGGGAGGAGCCGCAAAGAAATTTGAAATAAAAAAATGGAACGAGACAGGGGTGCCCGTTGTCTCCTCTCCTCTTCGGTCTAACAATCGAACCTCTAGCGTCTAAAATACGAGACAATATAAACATACAGGGCGTACTAATTAGTGAAAAAAACTACAAAGTCTCATTATTTGCCGATGATATTATCCTAACATTAACGCAACCTCAGACTTCCCTTCCCAATCTTCATAAAGAGTTAGCGGAATTTGGCAAAATATCAGGTTACAAAATTAATAGTGACAAATCAGAAGCCCTGAACCTAAACCTGTCAGAACCAGAGATGCAATTACTGAAACTAAATTTCAATTATAGATGGAGCCCTTCATACATCAAATACTTGGGAGTACATGTATCAAGGAACTACCATTCCCTCTATCAAAATAACTACCCAACCCTCTTTAGGAAAATTAAAAAAGATCTGGATAAATGAGAAGGATACCAGATCCCATGGATCGGGAGAATGATTTCAGTTAAAATGAATATACGCCCCAGATTATTATATTTTTTGCCGACGCTCCCAGTCCATATCCCTGGTTCTAAACTAAAAAATATTAAAAACAACATTTTTCATTTTATTTGGCAGGGTAAGAAACCCAGAGTAGCAAGATCAGTTCTTTTGTCGCCCAGAGCGAGAGGAGGCTTGGGAGTCCCAGATGTCTCAAAATATTACCAAGCAGCCCAATTAAGACAGGCGGTCATATGGAACTCGGACCCAGACCAGCTATGTTGGCTAGCAATTGAATCTCAATACTCCAGAATGCCTTCTCTGCCAGCTTATCTTTGGTGTGGTGATAGAGGGACAGACATGGTGCCTAAATTTTAACTGGGGGCGATGAGACACACATGGGAAATATGGCTAAAAGCTAAAACTAAATTCCAGCTCTCCTCCACCAGCTCACAGCTCACTCCAATATTTAACAACCCTAAATTCCCCCCAGGGTGCGAAACTAAACAATTCGATCTATTCAAATCATTGGGGATCAGAGCGGTCGCCGACCAGTTGAGCGATGGAAAGTTCCTGAGTTTCCAAGATTTACGCACCAAATTCAACGCACCTGAGCTAGATACATTCAAATTTCTCCAAATTCGCCACTTTTTACAAAAAAATGTCCTCAACGTTGAAATTTCCCCCTCACAAAATTTGAGAAGCCAAGAAGGGGCACATCAAAAAGGTCTAATAACACAAATATACGCCGTAATGGAGAAGCCAGCGAACCCCACCGCACACGATTATATGCTCAAATGGGCAGCGGAATTGAACATGGTTATAGACAGTGCGGACTGGGAAGAAATATGGGACTCGGCCCCAGGAACTTCCATATGTACCACAGTGAAGGAAAATATATATAAAATAATTTAATCACTGGTATCTTACCCCAGTGAGACTGAAACAAATATACCCTCTGGCCTCAGATTTATGCTGGAGAGGCTGTGGACAGAGAGGGGACATGGCCCATATCTGGTGGCTATGTTCAGAGATTCAGAAATTATGGCTCATAATACAAGATTTAATAAAAGAGGTCACAGACCTCACAATTCCCATTGATCCACTGACCTTCCTATTGGACAGACCAATAGAAGAAATTGATCGCCCAAATGGAAATTAATCTGCTTTATTCTCACAGCAGCGAGATGCTCAGTTGCGTCCCTATGCAAGAAGGTAACGTTCCCCACAAAACAAATGGTGAAGAAAAGACTCAATGAGGTCCTGACAATGGAAAAACTCACGGCCTTCCTTAAGCGTTCGACGGAAAGTTTCTATCAAATTTGGGAGCCCTGGTTAATCCACTAACCCAAACCAATATATTCTTCACTAAGCAACGTGAACGCAGAAGAGCCTTGGAATATGTATGGGAGAGTCCTGCCGGTCGAGGGGAGGGAGGGACAACTCCCTTCCCCTCCCCCCTCTATTCCTCCGCACTCTTTTTTTTCCCTCTCCAGGCCTCCGGCCCATGATGTGGTCCTGGGGTCATCCCCTCAGGGGCTCTACCCCGACTCTTCTACTATTTGAACAAGGAAAATACTATTGTATTAGGCCAGATATGTAATGTAATTTATGAAAACCTAAATATGCCTAATAAAAACGTTTGAAAAAAAAAAAAAAAAAAAAAAAAAAAAAGAAACTCCTAGTCTGAATTGGCTCTAGATCAGGGGTGGGCAACTCACAGTCCTCAAGGGCCACCCCAAAGGTCAGGTTTTCAGGATATCCATGCTTCAGCACAGGTGGCATAATCAGTAGCCACCTGTGCTGAAGCAGGGATATCCTAAAAATCTGACCTGCGGGTGGCCCTTGAGGACTAGTTTCCCATCCCTGATCTAGAGTAAAAATTCCAATTGGCAGATTTCAGAGCTCATGGTTTGAACTTTTTACATAGCACAGAGACTCTGCTTATGAAGCATTGAGGGGGAGGGCATACTCTTAGGTACACATCATCTCTTTCTCCTCCTCCCCCCCCTGCAGCCTACATTAGTAGCGATCCTAAAATAAAGCTTTTTATGACACTTGTTCTAAAACTGTCGGCTAAAGAGCACCCAGGGACAGGGTCCATGGGAATTGTGGTGGTGATTAGCTTCTGTATTTAAAATATAAGGGGGGGGGGGGTGTAAAAGTATTGTAACATGGAAAAGAAGCATATTTGTTTCCCTTCCTCTGGACCATTGTAAATATATCTCACCCATGTAGAATTTAATTAATACTTAGCTCGGTGGACAACTGCCTTTGTATTTTACCGGATGCTATGTTACTATCGGTGATGGTTAAATGGGAAAAGTTAGAGAACTCCTAATCTGTGCCATGGGACAGAGCAAACTCTACATTCATACACTGCTTTATTAGATTGTAAGCTTTCCGGGGCAAGGATTATTTTCCCTATAGTCTGTCTTTGCGCTTATTGTAATATAATTTCCTGTACTGTATTGTCTTTGTAAAGCACTTAGTACACTGTGGGTGCTATATAAAGATATAGATACTTCTTTTCACATGACACTCACCGTCCATTCACAGCCAGTCCGAGCCCAAAGCTACAGTGGCTATGTTCAGTCATTTTTGGAGAACCGGTTGTTCCACTAGTAAAATAGATGGTCATGGGATCTGTGCTCTTTGTCTTCACACAGCTGTGCTGGTCATCGGCCGCCCTTTGCAACATTTAAATTGAAGCTTGATTAATACCATTTCCTGTGCAGAGCTCTGATTTGAGTTGGGAAGAGTCCACCACCAGCACCAGAGCCTGGATACATGGGTCAACGTTTCCATATTCAAGTGATTCTATCTGCAGGACATTGTGTGGGCTTCTCATGTTTATCACTTATCTTTATGACATCTCAACAGTAATTACTTGTATAATTTGCCCTTGTGTAACTCCATGTAACGGTGTATCCTCTGACCTACTCTCCAGTATGACACATGCCCTCTTGAATTGTTCCAGCGGCATCTTGATACAATGAGTACCCATATAGCCATCTATGCCCACTGCCGTTATTCTGAGCAACTCCGGGTTTCCTTCCCATCTCTGACATGTTTAAACGTTTGTGCTTTGTGCCAGGCAGGCAGTCACCTTTATCCTTTTGCATGTTACATCAGGGGTGCAAGTCCTCAACCCCCCCCCCAAAACAGGTTAGGTGTGCAGGGTATCCCAGCTTCAGCACAGGTCACTCAGCAACCTGTGCTGAAGCAGGGATATCCTGAACACCTGACCTGTTGGAGGGGGGCTTGAGGACTGGTATTGAGCACCCCCCCCCCCCATGCTACATGCCTTGTTACATTGAGAGCTTTGGTTGTTTACCATTCTATATGATTGCTCTTCATAGACTTGCAACATTATGTACGTTACATCTCCTGTTTGAGGCACTATGCTTTACAGCCCTATGGTTTCTTGATACTTTCTATTTATTTATTCCTCACATTTGTTCACTTTCTTATAATTCCTGTACACTTTATTTACCTCCCCATTTATTTTTATTTATTTATTCCACATATGCACTAAGGGGCGTATTTATAGCTAGTGTCAGTCTGTCTCAATAGCAGTGGTTTTCAACTTTTTTTGGTTAAGGACCCCAATAATTATATGGTGAAATTCTTGGGAGTCCCAACCCTCTCTAATAGCACGTCTGAGATCAGATGCATTGTAGGGAACCCCAACCCTCTCTAATAGCGCGTCTGAGATCAGATGCGTTGTAAATTCTTCTGTATTTGGTACGATTTTCAAAGTACCAGAAAATTGCAGGGAACCCTTTAGGGACGCCCGCAGGATACAAGTGTTCCAAGGAACCCCTGTTGAAAAACACTGCTCTATATTAACCAATCCAGTTGTTCTGCACCATATTGCCACGGTCAATTTGATATATATGTGTCCTTTGTCCCTACACTTGTATGTCCGTGTGTACCTGCAGCGTGCCTGCGCCTTTATTGCTTTATAGAAATTAATAACACGCATATTTACATTACTTGAAAATACTGACGTTACAAAGATACCTACTCAAAGAGACCTTTAAAATTCAACCAGCCGTCTCTGTTTCCTCCAGATATTAGTTTTGTTTTTAAAAATGGAGCTTGAGATGAAACAGAGTCTACAGCGGGTGCTACGGCCTCACTGGTTACGATGCACTTGGCCTTGGAAGTGTTTAGCCGATGGAGGATGTCTTTTGCTGTGAGTTGAGTTGTTCCCGGAATCAGCACCAAACCTGAGAATGATAATGTGGATGTTATATGCACAAGTATAGTCTAAACTGTTAGAAATTCCGGGCATTATTGAAATCCCTGCTCTCTGATTGGATATGCCCAGAATTTGTGGCACTTCGGCTGAAAAGCGTGGCAATCGGCTTTGAGTTCTCATACACACTGAGCGAGAGCAACTCTCAGGCCGCGGTCCCAGTGTACACGTGCCCGGCAGGGGGGGGGGGGGGGCGCGTGCACAGCGCTTCACCGCAATCTGCGGTCTGCGGAGAGAAGCAGAGATTGCGACGGGAGGGGGCGTGGTGGGGGTTTTGTAGGGGCGTGACCGTGACCTCACGCGGCTGGTTCGCCCTCATTGGCTGAACCGCCGCTGGGGGGGCGTGGCCACACCTCCGTCGCAAGTTGCAAATACAATTTTTGGGAAATTGCAAAAACTTGCAGTACAGCGCGGCTGCACCTTCCGGCGAGGGTGCTTACTGGGCCCAGCCGCATTGGGAGGCGGTGCTTGTACGCACGCCGAGGCAGGCACAGGGGCCGCAGCCTCCGACATTTGAAACGCCTTTGAAATCCCCGTGTCAAATGACGCTGCAGACGTCCCCAACGTGACGTCGCGCAGCGTCTCGTTACAACATAACGTCAAATGACGTAATGACGTCGTGTTTCCATGGCAACCTGCCACCGTAGGACGTCATGTTGGTGATTCCAAAGGAGCAGGAGCGCGGCGGCGGCAAGGAGTCGGCCCGACACAGGCAAGAGGCTAGGGGCAGCAAATTTTGAAAGCCACCTCCGCCGCTCCTCTCCCTCCCTGCTGAGAGCTCCGCACAGGAGACAGTGTGTGTGTGTGTGTGTGTGTACAGATGGGGGCTGCATTGTGTATGTGTATGTGTGTGTGTGTGTGTATGTGTGTGTGTGTATGTGTGTGTGTGTATGTGTGTGTGTATGTGTGTGTATGTATGTGTGTATGTGTGTGTATATACACACACACACACACACACACACACACACACACACACACAGTGGTCGACAAATCACCAAAAAATCTACTTGCCGAACAAAAAAATTCTACTCGCCACCTAGTACCACACGTGTGCTGCTTCGACCAATAGGAGCTCGCCACAATGTTAAATCCACTCGCCCGGGGCGTGCAAATGTATAGGTTTGTTGAAGTGTGTGTGTGTGTGTGTGTGTGTGTGTGTGTGTGTGTGTGTGTGTGTGTGTGTGTATATATATACACTCTTGAGTATTTGCAGTACAATTTTATTTTTATCAACAAGTACAGTAAAAGCATAAGAAATTGTACAATATCACATACATCGATAAAAAAATCAATCCAACTATACAGAAGTGTCTTTTTTTTAATGACAAATGTAGAAAAAGCATACAATTAGCCTATAATAATACATTACGAGCCAGTTTGGGAATTATTACTTAAATACAAAACATATAAATATACAGTACACTGGTAGACCCAGTAATAGCAGTGTTCTTTAGAAATCATATCCTCAGTACACTAGATACTCTGTATGATTTATTTCCCAAGCTCACCAACATTAATAGATAAGTTGATGAGGGATTGTTAAAAAAAAAAATAGGTTGCATGAAAAACTTTAATTAAACTTTAAATTTCTTCTGAAGAATTGTCACCAAGTCCGCAGTAATAAATCATTGGTGAAAACACAAAGCTAAATATTATCTGTTAAATAATGAATATAGTTGAAAGGGAATTTTGCAAAAACATACTGTAGGATGGACATTCCAAGGTCAAATGTAACTCTCAGGGCCTTACATTTTCTATAAACTTCCGTCTGGAATGGGAAATTAACGAAGAGGACCAAAGATTACTACAACAAGATAAATCCAGGAATAGTGAGAAGGTACAGTATCTTCTTGTGTTTTGGCAACCAATTAAATAATTAAGTGTCTATCTTTTTAAAAAAAAAAAAACATTTACAAAATAAGCCTACATTTAGCCTATAATAGGAATAATCCCCTCAGAACAGGGCATTACTGGCCAATAATGCCCTGTTCTTCTGGGATTATTAATTCAATAACACGATAAAGACAATTTGGGGGGGGTTCACTGCTGTATTCTGCATCAATGTAAGCAAAGACGGATGGGGAGCCGGGTTGGTCCTTCCTTCCACATAGTAACACAGGAGGGAGAGGGAGGAGGGGGTATACCTTTTATTGGACCAACAAGTAGTTGATATGTTACAAGCTTTCCAACCTCTCATGGTCCTGCATCGGGTGTGGCAGAAATACAGAAACACAATATATACAGTGTTTGTCTGGTTTTATTTTTATGTCTTAACTCAGCGGTGTGCAAACTGGGGGGCGGGAGATTTTTCTGGGGGGGTCGTGGGCGGTTGCATAGGCCCCGCACTCCTCCCCAAGTTATTTAAATTAAATCCCGGGGGATCGTGTGAGGCCTCTCAACGGTAACACTTACCGGGATTCAGACGCGTCTCCATGATGTGACGTCACATGATGCTGCGGGTCACGTGACCTGACGCGACCCCAGAGCGTCATTTTACACAGCTGGCAGGTAGCAGAGGAGGCGCGAGACTGGGCGAGGCCAGGCAGGGGGGCGCAGCTTCTAAAGTCTGCGCTCCCCTGTCGACTGTTAATTTTCACACCAGGCTGCCTGTTTCTACGTATCCTATTTCCCACTTCCTCCCTCCATTGTAACCAGAAATCCCTCTTACAGAAGCAAAATATTATATACAGTGTTTGTATTTCTGCCATACCCGATGCAGGACCCCTAAGAGGCTCGAAAGCCTGTAACATATCAACTACTTGCTAGTCCAATAAAAGGTATCATACCCCCTCCTCTCTCTCCCTCCTGTGTTACTGCATCAAATGTAACTAACTAATGCAGGAGTGGCCAACTCCAGTCCTCAGGTTTTAAGGATAACCCTGGCTCAATCAGTGGCTCAGTCAATGACTGAGCCACCTGTGCTGAAGCAGGGATATACTTAAAACCCGACCTGTTGGTGGCTCTTGAGGACTGGAATTGGCCACCCCTGAACCACCCGTGGAATCTATTGATAACAAGCTCCCTCCAGCTTACTCTTATCATCAAAAGCAAGCAGTCAAGTAGTAATCCTTCCATCAGATTTGTATTTTCTAATAGCGTGTCGAGATCTGTAATCAACGTCCGAGATGTACTGACCTGCTCTTATACATGCCACATTTAAAAGCCACCATTCTGTCACCCGGGGCAGAATCACAATAACTCTGTCCCCCGGTTTCAAGTCACAGGCATCAGACAGTAGGTTGGCCGTTTTCCTGGAGAGAAATCCCAACTCCTCGAAGCTCCACTTGACTTCATTACCTTTACCACCTATCCACCAGAGAGCTGGATTCGAATGACCGCTGCGTTCCTAGGGAGAGAGGACAATCGATTCTTAACATCGTAAAATGGTGCCAGGAAATGCAGTACTTGTGTTCATCCAACACCTGCTGAATTGCTTTGATTTCAGCTCCGGGGACCCTCTGCTTCCTGAGATACTGTATTGAATGTCTTTATTTATATAGCGCCATTAATGTACATAGTACGTCACCGTAGTAATACACGTGGTAATCATATAAATAACAGGTCATGAGAATAAGTGCTTCAGACATAAAAGTAACATTAAGAAAGAGGAGTCCCTGCCCCGAGGAGCTTACAATCTAACTGACCTGGAGGGGGGTGTCGGTATCTCTCTTCAGTTTTAATGTCCAGGTCACGCAAGCCAATAGGAAGCTGCAAGGGATGACGTCACTGATTCCTATTGGTCCGCAGTACTTTTAAACTCCCATGTTGTGAACCTAGTCAGGGCTCCTACCGGCAATACGGCGGTATATATCTCAGGAAGCAGGGGGTCCCTGGAGCTCAAATCAACGCAGTGCAGCTCAGGAGAGGCCCTGCTTCGAATCTATTAATTAAAAATAAACCTTTTAAAAATGCAATCCTCCCTAACTACACTCACCCCCCTTTTTTTTAATATAAGATGGGAACCAGGGTGTCTCCGGAGCTGCACAGCACTATTCTCAGCAGCGGAGACTCACCAGTTCCCTGGCTTCTTACCGGTCAAGTTGCCAGTATTACTCCCTTGTGTTTAAAAGGGAATGAAATAGCCGGCCAATAGGAATCTGCAGCTGATGCAGTTGCGGCTTCCTATTGGCCAGAGATGCGGCAGGCACGTTCCCCTGGGGGGTGGGGGGGGGAAAGATTTAAACCCGGCAATTTTAAACTCGTTGTGAGTCTGCAGAACTACCAAGGCGATCAGGTAGACTTTTGTTGATGGTAAAAGCAGTAGAAGAAAACGTGTACCTTTTCAATCGCAGACCACTTGTCTAAGACATCGCTTGCGAAGTTGAAATATTCTGGCACTTCTGGCTTGTAACGCAGTTTAATGTCCTCATAATCGGAGAAGTTCTGCGGCGTAAGAAGCTTTGGCGCCTGGCTGAATAACCTGGGATATACTCTCGGAGTCAGATGGCGGGTAACGTCTCTGGCTGTACGGAGGATTTTCATAGCAGCTGCAATCACCGGGAGTATTTTTTAAATGCTCAGAGGATCCCGATCAGATCATTTACCTGCAAAAATAAATACATCACAATGTGTCTTTCCTGGTAAAATATTTTTAAACAGTCAATGGAAGTTAAAGCAGTTATCCCTGGAGAAGCCTAGATAAGTTTAACTTATATAATGTTAGTACTTTGCCCCCTGAACATGTCCTGCGTGAAGGCGTCTTCCAGTTCATGGTTGCAAGGTCCTGCAGTGTGTGTTAACCTAAAATGCATTGTCTTGCAGTTCTGCCCGGACAGGGAGAAAATGTTTGTGAAGCTGTAAAGGTAATAAGTGGCCCATACAGTATTTAATCCGGTATTTAATTGCAGTGATATGTTTAAGAGATCTCATGCGGGTAATTTATATATATATATATATATATTTTTTTTTATAACTTTGGTTTTATTAGGTGTTTTGGTGCATACATTATAACACAATCCATTAGCATTTGTAACTTTACCATTTCTTTGTTTACAAACATTAAACGTGACGCACGTGACAGACTTAACAAACCAACGAACATGACGGCAGGGTAACAGGATGAGGGGGGGTGGGAAGGGGGGGGGGGGGCCAGAACGCGACCTTGATCACTGCTGGGCGGATACAGCTCTTTTCACTTTCCTCTCTATCGGTATCTTGTTGGTATTAGCGTGCCGGGTCAACGGCTAAGCCTATCGAAGTGGCCCTACTTCCTTGAGCTCCCCTATACCTCGGGTTTTCCTAGTCACTGTGTGGTCGAGAATCCGTTTGGTCAGAGGAGAACGCATTTATGGTTATCATTGCAAGATTGTGGTAGCATCTACTCCCGGGATGTCTGTTTGGGCCAGCTAGGGCGACCACACTTTTAGAAAATTTGAGCCGGAGTCATTGACCAAACTCGACAATTGTTCCATCCGGCACACAAACCAAATTCTGTTCCTAATTTTGGGTAAAATTGGTACTTCCGGTTGCTTCCACAATGCTGCGATCTCACATCTGGTGGCTGTTGCTAAGTGTGCTATCAATTTATGAGTGGCATTCGATAGCCCCTGGATCTGCCTGCCCACCAGGAACAGCCATGGGTCCAGGGGGATCTCCAGTCCGATCAATATTTAAAGCCAATCTCTAATTTCCGCCCCAAATCGGAGCCACCTTCGTGCAAGACCACAGCATATGGCGCAAGTCAGCTCGTTCTCCGCATTGCTTCGGACAAAGCGGGGAGAAACCTCTGACAAATTTGGCTAATTTTGTTGGGGTGTAATACCACCGCATTAGGACTTTGTATGCGTTCTCCTTTAACGTGGTACAGATAGAGCTTTTGGCTGCTGCCTGTAGGATCCTGTCCCAGTCCTCGTCCTCTAACGTCTCCCCTAAGTCGTCCTCCCATTGTCTCATATAACTAAGTCGGGATTCGTCTTTAGTTGCTGGACAGATCACTTCCCTGTACATTCTAGATGTTAGTCCCCTTGTGTCCGTGCCTCTAGAAAACAGCTGCTCGCAGTTTGTTCTCCTAGGCCGAGTTGGAGTTTTGTTGTAAAATGCCCTGATCTGGAGGTATCTAAAAAATTCTGTATTGGGCATGTTTTTTCTTCTTTGATATGATCAAAAGTTTTGATATGCTGTCTTCCCTCCAGATCATTTAGTCCAGGGCTGCACAACACGCGTCCCACGGGCCGCATGCGGCCCGCCTGGTCTCTCTGTGCGGCCCTCCATGAGATTTAAAAAAAAAAAAAAAAAACCTTGAAAAAAAAAAAACTTTGAAAAAAAAAAAAAAAAAAAACTTTGAAAAAAAAATAATTTTGAAAAAAAATAATGGCGGCGATTCCCCGCAGTCCCGGCGCGCATGCGCAGGGCCCGCTCCCGCTCCTTGCTCAGACCTCCCCCCAAAACCACCCCCCGCTCGCAACGTGGGACGGAGGGGGAAGTCACAGCCAGCTGAGCTCTTCTGCGGCCGCTCCCCCCCCCTGATCCGAACGTGGATATGTGCAGGGGGGTGAGGTGCATTGAGGTGAGGTGCAGGGGGGTGAGGTGCAGGGGGGTGTTGTGAGGTGCAGGGAGTGAGGTGCAGGGGTGATTGGAGGTGCAGGGGGTGATGTGCAGGGGATGTGATGTGCAGGAGGGGGTGGGTGGGTGATGTGCAGGAGGGGTGATGTGAGGTGCAGGGGGTGAGGTGCAGGTGTGATTGGAGGTGCAGGGGTGATTGGAGGTGCAGGGGTGATTGGAGGTGCAGGGGGGTGATTGGAGGTGCAGGGGGGTTATTGGAGGTGCAGGGGGGTGATTGGAGGTGCAGGGGGTGATTGGAGGTGCAGGGGATGTGATGTGCAGGAGGGGGGGGGTGATGTGCAGGAGGGGTGATGTGAGGTGCAGGGGGTGAGGTGCAGGGGTGATTGGAGGTGCAGGGGGGTGATTGGAGGTGCAGGGGATGTGATGTGCAGGAGGGGGGGTGATGTGCGGTGCAGGGGTGATGTGAGGTGCAGGGGTGATGTGAGGTGCAGGGGTGATGTGAGGTGCAGGGGTGATGTGAGGTGCAGGGGGGTGATTGGAGGTGCAGGGGGGTGATTGGAGGTGCAGGGGGGTGATTGGAGGTGCAGGGGGGTGAGGTGCAGGGGATGTGATGTGCAGGAGGGGGGAGGTGATGTGCAGGAAGGGTGATGTGAGGTGCAGGGGGTGAGGTGCAGGGGTGAGGTGCAGGGGTGATTGGAGGTGCAGGGGGGTGATTGGAGGTGCAGGGGGGTGATTGGAGGTGCAGGGGGGTGAGGTGCAGGGGATGTGATGTGCAGGAGGGGGGAGGTGATGTAATTTTTTTTTCCTTGGAGCAATTCGGCCCTTCTCGCTTTATGAGTTGTGCAGGCCTGATTTAGTCTAATATACCCTGATTGAAACCATTTTGCGAAATGTGAACGATCCATTCCTGGAGCAAAATCCGGATTACCCCAAATGGGCGTCATCAATGAGTTTAGTGTTGTGAGAGAACATTTAAATTTGGTAGCCTCCCAAACCTTCAATGAGTTTGATATAGCCTGTAGCGGAGTCTGAATTCCCGACCAACACTTTTTAGGTAACCATATAAGGTTCTGCAGCTCAATCTTTTCAGCACAGCAATATTTTTCTAGGGCCACCCATCTTTGGAGATCCGGGTCCATGTGCCACTGTATGATTTGGCTCAGTTGGGCTGCTTTGTAGTAGGCAAACAGGCAAGGCACCCCCAACCCCCCTCTCGAGGTCGGCCTCCTCAAGATATCTTTTTTTATCCGTGGGCTTTTTTTATTCCAGATAAACTTCATTATTCTAGACTGCAGCGAGAGGATGTCATCTTTCAGCAGGGGGGTAGGGAGGGCCTGAAACAGATATAGCACCTTAGGTAGAAGATTCATTTTAACACTGTGAATTCTTCCAATCCAAGAAATGCCATGCTCCTCCCATCTTCTGAGATCCTCCCTCAGTGTCTTGAACAACATGGGATAATTTGCCTTGTATAACGCTTTGGCATCTCGCGTTATATATACCCCTAGATATTTGATCATGGAGGGTTGCCAGTTAAAATTAAAGTTTAATCCAATTAGTTTTTCCATTGGTTTGGGTAGATTTATATTGAGGGCTTCTGATTTGGCCTGATTAATTTTGAACCCCGATATTTGTTTAAACTGCAATAATATTGCGAACACATTGGGCAGGGAGGTGAGAAGTCTGGATAATGTCAGTATCACATCATCCGCGTACAGCGCCACTTTGTGCGTCTGCTCTTTTACTGTTATTCCTGACACATCTGGGCATAAATTCAGGTGTGCCGCCAAGGGTTCGATACAGAGGGCAAACAGCAAGGGGGACAGCGGGCAACCCTGCCTCGTGCCACTACGGATTTGAAATTGTCCTGAAGGGAACCCTTGATGTCTCACCCTTGCTGCCGGCCCTTCATATAGGGCCATAATGGCTCCCAAAAGGCGTCCCTCGAAGCCAAATGCCTCCAGTGTCCCTCTTAGATAGGGCCAATCAATCCTATCGAAGGCTTTTATTTATATATTTTTTAACCCAAATCTGACACCTCGAAGTATTAGGCTGAGACTCCACTGTAGGTTGCGGCGTGCGTGCCACACAGCCCTCTATGGAGCAGGCCGTGTGTGGGCGCGCAAAGCGCGACGACGCGTACGCTGGCTGGGAAGACAAGAATTTTGTCTTCCCGTGCTGCGACGTGATTACGTGGTCGGCGCGCAGCCAATGGAAGGGCAGATATGCCCCATCATGGCCCTGCCCCCGCGCATCCCATCGCTCCCCTACAGACCACACAATGCGGCTTTCAACTGTGCACGCACCGCCACGCAACACTGGGGCTGTAACCTTAGACTTGGAGGGGTTTCGATTTCCTCTGGCTGCTCTCTTTTGTACGATGTCACTGGGTGATGATGTCACTGGGTGATGATGTCACTGGGTGATCAGCAAATGGTTGTTACAGAGTCCCCCATCTCCTTATTGGTTCTCTGATAAGCACAGGGTGGGATAAGGGGAAAGAAAACATGTGAGCGACAAACGCTTCCCCAGCCAGAGGCCCCTAATACATTCAGCTGGCTGACTTTGTGGGATTGCCCCTTTAAACATAACATTGTGTGTTTTCCAACCGTGGGATTGCTTCTGAGAACTTAGACCGCGTCCATAGTGCAGGATACGGAAACAAACACTAGGACGCCAATGCATATGCGCTTAGCACGTGCACATGCGCTACAGGGAGAGCGGCGCTTCGCAATACAAACAAGTTTGTTTTGAAAGTGCGATGCCGGGGAGGAGGAGGAGCGCGGAAGCCAGCGTGCTCTACTAAGGACGCGGCCTAACATTGCCAACTCGGTCATAGCGCTTTCTTTCATCTTGGGGCCCTGGCACTTCTGACCTTATCTCGGTCAAAGAAACGTTCCGTTTCGCTGCCAGAGCTTTACACGAATGGTACAAAGTTTACTGTCCAGTAAATGTGTTTTTAAAGAGAACTACAGCTATAAAAACAAATGACACTGTGAGATATAATTATACATGCTAGTAAGACCAGGGCTGACTTTTATGCTAAATGTAATTACATAGTAACAGAATATTACTACTATACCAATAGATTAGAAAGTACCCCAAAACAGCATTTGGCAGTGTAGACCAGGGCTGCTCAACTCCAGTCCTCAAGCCTCACCCCAACAGGTCAGGTTAAGGATATCCCAGCTTCAGCACAGGTGGCTCAATCAGTCCCTGCTTCAGTACAGGTGGCTCAATTAGAGGCTCAGTCTTTGAATGAGCCACATGTGCTGAATCTGGGATATCCTAAAAACCTGACCTGTTGGGGGGGGGGCTTGAGGACTGGCGTTGCGCCCCCCTGGGGAAGACGACGCCTGCATAATGCTCTGCTCTTCACCGGGTTTTCGGTGTTTGTTATAAAACAACATTCTTATTTATGAAGCTGTATCATGAGCAAATATAACTGTGCTAGATAAATATTTGCATTTGCACAGGCAGAGTGTTATTAATGAAGCACACGGGTAAAAGCCTCAAACATTATTTGCATTGTATGTTTTCAGCAAAACTGTGTTTCTTAAAGCATATTTGTCAACAGCTTTTGCCACAAATTATACGAAAACAATGAAGCCATTTTGTCACACAAGTCTAAACATCACAAATATTTATTTATATATATATATATATATATATATATATATATATATATAATGCATGTTGTATACCAGGGCTGTACTTAAATGAAATGATTCACTGTATGTAGAATGTTCTAAAGAGCTTGCCATCTAATTCAGCATGGAAGAACGCGTGAATTTAGATTGTAAGCTCTCCGGGGCAGGGATTTTCTGATCTTGTTTTTTGCACTTATTGTATTATAATTCCGTGTACTGCAGGGGCGGCCAACTCCAGTCCTTAAGGGCCACCAACAGGTCAGGTTTTCAGGATATCCCTGCTTCAGCACAAGTGGCTCAGTCGAAGACTGCACCACCTGTGCTGAAGCAGGGGGATATCCTGAAAACCTGACCTGTTCATGGCCATTGAGGACTGGCATTTGCCAGCCCTGGTATAAAGATGCCAAAAGTCCTTGTTTACCCCAGACAGCCCCGGTTTGGAAAGGCCTGCCCAGAAGCATAACTATGAAGAAAATAAATCTAGACATCATAAAATGCATATTAATACCAAAACAATATTCTCTTTTATATAATGTGTTAAATGTTATATGTTTCGAGCAGTCCCTTATTATATTTCCCATATGTTGCAGCTTTATAGCTTTTTAGCCACTTGCAGCATTGTACAAAAACACTGCAAGCAGAACCACACCGCTGCTTTCTGCTTTTGATTCCCTTTTAAGCTGCCGGGACTGACGCCATTTGCAGGTATTTTCAGCACTGAATGGGTTAAGCTGTGATATTTGAGCAAAGGAATGGAAGCAGGCACACGATCTTACTAAAGGTGCAGTTTATTGTGCCACCAAAGGTCCAACGTTTCGGCAAATAGATTGCCTTTATCAAGGAGAGGGCTAGCATTAAGCTGTGATATTCCCAGAATGTTGCCACACTCCGCGTTCGGACGTGAACCCTACACGGCGCCCAAACACAGTGGCTGTCGGCAAACGGTAACCTTTGCTATCCACAAAGGAAATAGAAATTCCACGGTGTGAGCACATTCACAGGTCTCGGACAGGTCGGCAAAGCTGCCTTTCCCCATTATCTCTTAGCAAAACCTTTTCCCTTCTCCTGTGCCCGAGAGCTTGCTCAGCGCATATTTAAACTGCAGGACAAGTCCCGTCCCAGTACTTAATGGCATGATAACACACACACACACACACATTCTTTGATAATACTTACAGAATGGCCGACAAATCCAGGTGTCAGATTGTCTAGAAACCTGACCCCACTTCCCCCTTTCTGGTTCTGCAGGAGAATGTTTGCTGAACTGAAGAAGTGCCGAGCGTGCAGGCTGTAACTTACTGAAAATGCATGGGAAGAGTGACACACTGCGCTCGTTTGCATGTCGCTGCCCAGAATCCCTGGCTGCAGAGGAAGCACTGTTTGCTAAGCAATCATGGGCAAAGACAAGTTTGCAGACCTGTGTGAGACATGCAAATGTACCCTCAAGTGGTATTTGTATTTGCCGAGATGTGCAGTAACACTGTTACAATCACCAGCTCCTTCTACAGGATATACAGTATGTGGGGAATATTTCCGTCTAATAACGCATGCATTTGCAAGATATGATTTTGTTTGTTGCATTTCTTTTATACCTAGCCCACCTTTCACCATGCAATGTGTGCACAAACTTTTGACTAAAGAATAAAACAAGATTGTCATTTGCTAATAAAGTCAATATTAGTGCATACTATATATATATATTTTTGTCTCAAGGAAACAGAATCTGAACATCCTGCAATGTATAGCAATACTGTGTTTTCTTTATTTATTTGGCATCCATCTGAATTATACAGTAATTAAGAATCAGAGGCCTTTTCTAGAGGTATGTATGTATGTATATCTTGATGTAGCCCCCTCTCTGGGGACTTGTATTTCAGTTAAGGGGTTAAGTGCTCTAAAGGGTTAACTATGTGCGCTCACTCAGGCACCTCCCCTTTTCCCATCACATGGTATAGAGTGATTTGGCAGAAAAGAATCCACACCCAGTTTGTCTGGTGACCTATGACGTCACTATCAGGGTATATATAGTCAGCCCGAAGGTGTAAGGTCCTGCCGTCACGGCCGTTCCCCTTCAGAGCAGGCACATCAAGGCTAGGCTCTTTGCCCTGATCCAATATGGCCAAAGACTGGCAGTGACCTTGAATGCCCTTCAGGGCAAGATGACTGAAGTGACCGTAAACGCCCTGAAGCTAGATAGATGGAGATACCAATTTGCTGCAGCTGTCCTGGGCCCGAGCAAGGTGTCTGATCCTGGTGTTCCTGAACCTCTTCAGGTTTCCTGCTTTACGCTTTTCCTTCTCTGAACCTTTGCCTGAACATGGACTCATGTTCTGCTTTCCTGCCCCAACCTTGGAACCGTGATACTGACTACGCTCCAGCACCCCGTCGAGACCTCGGTCTGTGACACGAATATTGTACTTGATACCATATCCTGACTCAGCCCTGTGGGTCGGACTCCCGGTTAGAGACAAGCACCGTCACATTTTGCTCGGGTCATAGACCCCGCTGAGGTAGGGAAGGCCATTTTTGCTCAAGGCAACATACTAGGAGACCACAAGCAACGCCTGTCTCTTCAGGACCAGCAATTGGCCATGATCGCCACGTCTTTGCAGGCCATCGATACTTGCCTTGATTCTCTACAGGGGATACCCGTCTCTGGCGGCTCCAACTTCAGGTTTCTGCACATCCGTCTCTCGCACCCCGCATTCTGGCACCACAGCTCTATGGAGGGGATCCAGCTGCATAACAGGGGCTTCCTGAACCAGTGCGCCACACAGTTCAAGCTACAGCCATCGCTGTTCACCACTCCAGAGTGGCGTACATTATATCTCTCTCGGTGGGTGAGGCCATTGCATGGGCCTCCCCTATCTGGGACAAAGACTCCCCCTTGGTGAATGACTCCTTGCTCATCTTTCAGGCTTTGAAAAAAGTATTCGACGCCCCAGGGCGTACCCCATCTGCTTCATACACGCCAAGGGATGTGGCTGCTATGCGACGTGTGCGCACGCCCATCGCAATTTCGGGTTCGGTGGGAGTGTTCAAACTGAAAACTCCACCGGCGGCAAAGTGCAGCGTTGACGCTGCTAACTTTTGCCGCTACAACCCGAAATGATATTTGGGGCGGCAGTCGCATCACGTGAGCTGGTTCAGCGAACCAGCTCCGTGACATGTTCGCCACGCCCCGACCCAACTCCTGCGGCCTGGGCACAGATCGCTAAGCTGCAGGAGCACGCAGGGGAGGCGCGCACGGACGCAAGCGTCCGTAACAGCCACCCTAAACTTGGCCTTAAGAACTGTTGGACTTTCAGCTCTCATCTGGATAGACCAATAGAAGAAAAAAGATCAGTAGCACTGCCGCTCCGATTCAAACAGAACCCACCAGTCAAAAAGGATAAAAACATATTTATTAAGACTACATAAAAAGTACAGCTTCCAGGAGCTAAAAATCTCCTTCTCAGTCTTGAAAATTGCAAAGCCAGCAGTACAACCAACCTCACACTGATGATACCAATTAAAGCTGCAGTTCAGGCAATATCCTGCATGTGTTTTTTTTTAATAAATCAGTTCTGTAGTAAGAAACAAAAAAACAACAACTTTGAAAGACCAATTTTCTTGTATTCTATTTTAACAAGCATGCTTGTTCCTATAGCACCATTTGCATTCCCCATATTTAAAGATGTCGCCAAACTTTGCCGATCAATAGACGGAGAACGAATTGACCGGCAGATATGCAGTTTTTTTTTAGGTAAGTAGAGATTGCCCACATGAAACTATTGAAGTTAAAAAAAAAACGGGAGCCTGAACTGCAGCTTTAAGGTTGAAACATGTCTGTGAGTGCTTTCTCTGGCTTTGCATCTGATTCCCATGCTGTGCTTTTAAAGCTGTGTTAACAGCAAGCATTAGCCTATATGGGCTCCATGTATCAATGGTTTTTCAGGCAAAAGGTGACACGGTGTGCTCATTTGCATGTAATTTCCCAGAATCCCTTGCTGCAGTGGAAACACTATGCTGGGGATAATGGTGAAAGGCGGGGTTGCAGACCTGCCTAAGACATGTGAATGTGCTCACAAGTGATCTTTTTATTTGCAATAACATATAGGTTCCCCCTCACATACACTCTATATGCGATTGGGTGGGGGAATACCCGTTACATATATATATATATATATATATATGTATGTAACGGGCATTCCCCCACCCAATCGCATATAGAGTGTATGTGAGGGGGAATCTATATGTTACCAGGTGTGGTGCTTTACCTGTTAGGCTCACAGGAGGCCTGAGCCTCTGCCAATAAGAGCCTGGGGTGTATCCTCCTGAACAATATTATATGGTGCAGCGCCTCCACCTGTGATGGCTCCCAGCAGAGCGGGAGTTGTTCCTCGCAGGACACATACAAATGAACACATACACTGGATGTAAAATAGCAACGGTCTTTACTATATGCAGAATATAACTTAACACATACATCAGCAATCCACAACAAGATATATGTACCACCCTCTGCCACTAGCTGGCAACTATAACCTTGCCCCTAACTGGGCTATAACCTCCATAGCCCCTAACTGGGCTATACCCTTACACCCCTTTCCCAACCCCGTGTCCAAAGAGTCCAAGCCCACCCAAGTGTGTGAACAGGCCTGTCACATGTGAGGAGCAAGTTAAAGTTGGTGCACGTGTGGAAGGTTGTAAATACCTGCCCAGGTGTCTCTACACCTGGGTGTCTTCACAAAGGATCTACCGGCGCCGCTTGGTCCAGCGCTGATCTGTACCTCCACGTGGGATGGGGTCCCGCCGGACGTCCCACCGTAAGGACAGTCTCTGGATCAGCAACACAGCATACAGGAACATGCAGCACACACTATACTGAGTCCCTGTACCAAAGAACTGCACAGTGTCTCTCCCTCTCCATACACTAATGAACTGCACAGGATCTGTCACTAGGTCCCTGCCTAGCACACAGCTGAAGGGTCACCGGGTCCTTACCTAAGGGCCTGTCCCTGTGACCACCCACCCTCACTAGTGGGGAGTCAGGGCCTCAACTCTAGCCTGGGGATTTCTGGCCTAGGGCAGAGGCTCGCAGCTCTCTGCCCCCCTTCTTTCCCCCTCTGTATCCTTAGCCTGACTCACTCATGTGCTTCAGTCTGCTTCCTGACTCTGCACACAACATTGTATCCAATTCCCTGCTGCAGAGAATCTGCAAGTCTCAGTGGCTGGCTGGCTGCAGGTGACAGGGATCATAGGGCATTCCCCACAGGCTGCTGGGAGATGTAGTCCACTGAGGACCTCTTTCCTATGGGGACCGCGTGCGCGATCTCTACTGCGCCTGTGCGAAGCTGTAATGGCCACCGCTACGCTTAACTGCGCCCGCGCAACCTCCCAGAGCTCCTGCACACTTGTAATGGCCACCGCTACCCTTGCCAACCTCAGCGCATTGTGCGAACCTCGCGCCAACCACAACATGGCCGCCGCGGCTATCTGCGCATGCGCAACCCTTCGTGCATGTGCGAGCATCAGGACCCCGACGGCGCCGGCCCAGATGGCGGCGCCAACCGGGAGAAGTCGCCGTCCCCTTCCCTCACTGCCACAGGGGTAAGGCAGGGGGCAAAGGAAGTTCAGGGGAACCGGGGGTGACTCCCTTACATATATAATATATATATATATATATATATATATATATATAATACACATTATACACACCCATACAGTATACTTACTGTACAAATGTTACTTATAGGCAGCAGGGTACATATAAATGGTATGCAAACTCTGAAAATATTTCTTTAATAGGAATCATATAGCCGTTATTTGGAGAAATAGGTGGAGTTCTAGGGAGTAGTTATATGGGGCAATAGAAGGAGTTATGTGAAGAGTTTATATGAAGCAATAAGGAAGCGTTATGTGGAGTGGTTATATGGGGCAATAGGAGTTATATGGACAGGTTATATGAGCAGTAGGAGGAGTTAAAGGGAGCATTTCTATAGAGCAGGAATGGGGTGAAAGGGAATGATTATATGGAGCAATAAGGAGGAGTTATGGGGAGCATTTATATGGAGAAATAGAAGGTTTTTATGGAGAGATTATATTAAGCAAAAGCATATATTTTGAAAACAATGACAAAGGGATTTGTTTGGTTACTGTAAAGATGCCTATTTTATTCTCCCTCTTACCACAGATGAATATGATATTGTGTTCCTGGGACAAATGGCCTCTCATTCGGGCTGATGGTGACCCGCACCACTGCTAAGGTGGCAAGGTGGCTTCTCCAAAAATACTGGACACACAAATACACTCACCTCGATGCTGTTTCCTCCTCTCCTTGGCCCCAGGCTTGTGGCCAATGAAGATGGAGAAAGCTGCCCAGCCCTCTAGCAACAGTCCTGCTCTGGGAAATCCCGCAGCCCCCCCAAGCCGGTCCAGACAGGTAATATCGGTCACAGCACAGGTGCATGTCCAGTGTAACCAGGGTTGCCAGGAGGCGTCTCCAAAAATACTGGGCACAATGGTGAAAGGTGCAACGCGCTCAAGACACACACAAACATCTATCCACTCCACCCTGTTTCCTCCTCTCCTTGGCCCCACCCCCAGGCTCCTGACACCTCCTCCTGATTGGCTGCATTACCCAGAAGCAGGGAATCAGGATAGAGGAAGCTGCCCAGCCCCATAGCAGCAGCACTGCTCGAGGAAATCCTGCAGCGTCCCAAGCGGTCAGGTCACTATGTCCAGAGAGGTAATACCACTATACACATACATGTCCAGAGAGGTAATACCACTATACACATACATGTCCAGAGAGGTAATACCACTATACACATACATGTCCAGAGAGGTAATACCTTAATGGGTCTCCTCAGTGTGGGGTTAGTTGTCCTGCTGGCTTTGCAATTTAAGACTGTAGGATTTACCATCACGTTTTAAGTTATGGTGGGTAAAAAAGGCAACAAGAAACCTCCACCGTATTGCATATAGCAAATAAAAAGATCACTTGTATCACTTGTGAGCACATTCACGTCTTAGACAGGTCTGCAACCCCACCTTTCATCATCACCTAGCATAGAGTGCTTCCACTGCAACAAGGGATTCTGGGAAATTACATGTAAATGAGCACACCGTATGTGTGTATATAAATATATGTATATCTATATATAAATTGTGTGTGTGTGTGTGTGTGTGTGTGTGTGTGTGTGTGTGTGTGTGTGTGTGTGTGTGTGTGTGTGTGTGTGTGTGTGTGTGTGTGTGTGTGTGTGTGTGTGTGTGTGTGTGTGTGTGTGTGTGTGTGTGTGTGTGTTTTCATTTACAACCACATGATCTGACTACTCAAACCCACGTGACGTGCACCGCTGCACTTTTTTTTTTTTTTTTTTTAACAGAACGTCGCTTGCTTGTGACGTCACACGCAGGAGCCCGCTGTTACGACACGTGGGTGGCTGTGGGGGGGACTGAGTGTGTTTGAGAGATCTATTCTACACCATGAGCTCGGAGGGGCAGTCGGGGAAGAAGAGATCGAAGTGTCAGTATGTGGGCAATGCCAAGAGGCAGAAGGGCTGCAGGCAGCTGGAGGTGGGGATGCAGGGGATCCTCATCACCTGCAACATGAACGAGGGGAAGTGTGTAAGGGAAGCCTATAGCCTGCTCAGTGAGTATGGGGACCAACTGTATGGCGCAGAGAAGGTAGGTACAGCGGGCCAAGAGGGGACCAGCACAGGGATAACACGGGCAAAGGGGGGACCAGCACAGGAATAACACGGGCCAAGGGGGGACCAGCACAGGAATAACACGGGCCAAGGGGGCACCAGCACAGAGATAACACGGGCCAAGGGGGGACCAGCACAGGGATAACATGGGCAAAGGGGGTGACAACATGGGCATCAAGGGAGTGGAATAGCTTCCAAATGGTTTCAAGGAGTTAACCCTTTTTGTTTTAGATATCCTAAAATCGTTGAAAAACAAACCGTAAATGTAGATCTCTGGAGATATTAGGAAGTTAATTTTACAGCATTTTATTATTTAAAAAAATTAGCATTTACATTTTTTTTTTTACTTTTAAGAGATTTCTTGCTATTTCCAAAGCTGTATTTTATTATTATTATTTTTTATCTGATGCTCTTGGGTTGATTGGTGTTTGGGAGGTTAAAATTAAGTTCTTCCCAAAGGTTACCAGAGGTCAGAGATTAAGATAATTAAAATCACGAAAAAAACATTGAGCAAGACTTGCCATCTTGGACTAGAACATTGTTCCTGCTCTTATAAATGAAGATGTTATATTCAAATTGAAGTTTTGTTGATCTTTGTAAGGGGCAGACAGTGAGTCTGAGTGCTGTCTCTCCTTGTGGCTATTTTACAATGTTTTTGACCAGACCCTTTTGAGACCAGTCCCAAGTGACCTTTGTTTGTGTCCTGTATCATTTTTGTTTACTCACAAACAGTATCTATTTTTTTCCTCTCCTTTTCTATGCTTAAAATAAGGCATCCCTGGCAGCAAAAGGGTTAATTGCCTTCCTATTCCGTTCAACCATTTGTGTGAAGCCCTGCCCTGCATTACTTGTACGCATACATTTTATGTCAATTTGCTGCAAGTCGATGAGTTGGACGTTACTGTTTCGGGCTAAGTAACAGTTTAATGGCAATACATCAACCTGGTGATTATCCTTCCAAGTGTTCTGGAACCCCCAGAGTCCGTGTTCTGGAACACCAGTGTCCGTGTAAGGCTAACATTATAGTCTGTGCGATGGTCTGCGACGAGCACAAATTGCGTAATGCATATGGGGCCGCCCCTAGTGCGCGCGATGGCGCCACCGCATTTTGAAAAGACCAACAAATGTTGTCTCTTCCAGCGCAGCCGCGTGATGTCTGCGTCCCATGAGCGGTTTAGCCAAAGAGGACGAACCAGCTTCATGACGCGTCCGCCACTCCTACCCATCGCCTGTAGCTCCGCTCACACATCGTTCAGGCAACAGGCGTACGTTAAGCTATGCAGACTGTCGCGCGCAAGTACTATAATCTTAGCCTTATAGTACCCCAGTGTCCGTGTTATGGAACCCCAATGTCTGTGTTACATGTGACCATGGACAAATTGTTTTATTTCCAAGGCACCGAAATGAATTTTAAAGAGGCAATCCAAGATATAGATATATATAGATATCTATCTATATCCTGCTTCCGGAGATACCTCTGTAAGGGGCGCCGAGAGCCGCATTTCCTCGCTAGCAGGGATCACGTAATGGCCGATATTCAAAGCTCGCGATCCAATAGGAGGCCTTGACATCACCCAGTTAAGCTTTTTATTGGCCCATGTGAGCAGGGGCTTTAAACTTTGCAGAGATACCGGCACCCCATCGGAGGTCTGTATCTCAGGAAGCAGGGTTCCCTGTGAGCTGAAATGAAGGGGGTTCAGCTCTGGAGACCAGCCTACTTCAAACCCACTATACTTTTTTTTTTTTGTGTGTGTGCATGAATTGCTCCTTTTTTTAAGCGCTTCCAGAAAGGGACTGATTCTGCGTACACTGTCACCATTATACAAGATGCAAATATTATTATAATTTATTCTTCTTTACTAAAGAAACAAAAAGTCAGAGGGCCATGTTTACTAAGCAGTGTGCTGCAATGTGCTGTGCAGTGCCGGAAAGTGTCTCGCGGCAGAAGACTGCTTGGTGCATACGGGGCAGAATCTCTTGACCATGAACCTTTCCTTTTAGTTGGCGGATAAAGATGACAGCCTGTCGGAAAGCGAGGACGACGACGACGCGGAGGCGGCTCTGAAGAAAGAAGTGGATCAGATTCGCACTTCGACAGCGAATAACCTTCGTCGGTTCCGGTCGGTGGAGAGTGGAGCCAACAACGTTGTGTTTATGCGAACGCTAAACGTAGGTAAGGTCATTGTGATCGGACGTGCTCCACGTGGCTTGTTTTCTTGGGCGCTGGTATTGAGTTCCAGTGGCTGTTGGAGAATTGTAGGTTCATTGCAGCCTTCAGGCAACGACACTTTGTTTTTTTACTACGACTGGTACAGTATATTAATGGCAGCAACGTACCCACTGAACGCCATAATGGAGTGCAGTGGCATGCTCTAACCCAGGGGTGTTCAACTCCAGTCCTCAAGCCCCCCCCAAAGGGTCAGGTTTTCAGGACAGCCCAGCTTCAGCACAGGTGGCACAGTCAAAGACTGAGCCTCTGTGCCCCCTGTGCTGAAGCAGGGATATCCTGAAAACCTGACTGGGGGGGAGAGGGGGCTTTAGGACTGGAGTTAAGCTCTCCTGCTGTAACCCAGTGTTTCTCTATCAGTGCGAAGCTGAGGCCGTGAAGGTGGGACCAGGGGCGGTTTGGTCTATTGAGTGTTTGGTGCTGCGGGTCTCTCTCCCTCCTGTTGTCGCCAGAAGTTGCAGGAGGGAGCTGTGGAGGATTGGGGGGGGGGGGGGGGCAGTGTTTGTAAACGTTAAAATTCACTCCTTGGAAAAACGTGTTTAGTTTTTATCATGTTGGGAACAGGGTTTTTTGAGAGTGGTTGGGACGGACGTAAGATGCAAATTGTTCTAACCAACGCGTTTCCGTCCCTTCCGGCACTCGTCATGAATAGGAATGCCTTCAAAGCTTCCTGTGTTTATTATGTCCTTCATCTTCATCCAGGACTGCAGTGGGGGTGATTTAGACGCTTAAGAACTATAATGTAGATGGTGCAAAGAGATTGCTTCAGGGTTACAAAGCCTCGTGGTCCATGTGACGGGCTGTATGTGCTTTTCTCTCCGTTTCCCAGAGCCTGAGAAGTTGGTGCATCACATTTTAAAAGACCTGTACACGACCAAGAAGAAGAAGGCTCGGGTCATCCTGAGGATGCTGCCGGTGTCGGGCACTTGTAAGGCTTTCCCGGAGGATATGAAGAAGTACGCGGAGACCTTCTTTGAGCCGTGGTTTAAAGCCCCTAACAAGGGAACCTTTCAGATCCTTTACAAATCGCGGAACAACGGTCGCATAAACAGGGAGGACGTCATCAATGACCTGGCAGGTACAGAGCATTTTATTCTGCATTATAAATCGGGGTAAGGTCGGTAACCAGAATGCTTTGCTTTTACTTTACCGTATCATTGCCTAGTACATTGTTTTCCGATGTAATCTACACCATCCCGTCTCTTGCGTCTTCTGTCTTTTGTACCTAAAGCCCCCTCCCGCCTAAAACCTTTCTCTCTCACTCACTGCCCCACACCTCCCGGAATACCCTTCCCCTCAATATCCGACTGGCTCCCTCCCTCTCCACTTTTAAGACCCATCTTAAAACTCACCTCTTTAATGAAGCATATGGGTAGCTCTGCTGGCTGATACTACACATCTCGGAATGCACTGACCTTGGCCCCTCGCAGACGCACTTACCAGAACGCCCTCCTCCTCTGTCTGCAAATTATCCCTATTTACCATGTAGATTATAAGCTCCTCGGGCCAGGGACCCCCCCTTCCTATTGTTACTGTTATGTCTGAAGCGGCTTATTCCCATGATGTGTATATATGATTGTCATCTATTACTGCTGTAAAGCGTTATGTACTTTATTTATTTATTTATAAAATATTTTACCAGGAAGTAATGCATTGAGAGTTACCTCTCGTTTTCAAGTATGTCCTGGGCACAGAGTAAAACAAATAATACATGGTTACAAATACAGTTACATAAATGAACAGGGTATACATTATATACAGGACATTGCGTGCACAGTTAAAGAAAATATATATTATGAGCGTATGAAACAGTTACAGACCAGGTTAAAATGTGAGACAGCCTTAGATTTTAAAGAGCTTAAACTGGTGGTGGATGTGAGAGTCTCTGGTAGGTTGTTCCAGTTTTGGGGTGCACGGTAGGAGGAGGAACGTCCGGATACTTTGTTGAGCCTTGGGACCATGAACAGCCTTTTGGAGTCTGATCTCAGGTGATAAGTGCTGCAAGTGGTAGGGGTGAGGAGCTTGTTCAGGTAGCTGGGTAGCTTGCCCATGAAGAATTTAAAGGCAAGACAGGAAAGGTGAACTTTGCGCCTAGACTCTAGTGTTGACCAATCTAGTTCTTTGAGCATTTCGCAGTGATGTGTGTTGTAGTTGCATGTACATAACTGGCCCTATATAAATAATGACATACATACGTGTTAGGATTACCGTCATAGATTAGAATTGGTGTAATGCATGTAGGTCACCTGCACAAACCCGCACTTAAAAATGTTCCAGTGAACCTTATTTAAAGCCGTAATATCACCCAGAAGTCTGTTTGAGTTTAACGCCTATAATGTTGGTATCTTGCACACCACTCACGCATGTCCTGCTCTTTCTGTGGCATTTGAGGTTACTGTGGTGACCTTTTTAGAGTCCACTGGGCTCTGGGGAGAGATGCATTTTAACCTCCCAGACATTTAATGTTTCAAAACGGTTATACAGATCTAGCAAAGGTTATTGCAACGGCTGCTAATGCAAAATATCGCAGAATATCCCACCTGAAGGATCTTGCTATGGTCGTTGGACTCTCTGCTTATGCTAATTTCATTGTAGTTGCTCAGACAGTTAAGTGTAACTTTTCACACTTGTAAGCAAAAGCAGTATAAATATATACTGTATATGGTACAGGCGTTTTATAAATGCTAGCAAACGCTTGATTTTATCTTCCTTTTTACGTCTTTAATAGAGGTACACAGAGGCACCCAAAATACCGGAGTCTTCATCAGTTTGATCCTGGTGCAAATTGGCCCATCAAACCCCCTATATTCCAAGTAGCGGTGTATGTATAATAAGAAAAGATGGAGGCAGCCGAGTGGCAGTATCTGAGGATGGGCCTGCATCCCTGAAATTTTATTTTTCTCTCTCCTTGAAGTATGGAGGAAAAATTTCATCCTCTTTGGCAACAAAATCTGTGCACCTCCATCTTTTCTTGCTGTAAGTCTTTAACAGAGATGGGCGAATTATTTGCCGCTGTTTGCCTGCGCCGCAAATGGGGTGTTCTTCACAGGCGCGGATATTCGCGGCTTGGTTTTTTAAGCTGACATTCGCCTACTTCCGTATGGAAGCAATACCAAACGCCGCTCACATGAGAGGGTGGGAGGTCCAATTCTGTGTGTCTGCAGTACTAAATATATGCCTTCAAACCCACATTTTAAACATGTTTAGACACCTGTGCACAAAAAGCAGCACACCTGGGATATATGTTAATAGGATATGCAAATGACTGCTATCAGCAGCTTTCCCAGGTACCTCAGAGGTGATCCTTTCTGTGAACATGTTGTGTGAGGGTACATATAGCTCTCTATCTAGCACCTGGGATTCTAGGGAAATAAGTCTCGCTCGCCCTCTCGCTCAAATTTCTGTACGTCTTCGCGTTGAAATATTTGTCGGCAAATCGAATTTGGTCAAAATGAAAGCGAACAATTTGTGCCCCAACTTTTGGCTAATTTGCCACATCCCTAGTGTTTAAATGTAGCCCAAATGACTGATGTTCTTGTGACCCTCCTACTCCTAATTTAAAATATATATATTTTTTTAATCTGACCCCTTTTATAAAACTAGTCGGAGCTCCTGTTTTTAGTTCTTCTGTTTTGCAGGTTTTTGCAAAGACGACCCATTCTGTGCCGGTTTTGTTTTAACTAGGTTATGCAATAGAGGGTATTTGTACCCACTATAACCAGATCCATAAAAGGGTGCCATTCATTTGAATGGGAATGAAGGCGTGGCACCCTTTCGTGGATCTGGACCTACATGCTTTAGTCTCTGTTTGCGTGGGTTCTAGATGTGGGTTCTAGATGTGGCTCTTGCGATGGCTCTTTCTCTCACTTCTTCTCAACGTGCTTATTACGTTTTACTTTTTGTTTTCCAGGGATCGTTGGAAGCCAGAACCCCGAAAACAAGGTGGATCTGACTAACCCGGAGTACACCATCATAGTGGAAATAATAAAAAATGTCTGCTGCTTGAGCGTCGTGAAGGATTACATCCTGTTCCGAAAATACAACCTGCAGGAGGTGGTGAAGAGCGTCGCAGAGGAGGAGCCAGTGCGGCCTGTGGGGGAGAGGAAAGAGGAGAAACACGAAGAAACCAAGGATGACCCAAGTGCTGCTAACGCTATGGGGGGGAAAGAGCCGGACATTGAGCTAGTCCCTCTCACTGACAGGGGGGCTATCGATCTGCAAAATTAGGAATAACCGTTGCATCCTTTTATGGATGTGGAATCTAAAATGGATTGGAAGCAAAAGGTTACACTGTGGGCTCATTTGCATGTCATTACCCAGAATCCCTGGCTGCAGTAGACGCACTGTATGCTGAGAGATAATGGGGAATGGCAGGGTTGCAGACCTGTCTGGGGCATGCAAATGTGCTCACAAGGTAGGGTTTTTATTTACAGTTTATGAATATACAAATGCTGAAATACGTGCAGCGTTTCAGCACGTAGTGAAATAGTTTCTGTTGCAGTCTGGTAAACCTTTTTTTTCCTTGGGCCCATCGTGAACATTCCTGGTAAATGTAGTTGGTACAGGAGTCTGGGTAGGAAACCAGTCGCTCCTATTAGTTATTTTAAAATCTCTTGCTTTGCTCATGAAGAATTTATATCCGATTCAAGGCAGAAGAAACTACAGAAACAAAGTTTATTTTACAATCCAAGTGAACATGTGTGCTGTACCATGATGATCCTTTTTTTAATTTTATTTTTTATTATTATATATAATAGTGGTGTAGCTTTTTAAATGTTATCTTGTACCTTTTTGAGTCCCTTCATTTTCTCCATAACCTAATACCGCTAATTAAGACTTTCACTGTACACAGGGAACGAGTTATAACCGTGTGACTTCACTGTACACAGGGAACGAGTTATAACGGTGTGACTTCACTGTACACAGGGAACGAGTTATAACGGTGTGACTTCACTGTACACAGGGAACGAGTTATAACGGTGTGACTTCACTGTACACAGAGAACGCGTTATAACCGTGTGACTTCACTGTATACTCATTTCTGACGAACAGACATACTTTGGAATAAGTGATGCTGGTGTTGTGGACTGACCTGCCTGGTGTGCAGTATCTAAAGGCTCCTGTCTGCTTTGTGTTTTCTTAATGCACTTGGGGATTACAATACAATCCATTTCCGGCTCATCTAAAACTGATGTGGATACAAACTTTTAATTTTTAAATGTTTAGTTTTGTTTCTTTTAACAAATGTATATGTTTTTTTTTTTTTTGTTTTTTTAATATACAGAATATGGAGACTAGTTTCCTAAGATTTGTGGTTTAAAAAGCCTCTCTTTATATGTTGACATCTTCAGTGCCCTCTAGTGGTTACTTTTTAGGTAGTACGGTGTGGTAGTTATTGTACTTATGGTGGTATCCACATTAGAGCCCGACTTATCCAGGGGGGATTTGTGCATTGGGATGAGCGTTCGTATCCGTTGCAGTAAAGGGACACCCTGAGCAGAGAAAAAAAAGCCAACCCGCAGGTGTGAGCATTGTACTCTTGTGTTTGGACATCCTGACTGTCCATTTAATGGCTCGTCTGCTATATTTGTTGTTCAATCCGTTAAAAAAGGTGGAACTTATTTTTTTTGGAAAGGTACAGTTTGTCAACGTCATCCTTTCAATAAACCTTTTTATGCTCTTGTACGGTGACTCTTCTTTTTATGACGTAGCACTCCAGAAATACCTGCTTTTTTATGTTTTGTGCTGTAAATCTAACGCTGAACAATGAGACTCAGAGGGGCTGTTTAATGAGGAGCCTTGCGGGTTACAGCACAGCATTAAGCAGCCTATTCTCATAGCTCCGAAGTGGGACAAACATCTTCTAAAGTGCCTTTCAGAAGCGAATTGGCATGCTGTGCTATTCTGTAAGCCCTTCTCGCATGTCCAATCCGCTTTTTTTAGAAGCGGTTTCACTCCTGTTCTGAGAATCCGCTCGGTTTGTCAAAAAAGCCCCAAACGTGCGTTTTTTTTGCCCATAACGGCTATTCTCGAACCTCCGTTATACAAACCGTTTCTAAAATCTCGCTTTTTTTTTTTTTTTAAGCACTGCCTAAAGGTACGGTGAGATTAGTATTGCGAGTTACATCCAGAGCCTGAAATGGGGTTTGATCTCTCAGCCAATCCCATATAAGTCAGACGGGGGATGGAGTTGGCAGCACCTCAGGTCATTCCGTTTGTAAAGCGCATACAATCCGGGCGGCTTGGCTGTTAAACCGCGAATTTTTTTTTTTTTTAGACGCGCTTATGTAACTGAGCATTTCCTTCCGCTCCTGTACATACCAAACCGCGCTGTTTGGCAATGACCTCTTCGGAGCTACTAGAATCGGCCCCTTATACTATAGTGGGAAACCTTGGCACAGGGGTCTCCAGTCTTTTTGTGCCAAAGGACACAATGAAGAGTTCAGGAGAGGGAGGTGGGCACCAACTAATTAACACACAGACGTGCCAGTTCCCGCTCGTGGAAGTTGGGTCCGACCTCCTGTCCAGACAGGCACGAGAGACGCACACACCGGCTGTCGGCGGCATTGCGGTGGTCTCCGACAGGCTACCATTCGCTCGAGATCGACGTGCTGGAGAGACCCTGATCTACTCCGTATTTGCAACTGGTTGGACAGGTGGTTGCGGGCACCCACAAAAGGCCTGGCGGGTGCCTTGGGGTTCCTCACCTTGGAGCATTGTGTGCCCTTCTAAGAAAGTGGAAACCTCAATCCCATTAACAGAGCTCTCCAGGAAAGTATAAATAAGAGGAATAAAAAGCCTCTGACAGACGTAACTGAGCACAAAAATCAAAACAAAATTCAGATCAATTTGATACCAAAATAACGGGAGAAAAAATATTTATTATAACGCTCTCAACAGTCCAATATCAACACCATTTCTCCCCAGTTAATTTGGTACTAAATGTATCTTGATTTGTTTAGATTTTTTTCCTTAGTAATTTCTGTCAGAGGCCTTTTATTTTTACAATAAGTTCTATTTTATATTTAAAACCAGAGACAGAACATAAAACACAGACAGAGTTCAGTGCACATCCAGTGAGACTTATACACGGTACAGTGCCTAAATATATATGTATAGATATCTATTAAATAAAATGGTCTTTTAGTTTAACATTTTTTGCCACATTGTTGTAAGCTCCTGAGCCACTACACGGCAGACCACATCTCAAGGGTCCCTACACTAATATAAATTCTTAATAACCTGTGCATTACCAGGAAGAATGATTTATACTTTCCTGACGCGCTCCATGAACGGAATCGCTGTGTTTCCTTTCTTGTAAGGTCAGACAATGCTCTAATGCATTAGGATGATTCCAGATAGCCCCACGGCAATAACTCTGGCTTTTATACCGTTAGGAGTGTGACATATAATGTATATTTGGAGTGCTGGGACTTTTCTTTGGGGTTGTTCGTATAGTGGGGAAAAAACGCCATGAACTGTAAAATCCTGCCGTATTTGGAGGGTCCTATGTAACGGTAACAGCTGCGTGTTCCTATGGCAGTGGGAAGAGCAGTGTACTGTGGTCCCTTTTTGCTGCTAGATGTAAGACCAGGTAATGTAGCTTCAACGTGCAGTCCCATGTAAGACCAAAGTGATGGACACATTCTCATTCAATCGAGGAAAAGATCTCAAATATTACTGGGAAGTTTTATACGGGAAATGTTTGTAACCATAACCTCCATTTTTATGGCATTCTTGCCCTTAAGTGACCTGCAGGAAAATGGGGTTATTATATATGTTTATTTATATAGAGTCAACAATGTACGCAGAGCTTTACAAAAGAGACAGTTACAGGGACTTATCATACAAGTGCAACAAACATAAAATCAGACGAGGAATGGAAATTCCTGCCCCGAAGAGCTTACAGTCTAATCTCATTGGCATGGAGCAATAGAAATGGACAAATATCCCCCATCCAGAAAGTCCATTTTGTAAGTGGAAACAGAGTAAAATTTTCAGACATCCAAAAATCAATTATCAAAAAATATCACTGCCAGCTGTTTCTCTGCAGAGCTGCACCATTAACTGTTGGATCGTTACACTGCCAAATGGGTCTGCAAGGGTTAACTCAAGACCGGTGTATTTCATCTTGCCGTCTCTGCAAAGACCGCACCGCTGGGGAGATCTATCGGTTTCTCCGGTCGGGGAGAGGTCACCAGACGTGATCACGTTCCTTTTTATTTGTTATTAAGATGCACTCGCTGTCCATAGGAAAAGTAAATTCATTACAGAACCTGTGTGGCTCGATTGATCACATTACGTATGTTATAAGAAAAAGTCCCCTGGGCCTTCCGGACTCGTGTAACGTTACCAATAATAAAAAAAAATACAAGGCTAATTTACTTTTTAATTCATGTCGCTTAAAAATTGGCAAACAGCCTGGAAATAAAAGCACCTGCTGTGTCGGAGTCCTTTAAGGACACCTGTGATGATGTTAATGGTTATTCTGTCACCGGGTTGTATTTGGGCTTGAGCTTCAAGGTCAATGTCTTGCTTGGCTGTATAAGAACTGGGACCCACCTTACCCGGCTCCTTAGGAGATGACATCAGATTGATTATATACATTGCATTGCTCAATCTCTCTTACTTTTTCCAGGGTGCTGGGTAGGTGCAGGCCGGGCGTGAATAAGCAGATAGAAAAAGGAGGGGCACCAGGAACTTTTGTAAAACAAAAGGTGCTCTATTGGACATCCGTCTATAAGGCTCCATAGGGTTTGTCAGACATCTCACTTGACAGTAACTCGTGGAAAAACATTACTCTGAACTTCATCCCCTTTGTAGCACTCACACTGGGGAGGTACCTGGCTTGTTACCCCCGGTAAGGGTTTCACTTGCCGTCTCTTGCATAGAGTTAGGGATGCGCCATGTTTAATGGACCTTTCTGGGATACACTTCCGATTGCTGACTTAGGAACCCGCTATTGTGTCCTGCATGCTTCTTCCATACCTATCTGTTCAGGATTGCTCTAGGGTCCTTCCAGTTACTTAAAGGGGCACGTTCCTTAACTGAAAACAACAAACGGTGACAGGACACATCTGAATACATTATTCTATACACACACTTATTTACAGGACTCACGGTGAGGCCCTAGTCTGAACTTTGAGGAACATGTTACTAGAACATTGGGTGGAGCTACATATACCCTTATAGCTCCCTATAGAGACATCAATGGTCACAAGACATATAAACCAGTAGTAGTCCTTCTCCATATTCATCCTACATCACATGATGGAGCGGGAAGACACTGGAGTGAGCTCACACAGTTAACCCATTAAGTGACCGTAGTGCCCAAGAGGGGGCTACATAACTATTCAGTTATTAATAATCGGAATTAATGACACAGTCATTATCACAACAACTTCAGCAATGTGTTGGAAAAATGTGATTGCTTGCTTCTGTTTGAGCTGTCCGCAAGTACTTTTTAGGAAATGTTTTAATTAGTAACATTTTTGGAAAAGTCAGGTACTGAATTGTTAATCAATTCTATAAAGACAGGCCGCTCGTCACGTATGTTTCAGTGCGTTATGTTATATATATATATATATATATATACTAATACTCCGGAGAACATACTGTATATATGTCCCCAAAGCAAGGACATCAGACATCACTGGAGTGTACCTCATACAATATAGGTTTCTTGCAGGTTGGGATATCTTTTCATGGGCGTTCTTCATAGACACAATGATGGTGTGCCGCCTGTTTGAAACATCACCTGTTTTTTCCCATCACGTACGTCAGGGGTGGCCAACTCCGGTCCTCAAGGGACACCAACAGGTCAGGATTTTTGGATATCCCTGCTTCAGCACAGGGGCTGCAGTTATAATGACCGAGCCACTGATTGAGCCACCTGTGCTGAAGGGATATCCTGTAAACTTGATCTCGTGGTGACCCTTGAGGACAGTAACTGAGCAGCCTATATCATGGCTGGTGAACCATTTAATAAGGGGACATCACTGCGATGTGACACTTATTAATTAGCTGATGCAGTCACCGTCTCTTTTTACTTCTAAAAAAAATGCCACTCTGTTGGAGGTTTGTGTCTCCGGAAGTGGAGGGAAGACCAAGGCTGTCTTGTTCTGGGAGATCCCCTCCCCAATTCCAAGAGGCTGTCTTGTTCTGGGAGATCCCCTCCCCAATTCCAAGAGACTTACAAATAAATGTAAGTGGTATGAGACTAAAGTCTTGGGGACCACCAGTGATCAAATAAATGAGACCACTGAATAAGACTATTGTTTGGCGGTTTGGGACCCCTCCTCCCTGGTTTTAAGCTCACCCATTCCCCTTTTATATAGCAGGTCTTGTTACGCACCTGTGAATGACCCACCTATTAAGACATTTCTCCCTCCATTAGAGAGGTGAAGAGAACGTTGGCAGACAGTGGTAGGACCTGCAGAAGGGCTTTATGTTGGTGTGGTTACAGGTTTGTAATGCTTTGGCCAAAGAATTTAACTAAACGACCCTTATTTGCAGTATGAGAAGAATAACAGATAGTATTTATATAATTGGTCAGATTGGATGCTTTGTGGTCTTTTGTAGTATAAATTAGGTCACATTCCCAGTAGCACTTCTTTTGACACAAATATATATGGTGTGCTGTGTCTTGGTTCTGATCTTACAGGGGTTGTGTGTTACTGGATAAGACTCTTTTCAAATGAGCGACTTCTCACTTTACAAAACCCTTTTCTTGCGCTCCCAACACTCCTACAATGTGCACGAAAGAGTCACCCCAATGTGAAATTGGCAGCTTTCCTGGCCAGTTCTGTAATCAGCTTACATGACGTGTGAAGCTGCCACTTGTTAGGTTGATAAGGTGGGAGCTGTTTCATTAGGAATATTAACAGTGGTTTGGAAGGTCACCAGTCCTTTCTTTCAAGTTTATACCTGGGAGGAACAGCTTGCGAGCTTACTAACGCCATGCAGATGCTGCCTTTACTGTTGATTGTTTCGTTGGCCTCTCTCTCTCTAGCAAGCAACGATGAAGCAGAAAAAGGATCGCAAGTGAAGAAGCACAAGCCACCCAAAATCAAGGAGGAGGAAAATGTTCTTGTGCTCACAAGTTCAAACTTTGCCCGAGCCCTCAAGGAAAAGAAATACTTGTTGGTCAAATTCTGTAAGTAATCATTTATGGTTTGTAATGGTTTACTATACTCATGATTATTTACTAACTGATATTGTCTAAAAAAAAGTGAAGAAAGTACACTGCGTGCCAAATAGTGTCACTATATATATAAATATATAAAAAAATTGTGCATATATAAGATACTGTGATGAATTATATATAGTGCCAATAAATAACTAATAAATCTGTGTATGAGTGATAATAGTGTATATTTAAATCAACTCAGTGAATAATAAACCTGTGTTGGTCTGATTGAGACACTGCTGCTTGTATAGATTGGCTCAGCAAACTAAGACACTAGCAAACAGAGAAAAGAAAACAGCGCCCAGTCTCATAGTGTAGAATATTATATTAATTGCCTTCAGCAGGTAAGTATCGCACGTACATCAAAGTGGTTATATATGAGCAAAACATGTTAGGGATATGTTACCACACACTGCAGTTCGTCACTGGTCATCTGGTGGTACGTCCGATGGTAGCTGGGACATCCAGTGGCATCCACTCCTCTAAGAAAGGGCAACGGCTGCCAGGGGTCAACTCCAAATCCGGGTGTGTCCGGCTCCTCACACCGGACGATCACTCCGTGGCTCCTCTGTGTACGCCAGAGAGATGCCGACCGCACGAGATGGAAGTCCGTCGGTGAATGCCGATGTCGTCAGAGGACCCGCATCACTCGGTCAGCGACGAGAACAGACTCAGCATACAATGCTTTACCGCAGCGGGTGATAGAGTCCCGAACTCATATGTGGAACATATTCTTCGGATTGCAAAGGAATGTCTCAAATACAACGCGTTTCGTTAGCGTGAGCTAACTTCTTCAGGGAATATTATTAAGGGATATTCTGAGACGCATTAAATGACGTCAAATGACGCTGCGTTGCCGTGGCAATGGGATGCTATCTGACGTTGTGACGTCACGCCATCATTTGCTCCGTCACGTCAAATTCAGAAGTGATGCCGTGGTGAGGCCGAATGTGACGCGACAGAGCAAGCAGAGAAGTCAGCAGTGGGGGTGCCACTAAAGGGGACGAGGGCGGTGAAGAGATTAGACCACATACGATGTTGTCATTGTTGTGACCTTGCTTTTAAAATTCATACAAATTGTGAGTACGGTTCCTATATTTTTAGATTATAAATTTCTTACTGATCCGCGCTATGGTATATGTTCTCTATTATACTGAGGTGCATCCCTTCTGACTACTTTACAAGCAAGTTTATTCAAGCAAGTGTGCCACAGTTTTGGATCTGCCATTTATAACTCATCTCACTGTGAGTAAGCACTCTATAGGAACCAAGGCTCTGCACACTTACCGAAATTACTAAGGCCTCGTTCAGGGTGCTGGCTTCGGAGGGAGGGCGTGCTGCCGTGAGAAACAAAGTATTCAAATTGAATACTGGTTGTCAGGGTAGCAGCTGCCCTGTCTCCGAAGCCCGGAGTTGAAGCTGGCTACAGTTTCACAAAACGAAAATTTCATTTTTTGAAGCTGTAGCAGCGTCACAGGGACCCTAGGCAGCCAATGAAATCATTCTTCAGAATGATTTCATGACTGCAACCTCGATACTTAACCTGCCTGCGTGTGTAACCCCGCCCCCTCCTCAACGCTGAAAAGTCTGCTGGGGGATAAACACAGATCGCCCAGCAAACTGCCGCACTGCCGCCCTCCCGCCCTCCCTCCAAATCCTGCAGCTGGCACCCTGAACGAGGCCTTAGACACCTACACTTAGATATTTTCTTGTTTTCTTTTTGTTGACTTTCTCCCATGCTCCCTCTGGACTTCGAAGACCAATTCAGCATTTCTGGGACCAGTGAAGACAGTCCCTACCAGATGTTCTGAGCAGACCGTTGCAAATCTAAATCTATATATATATATTTCATATACAGTACTTTTGTCACATTTTTGTATCACTCTTTATATATATTTTATATATATCATCACCGCATTTCACGTGTAAATAACTCACAGTGGGAGCGCCTAATCGGTCACGTTTTATTCATATTTGCTATAAAATGAAAGATATACAATATATATATATATATATGTTGCAGACCTGTCTGAGACATGTGAATGTGCTAACAATTAATATTATTATATGCTTTATATATACATATTTATATATTTTTCACTGCAGTAGTACTAAGTACCATGAAAACATATTAGCTAATACTGTATCAGACCAAACTGACCATCAAGCCCAGTATCCTTTCTCCAGCTGTGGCTAGAAGCTGCTGTGAGAGCTCGATGCACTAGCCACTGCCTGCCTCCAGATGTCTCTATCCTGCTAGTAGCAGGAGACTTATTCTCCATGAGTATACAGTATGGATTACTCTTTTGCAGCTGTTTATTGCGTTCATTAAGAGTGTTGTGTACTGACTGATAATGTATTTGCCTGTGTTTTCAGTGTGTGCCCTTGTCTTTGTATTATGTCAGACTGTGAATAATACTTCTCTACTTATTATTTCTACGCTGTGGAAGACTTTGGCCAATTCTGATGGTACTTACACACCTATCATTAAATGTTTTAAATCATTCTACCTTTCTGTTCTTACAAATGTTTGTGATATTAATGTTGTATCTAAAGCCCTCTCCCACCTAAAACCCTTCTCACTGAGTGCCCCACACCTCTGGAACACCCTTCCCATCAATAACCGACTAGCATCCTCTCTATCCACCTATAGGACCTTTCTTAAAACACACCGCTTTAATGAATCACATGGGTAGCTCTGTGGCTGATACTATTCACCTCATACATCGACCTTGGCCCCCTGCAGACGCACTTACCAGAACGCCCTCCTACTGTCTCTGTACGTTCTTCCTACTTACCAATTAGATTGTAAGCTCTTCGGGGCAGGGACTCCTTTTTCCTAATGTTACTTTTATGTCTCAAGTGCCCAATATGTGTTATATTATGTTGTGTATTATTGCTGTGAAGAGCTATGTACACCGATGGCGCTATATAAATATATACATACATACAAAAGCAGTGTCAAGAGTTTTGAATGCTTGTTTAAAATGATTATAATATCTGTCGCTCAAGCACAAAGTACTGCTACTTTCTCACTAAAATGAACACCGGGGGTTTGATTTATTGCAGACATTGCCTTATCTGGAGCTTCACAAGCAGTTAAGGAAGAATTCTCTATAGCTGCAGGACAGCTGAAGAAAGAGTCATCTGAGGTTGGGTTCGGGAAAGTTGACATCACTCAAGAAAAGGATCTCGGAAAAGAGTTTAGGATAAAAGAGTTTCCTACACTGAAGCTGTTTGTTGGCGGTGATAGGAAAAACGCCATAGATTGTAAAGGTAAAAGAATCTCACAAGCCTTATACAGTAATATCACAGAGAAAGGATTGCTGTTAGTAGTATTTATACTGTATTTAGAATAGGAGTTCATTTTCATGTGATCCAACGTGCAGCGATGTAATTCAGAGATGCATAAAACATTGACACGAACAGATACAGTGATGAAGGAAGTCAGCAGACAACCACATCTATGCATGTGTATTTGTATTTATACAGCGATAACAGTGTACGCATAGACAGTAAATAAAACAATTGCAACAAACATAAAATCAAACTATAGGAAAGGAAATCCCTACCCAGAAGAGCTTACAATCTAAGTGGAATGTTGGGAGAGTTACAGAGACAGCAGGTGAGGGAATAAGTACAGTAGATGGCAGTGCTTGGCCACAATGGTTGGTAAGAGTGACTGTGGGTGTGGGACAGGAGCCATGAGTCCAGGCCAGAGATATGACAGTCTTCAAAATCTTTATTACATTTTTGCAAAGGTTCACATCCCTTGAAAATGAGCAAAATGTAACTTTTTTGTCAGTACTTTTTGAAATGTAGGGAAACTAGGAAAAAGGCAATTAAATTGCCGTATGTAAAGGACCAGGTGACCTTGCACATTGACCTTTAATGCTTGGCAAATTGTTACGGTGAAGCTGGCTAATTTACGGGAAAAGTTTCACGAAAACAAATGTACATGTTGGTAGGTTTGCAAACTTTGGTGAATAAAGGTGTGTTTTTAGGTTTGACTTAAAGGTGGAGAGAGAAGGTTCTTGGGGTTTACTGAGTGTGAGAGAGTTCCACAGGTAAGAGGCAGTGAGGGGAAAAGGTTTAAGGCGAGAGGGGGCGAAAGTAGTGGAATAGATTTATTAATAAAAATGTTTTACCAGGAAGTAATAGCAAAAACCAGGAAGTAATATATTGAGAGTTACCCCTCGTTTTCAAGTATGTATAGATATAGCCCTCAGGAGACGAGCAGGGGCTAAAACAAGAAATAAAAGCTGAGATGTAGGGAGGAGTACACAACATTTCTCTTAGTGGCGTCCTATCAATCCTTTAAGCATTGCTAGGTACCAAATAAGTGGCGATAGTGCTCTTGGTTCATTGTGTTACTTGGTGGGACTGCATCTTTAAAAATCAGCATCACTTAACCACCGCTCTGCAAAGCAAAACAGGGCAATTAAGTTGTAAAAAGAGTTACCTCTAGTGTAGGATGTGCTGCGGGTGCTTTAGATATCAATGTTTACCTAATTATAAGGAAGTTGAAATTTCACTGGAATTAAATGTGGGGAGAGAACCATGATCTCCATAACACAAAAGATACGACAAAGACAAGGCTTTTATTGGGAATCAATCGTAAGGTGAGGCCTTCATATTTATTCTCATGACCCTGTTGACGAGTCATTCTAGTAAAATGTTTATTATAACAAACACTGTGCGATCCAGAAACCAACTCAACCCCTCATCTCCTGTGTCTGCACAGCTCACTCGCTGCCAACAACAACTGTTCAATGAGCCGTTATGGAGAAACTTCTTTGTTATTGGCTACAGCTTTATCCAATCAAAACTCAGATTTCTCCTATATCTTAATATTCCTATTGATATTTTGTATTTTTTTTTTAAATGCCTTTTTTTTTTAATATCCATCAATGGCCCGGAGTCATCAAAGCCCGATCCGCACTGTCGCACCAGATTCGTTGATATCTACCATTGTCTTTAATGGCAGGTATCGCCAATTCGGGCGCCAGAGCGTGGGTCAGGCTTTGATGGCTCCAGGCCAATGAATTCAGTTCTTAACCCATTCAGTGCAAGCAGGAAAATTAGGACTTAGATACCCCGTCATGGGGTCCCTGGAGTGCCAAAAGGGTTAAGCTGAAAATCTTTGGAACAAATTAACATATGTTGGGCTGTGTACTTATGTTCCCATTTCCTAATGTTTAAGGTGTTAGAACTGCATCAGCATTTGTTACATGGCTGAACCGAAGAATGGGCGCCAGCGCCGTTTTCATTAACACCACTGACCAGTTCGAATCTTTTATAAACTCGGATAAAGTGGCCATAGTCGGCTTCTTTCAGGTATGGAAAAATATAGTTGAATGTGATCATAGTGATGGGGAAAAGAACTTGCAAAACTAGAACCTTTCAAAACGGCATTGATTGCACCCAAATTCGGCAGGATTGCACATGACTGGACTGAATTTAGAAAATCCATGTTTTGCACATTCGTCAACTTTATGTTGCATGCTCCAGCGGGGGAACTGGAAAATATTTGTGTTGCGCCTGACGGAGAAAAATTAAATCTAGTTTACCCAACAGCATTAGAATATATATCATTTTTTTAAAGAAAAAAAAATATCCATTTATAAATGGATTTCTAAGATTTCTTAGAATTCCTGAGCAACGCCGGGTACTTTCAACTAGTGTTGGATAAAGGGAACATCGTTATTTTTGTTAAGAGTAAATGATCCGATGGAGAAAAGATCTTGTGAAAGGGATGATTTACTTGTATTATTATGGTTAGAATAATGCACTTTGGCAAATGAAGAATAACTGAAAATGTCAAAAAGTTATTTGCAAAATGTCTATGGAAATAGGATCTTGAGAGTGAGACAGTGAAGCATTTCTATGAGGCTGCAAAAGAAGTCCCGGATCTGCCATTCGGACTGGTCAGCAATGAAGAGGTTTTATTACACGTTGGGATCACCACCAATATGGTTGCAGTGTACAAAAAGGTAAGGAGGTAATTTTCTGGGTATAAAGGGCTGGCCTCTTAATAACAGGTATTTGTCATAGGTGTGGTTAATGATTTCCTCGGAATGTGACAGAATAACTTTGTTTTATTACTTATCACTTTGTGCAAGTTTTAGTTTATAAAATCATCTGTTGCTGGTTGATCAGAGAAAGAGAAAAGACCTCCCATTTTTAGCAAATATCCAATAGTTATCATTAAATTGTGGAAATCTTAAAGCACCATGTAACTCCTACAGAGCTGGAGGGACCAGCATGGGTTAAGTCACATATTATGCATACAGTTTGGAGCTAAAGATGAATTACAATGATGCAGGGCGCAGAATATAATCTCTTTAGTGCCTGACCATCTACAACGTATTTAGGCAGAAAATGGTTATCTTCCTGATTCGCTTAACATTAAATAGTTATTTACTGTTGAACCCTCATGCTACAACCACTATATACTGAGCTGACCTTTTTATGATTTCTGAAGGATAAACCTGTCCATTACCTAATATCCGAAGAGGAAATGGAAAACAAGTTGGATCTGGTGAGATTAATAAGAACCTATAACATGGATCTGGTGACAGAGTATAACCTGGAGGTAAGTTGGGAATATGTTGTATGCACATTGTTTTTTATACATTAGAAATGTACTTTATTTCTTGGTATAAACACTGTAATACGGCCATATTATTTAACAAGATATACAGTAGGTCCTAGGTGCCTCTGATTGTTATATACAGGTCATTAAGGTTGCCTCCGATTGTTATACACAGCTAGTTATGAGTGCTTTTGGTTGTTTACACAGGTAGTTATTGGGTCCTCTGATGGTTATACACAGTTAGTAATGCATTCTTCTGGTTGTTATACACAGGTAGTTACGCGTGCCTCTGGTTGTTATATACAGGTAGTTAAGGGTGCCTCTGGTTGTTATACACAGGTAGTTACGGGTGCTTTCTATTGCTATAAGAATACACAGTTATTTATAGGTGCCTCTGATTGTTATACACAGGTAGTTATGGGGTCTTCTGATTGTTATACACAGTTAGTAATGCATTGTTCTGGTTGTTATACACAGGTAGTTACGGGTGCTTTCTATTGCTATAAGAATACACAGTTATTTATAGGTGCCTCTGATTGGTATTACCTTGACTCAGACTATCCATTGTGGTGTGGATGTCGGGGGAATGCTAGATAGGTTTTCTTAAAGAGTTGAGTTTTCACAGAGAGTTTACAATTCTGAAAGCCGGTACATGGTAGGGAAAAGATTAGAGTTCTGTTTAGGACGTGTTAAGCTTCAGATAGGGGTGGCATTTCTAGGAAGAGATAGTGGAGAGACAGTTGGTGGCATGAGACTGGAGAGAAGGGTAGAGATCAGAGAAGGAGAGGTAGATATGTGTGTCATCAGCATAGAGATAGTGAATGCCAAATGAGTGTAATATTATACAAGCAAATCTAGGATTGCGTTAACAACAAGTAATCTAGATATCAAATACAATAATAAGTCTAATGCCTGCATGAATGAAGAAACTGTTCCCAGTTCCAGCGACGATGATTCCAGGAAAAATAATTCAGCGCTCCTCAGATATAAAAATACAGAAGAGAAAAGAAAGAAAACAATAGTGAAGCATGTTTAAATAAACTTTCCACAAGGTGCCATGGGTGAGATATGCACTTACATGCAAGTGCCTGCGTTCAGGCACTTAAAGGTTTCGTTGCTCCTTCACCACAGCTGTAAACAGGGAAATAATTGGCAGGCAAAAAACAGAGCTCATTCTTAAAAATGCTTTATGTAAAGCTTTCCAGAAAAAGGTGTATCTTGTGTTTGGGGGTTTTTTTTTGCCATAATTTAAAAATTGAACATTTTTTATACTCTGTTATTTTTTTTAACTGATTACAAAAAAGACAGGATTAGCCAGTATTGACTTTCTTTGCCAAGGATCTATACATAATCAATAACGCAGAGAAAGGGATATGTGGAATGACGGACTGAATTGATATTCTACTGACAGTCATGTGCAGATATATTGACGACATATTTTTTTTTCTTTTTCAGACATCTGTGACTATTTTTGATGTTCCCATTGAAAGTCACATCCTGCTCTTTGCCTCCAAAACCTCAGAGACTTTTAGTACAATTTATGAAAATTATGAGTCTGCAGCGTTGGAGTTTAGGGGAAAGGTTTGTATTGTGATGTCTATGTTTGTTCTGGGGTGAAAATAGCCCCACATTTATCAAAGGAAACAAAATCTAATTAAAAGCATTGTTATTTTTCTTTAATAAATCTGGTTCTATCTTTTTACACCAGTTTTGCTGCCAAAGAACCTAGATAAATATACCTCACGGTGTACAGCCTCTGTGCCATGGGACAAATGACACAGCTATACTACATGTTTTACCTTGGTACAGTAGCTAAAGGTCTGAAATGCAGCACTGTTTATTACTATCACCTATTCCTCAGTGGCTATTATTTCATAATCCTTGAATTATTTATTTATATAATGTTTTACCAGGAAGTAATACATTGAGTTTCCACTCGTTTTCAAGTATGTCCTGGGCATAGAGTTATAACAATACATGGTTACATTAAGTGAGCAGGGTTATACAGCCAATTCACAGACAGTTCTTGGAATGAACTTACTAGGTATTCACTCTTGACCTTATCCCCTTCCTAGTTTGTCTTTGTTTTTGTCGAAACGAATGAAACTAGAAATGGACGTATTTTTGAATATTTCCGCATCACAGAAGTTGATGTGCCAGCAGTTCGGATTTTAAACCTGACGAGTGATGTGAAGTATAGGATGCCAGCTGATGAAGTGAATTTTGAAAACCTCAGGAGTTTCTGCCAAAGTTACTTGGATGGAAAAGCTAAGGTAATGAATAACTAATAATGGGCTTTTGGTATCCATCACTGCATTCTGCCAAAGGAGAAAGACTCGAGACAAAGTCATGTTATACACTGAAGTGAAGTCTCAGTTATGGACACATTCAAATCTCTTGCAATGTATACCAAAGTAAAGACAGGTGCTGCACATGAGAAGTAGAAAAATAACAGCCATACAGTTACCGTGCTCCTGTGTTTGAAGGATAGCCTGCAGTGATCCAATCAACACAACGTTTCGACTCATAGGTCTTTCTCAAGTGAAAAGAAGGCATCCTTGAGAAACACCTATGGGTTGAAACATTGTGTATTGGCTGTAATAAATTAGTTTAAGTAAAATCCGAAAGTGCCTTGTGTTGCTTCTCCCTACTACGTTCATTGCCATGTTATACCACTAGATTGTGATACAAGCAATGTATTGTTTGCTAACAAATATATATTTTTTCCAGGCTGCAAAACAATGTATGGGGTCAAAAATGTGGCATTAAAGTTTATCAAAGAATTCTTCTCCTGCTAGGATTCGTCTTGCTTTTTGCATTATCTTGTACATTGTGGAAGTGGTTACATGGAGCAAACTGAAAATGAAGGGAGGAGTTATGCATCACGCTTACTATATGATAATGCCATTACTTACGATCTGTGCAATTTAGTAGAAAATATAGTAGATATTGGCAAAATAATGGTTTTCCATCATTTAGTATTGAACTAACTTTCGCACTCTTTGTTTTGAAACAGCCAAAGTTGGACAGTGAAGACATCCCGAAAGACTGGGATAAAAACCCAGTTAAAGTGCTCGTGGGAAAGAACTTCAACCGAGTTGCATTTAATAAGACCAGCAATACTTTTGTTATGTTTTGTAAGTATAGCCATATGGTATATCATGAGTTCTTCACATATAAGAAGAACAGGGTGTTGGTAAACAGTGACACTGCAAAAGAATAATGTAATGTGAGTCCCCAGAAAGATAATCTAATACCTATCAGTATGTGCGGGTAATGACTTCCTCTGCCGTCATTGATACCTATTCAAATAATATTTCCACTGGAATATATTGCTTGGAGATAAAGGAGATGAATTTGCCCATGTGTTCATGAAGTAGACATAGGGCCATTACCCGGGATATGAACACTTATATAGTGTTACCAAAACATCCATTGATCTGTCACATTTGTTTTCACAGATGCACCTTGGTCCCAAGAATGCAGGGACATGTTCCCAATTTGGGAAGAGCTAGGAAAGATATATGAAAATCATGAAAACGTAACCATTGCCAAAATAGATTGTACGTCCAATGACATTCAACTCATGGTACTGGACCGCTACCCGTATTTCCGATTCTTTCCTGCTGGATCAGAAACCCAGGTGGGCCTTTTTTGAACTGAGACATCAGGGCAGATCTAGAAATTAGAAAGACAATCAAGATAGAGAAGGGACCAGGTGTGAACAATATAGACTTTTCTTCTGATTATACTAAACCCATCAGCGCACTGGAGGCGTCAGAAATACTTTCCTATGCAATACACTGCAGTTCCCTCCAGTACTGGAGAGTTTATGTTTTATGATGAATTAGAAGAAATAATGTTTGTAAGTTGATGGAATTTACTAGACATAATGATTGTGTGTATCTATCATTATTTGTAATGATATTATCATTATATAACCCACCCACATCCGTTGGTTGACTGAAAATGCACTATAGGCTTCTTAAAAAAAATAAAATATATATATATTTTTGTATATATATATATAAATAACAAAAAGCAGCAGCCAGCACTCCAAGCAACAAATGTAAAGTCAAGGTGCATGCTCCATAGAAATCAATATAGAAACGCTGTCTTCCCATAAGAGAAGGCACAAAAGCAGCAACACTCAGATATAGCAAAAAGACATGTATTAGCAGTGACAAAACAGCACACTATAAAATATTGGGTTTATAGTGTGCTGTTTTGTAACTGCTAATACATGTCTTTTTGCTATATCTGAGTGTTGCTGCTTTTGTGCCTTCTCTTATGGGAAGACAGGGTTTATATATATATATATATATATATATATATATATATATATATATATATATATATATATATATATATATATATATATATATATATATATATATATATATTCTATTAATATAATATAGCAAATGGAAATATTACTGTGTGCTCATTTGCATGTCTTAGACAGGTCTGCAGCCCTGCCTTTCACCATTATCGCCCAGCACACAGTGCTTCCACTGCAGCAAGGAATTCTGGGAAATGACATGCAAATGAGCGCACAGTGCCACCTTTTGCTTCAAATCCATATTGACATGGACCCCTATAAGCTTATGCTTGCTACATTGCACAGCGTTTCAGCACAGCCTTGGGTAAGATGCATAGCCAGTAAACCTACTCACAGACAGCCGTTTCTATCTTGTGGGTCTCATCAGTGTGAGGCATACATGCATACATACACACACGCACGCACGCACACGCATCAAATACTTACTGTGTCCGGCACAGCATTATCTCTGTGAGGGGTCAGATCTGGATGCATTGACCCCCTCTATAGCGATGTCACGACTTGCGCTGTGTCCAGAGCTGTGGCTTTTTGCGTTTTTAGCCGCCGCTCCGAAGTCAGTGAGCAGGGCTACATCTGTATATACAGACACATCTATTTGTATATACTGTATATTTGCATACACATTACACAATGAATGCATAGGAATGACCATTTCTCTTTCTTTAAAGACTATCGGCTATACAGGAAAACGGACTATTGAAGCTTTCACTGAATATTTAGAACACGAAATCAAATTATCACGCAATGAAGAAAAGGACCAGGTAAAAATCTATGTTGCTTTCCACTGTTTCCTCAGTCCTTAAAGTACAAATAGGATTCACTAATTTACTGATTAGCAACTTTAATGGAGAAATAGTTTTCTAGTGTTTATTGTTTTCACACACACTACAAATAAAGTTTAAATGGAAGAGAAATGTGAAATGCTAATATTAAATAATATAACTAACTAATTAACTAATTACAAGTGTACTAAACAATTCATAATATCTATGTATTCTTCACTGTCTGTCAGATTTAGCCAGCAACAATAGTTAGAAATATACAGGGTCATTTACATATCCCGAATTTTAATCACAAGGGTTCCCTTTCTGCTGCTTTACTGCTCCTTTATATGTAACCTTTTCCATAGCACACGCCTGAGGAAGTCCTTGTAGTGGGAATTTAAACATGAGTTGACTAATGAGGTTATCAGTACTAATTAAATATTATTTGTTTTCTTTTGGCAAGCTGTCCTTTAAGGTGCAACAATAAAAAAGCCATTGTGAAATGGACAGCGTAGCAGAACGTAGCTTGTTATTGTGGTTTCTTTGGCAAGAGCTTGATTACCTGTTAGTGAAAGTCTATCTGCTTAAATATGCTAAGTAGAGCAAAATTAATATTTAATAGACAATTCCGTCCAAGTATCTAGTGGGTATTTAATATCTTGAATGGTGTTATCATGGCATTAAGGAAAACCCCAAAACTAGGAGAATGGGTTTTAAGCAAACACATTAAGGCGCATATTTACTAAGTGGTGCTATTTCATAAGGCACCTTATTACCCTTGAAAGAACTTTACAGCCCACCCACGTGAATGGCCCAGAAAGGGGGTCTATGTACTAAAGTCTCCCTTTTGCACACGTTGGGCAAAACCAGTGCACAAAAACAGCCATATTCATCAAAGGAAAGGAATCCTATTGAAAGGTATTGGGAGGGGGTTTCCTTTGATAAATTTGGTGCAATTCTTTTGTTTTCAAAGAAAAGTGTCCGATGTGCACAATATATACTCGCAATGAATCAGCGAGATTTACTTACAGAAGGAATTCTATGTTCCTTATTATGGTATTATCAAACTCTTTTTTTAAGAATTCCTCTGGGGAAAGAGAATCAACAAATGAAGACACAGATGAAAAACGAATAAAAGAAGAACTTTGACGCCTGTCCATATAACTAAATCAAATGTACAGTAATAAAAGTCAGTTAAGAAATAAAGTATTTTGGTTGTAATATCTTGTCCAGATACCATACCACTTTTTTTTTTCATACACCATACAAATAATGAATCTATTGAACATTATAAAGGGGGAACCTTATCTCATTATAAAGGGGACCCTATGGGAAGTACTTTTCTGAGAGAACCAGTCGATTAATTGACTTTATGGTGATACATTTCACTAGGACTGAAAATACTGCAGTTTGAAAGCTCTTTAACTCAAAATTCAAACACCCATTGGGAAAGCAAACAATGTAATCAGAATCTCATCATAAGGTTGTTAGGAAAATGTTAGGTACCATATGTATAAAATGTCCCAATCTAGAGCATTGCTCCAAAAATAATGCAAAGTGTATCATTATGATTGTCACAGTGGCACGATGTATAACGACACTTTGCATCAACATTGCTTGGCGAAAAAAGACACAGTATTCTGTCTTTTTCATAATCATTGACAATGAGCTTATGAAGATCATTTTTTACCCACTTAAGGTCTCATAGTACAGCTCGTCTCTATAAACACCACTTATTTTACAGAGAAAAAACTAAAATAGCTCAGTTATATATATATCTTCTGCTGCTCAGACGTTGGTAGGTATAATCAATATAAAGTACCAAAAACTGTGTAATGTACGCCAGCTATAGTTACTCGAAAAAAACAGGAAACTGTTAATACAAGTCTTTATCTTTTCTTTATGAAGTATTTAACATACAGCATGGAAATATCATTACTCCATAGCAAAATAGTATGAGTTGTTACTAAACCCATAACAAGGAATGTTCACCTATTTTGTTTGTCTAAGGTTTGTTTTACATGTTTTCTTACTTTTGTTAGGTTACTGTGTAGGTTACTGGGCTACTGTGTGATAAATACACATTGTGACACGCACTCATAGGTCTCAACCATCCCGTGATTTTGAAACACCTAAATTAGGTGGTAGCCTTGCTGGGTGTGTAGTGCAGTTGTTGCCACAGCAGATACCATTGCTTCCTGTCCTTTGTTTATTCTGTACAGTATGTACTGTACTTGACTTCCAGATTCCTCCATTTTCCCAGATGTACCAGATACTTTTTACCCAACCCCAATAACACTTACACAACAGTTTGGATGTAAAATGGCTCCAGCATTTATTAAATACATCACACAAACTTGCCAGTTTTACATAACTGTCAAAACACCAACTTTCAAACAACCATATCATGCCAGCCATTGACTCCTTGGGCCAATGGGCACCTCACCGTAATCTCCAATGGTCAGTGCAAGCACTGTGCAAGGCTATCGGCATTGCAGTAACCTTACCCTGGCCCATTGTGGGTCAAAACCAGCTAACCACTTCCACCAACTCCTGCTGGCAAGGATGGTGGGAAATATATAGCGCACACATATCATTGCAACAAACAAAAGGAATGGGTGGGCGGGAACCTGTTACAGTTGTCCTACAATGGCTGCTCCTTCTAGCCACCTTATCACTCCTTTACTTAAGTTCCAGCTCCACCATCATCCAATCCCTGAGACTCCCACGTTCCAAACAACTCTTTCATTACCCCGCAGGATTCAATCACTTGGTCATGGGCCCTATTCCTTATAGTCCATGACCCTGTTATAGTTAATAACAGCATTATGTAGGGTAGAATTCATGTTGCCATATTGGTTCTTGAGAATTGTATACATCTTGCAGAGTGTTTGTGATACAGTTTAATGGATCAATATGTTCTTCAAAGTTCTAGTACCTGCTTTGTCCTGAAGAAGGGTAGATTTGTCATAGTAGTCATCAGATATACGGATTTGTGGCACTGACCACACACACATCCAAAGACCATAGAAGATATCCAGGCCACGGACATGCTGGTTGTGAAACCGTCACGTGTACACTCACTCTCCCCACTCTATTTCACACGCGTGTGTCACACAGCAGGCCAAAGGGTTATATGTTCTTTGCAAAACCAGCATGAAATTAGGATACCACGGAAACTAGGAAGAAAGTGCCAAATATTTCTGAATAAAATCTTCAGGCTTTACTTGTACATTTTAAAATCAAGTTAGGGGAAGAACCAAATAGGGGTGAAAAAAATCTAATGGCTTTCTTCCCTGTTTCTGTGTTATATAGATTTATCATAGGTCATGATATATTTGAGGGACTAACGTATTTTTTATAAATGATATCGCAGTGTACGGAGGAATTCTCGTGAGCCTGTTAGAAAGTCTCATAAACTACTGTATAATAAATAGATAAATAAGAGTTTTGTACATAACTTTAATTGTACATTTGAGAAGAGAAGTGTAAAGTCTTAAAAGCCAATATCAATTCTATTTTTATCTACATATGGTATAGACCAATGGGGAACCCTGAGGATGGCTAATTAAAATGTATCTGAACCTACAAAAAATAAACAGTGTCAAAATAATAGTTAGGCAATGTTAATTATGTAATCCAAATAATACAATAAGAAATACTGTGGTGTGACAATTACCTGCCATCATTTTACCCCTGTGTTAAAGTTTCACTACAATACGCTGCATCCTCCCTTCTTGTACTTATTAAGTGCATTTAACTGCAATAGTGTCAATCGGGGTTGAGGGGCGCTATCGCAAGGAGACTCTCATTGACGTCAATGGTAGTTTCTGTTTGATAGTGTCCCGATCGGCACTATGTCAGCTTAGTGAATACCTATGGGAGTGTTGTGTACCCTGTTGTACTGCACGTTTCAATATGTCCCCAGGTATCACAATGTTATCTAGAGAAAATGTTTGCTTTTCCAATTTGCCGTTCCTAAATCTGTTCCTTTTGCAACAAGTTATATGTTATATGTTGACTTAGCCATTGTATATTGAAAAGAATGACCTTTAACGTACAGTAACACCCATTTTTACATTTGCTTGAGTAAAGAATACATACAGTATTGTCCTTGTTTTGTATCATTACATTAATGCCAATGCAATCGCTCTCGCTCTCTCTCTCTCATTAACACAGTGCACTCCTGCCCTATGTAGTATACCATTTCATGTTGTTCTTTCAGGCAGCAATATCTTCTGGGTCACCATTTTATTGTTTCCTCTTCCTTATGTGTTGGCATTTTTAACAACTTTCGGTTGAAGGGGAAACAATTTTTTTATTACTTTTACGGTTGATGCAATTCTAGTTATAATGTTGACATTATTACACAGAGCCTGAACACCTATAAATACCTGAAACCTAATTTTTGGCACAAAATGTAACTTTCCATGTTGTTTACAGGGAGGAGAAGCCTGAGAAATCTCCCGCATTCTCACACATACAATATTGGAAGAAATATTCCTTTTATTCCTTATTCTGGCACAATTGTTATTAATGCCTTTTGAGTTTGGAGCATCAGGTGGCTGACAGTGAAGATTCATGAATGAATTTGCAAGTTTCTTACGTTGGTAGAGTGCCAACCAGTATACCAACAACTGGAAAAGGGGTCAGATTGAACCCTGCATCAATTATCCCTCCTTGTTGTCTTCTCCTCTGTGGTGCTCTCATCGCTCGCTCACCCAGAAAGAAAAAGGCAGGACATAGTGTACATGTAAAGTGCAATATATTCAAAATAGTAACGTGTGGCAATGCCACGCACAGTTTATGAACACAATACAGGCATGTAGTGCGAGTGCACAGCAGGGTCGTAGTGGCAGCTGATATCGGCGGCGTGTTCCAGGTCTCGAGGCTGCATACCCTGTCAGTGCTATATAAGAGAGAAAATATTATTATTATTATGTATCCAAACCTTTTTTTTTTTTTTTTTAAACCTCAAATATAGTAAATGTGTCAGTTCCGATTACTTTCTACTGATTTAGAGGCTCCCTCTACTCTTACTCAAATGTGTGTATATCTTTATTTATATAGCGCCCACAATATACACAGCGCTTTACTAAAGAGATGATACAGTGCAGGAAATTATAACACAGTGAGTGCAAACACAATCAGACAATAGGAAAGGGAATATCTGCCCCGGAGAGCTTACAATCTAAGTAAGTCTATATGCATATTAAGTGCTTGAAAAAAAACCAAAACATATGTAATCTAAAAAGTGATCTCCTGACACTAATTGTCGAGAAGGGAGGACTTAATTTAATAATGTATTGGTGTCTCAGAGTAGAAATAGCAAAAATGGAAAAATAGTCAAATGAATTTATTGATCACATATCATAGTGAATAGCACTCAAATGAATCATTTCTGATACATTAATTTCATACATATTCAAACTTGTAGTCACACAAGATAGGTAATGATATCCATAAATCTTCCCCTTCCTTTTTTCCTTTGGAGTTAAACATATATTCTCCTATCTAATATAATAAATGCATCTCCGTGTTCCTTCTCTTTCTTTCCCCCGAAGTGATCTACGTGAAAGAAGCAGTAATGCTATTAAAAGGGGGCTACTTATAAGCCCTTGGATGTTTCCTTTTGCCTATTTCACGGCAGAATATAGAACTATCGCTTAATGGGTGGTTCCAAAATGTAACTATTGTAGAGAATTCAAATGTTGTAAAGTAAGGATATTTCTTTACGATATAATGTATGTTTCTGGAACATATGTACCAACTATATACTGATTACATTGTCTAAAGTATGCAAGACTTTATTGAATTATATGTGACCAATCTCACCATTGAGGAAAATGTTCCCTTTTTTAGAATTGATCAGTAAAAGATTAAAAGCCTAAACCTGTATTTAAGGGTACAGGACATGACACCAGTGATACCCCTGAGGAAGCCTAAAGGCAAAACGCATAGGGTCGAACCATTGAGGCTTCCGTAGTTGTTTGGCAGTCCCTGATTACGCAACCCCGTTTATTTTGGTTCTATGAACTTCCACATTTTGCTTCTGTGACTTTGGTTCCATAAACGTCTCAATTACAGGTTTCTGATTTTTGGCCACTTCCTGTCACAGAAATGAGCAAACTGTGAGGTGAATAATCATTTTCTTTTAGCTTTGCCAGCAGCCGCTGTAAATCTTGATTTTGAATTCACATAATATACCCTATGGATATCCATACACTTCCCTAACAGCACGCTGGTACATCACCAAATCTTTACAATGATTTTGTCTAGCAGCAAGACCCATGTAAAAATAAATTGATTATTGAAACTATTTATAAATGAGTTATGTATTATTAAGTTCTTTCTCTCTTTCATTTTGTATTCTGTTTACTTGAACTGGGTTGCTAGGTTTGTTGATGCTGAAATATACCGCAATAGAGCCAGTTGTGACAACAGAAATGCATGACAGCATGACAATGGGGAAAAGAATGATAGCTGGTGTGGGTAAAGGTATATCCAAAAGGTATATTTTGTGCTCATTTGGTCATTGTTTCACTTGTCTGCATCTGATGAAGGGGCTACCCCCAAAACCTTATGCACCCCTTCTAGATTCTGCAAATAAAAGGTTAAACATGTCTTCTTGACTTCTATGATCATGATTTGAGTGTGACGGGCCTTACCTCTTTTGGAGTTAGCCCAGCGTATGAAAGGATGACCACGTACTCCAGAATTCCACCATCTTTAATAACACTATGGGGCTTATTTAATAAAGTGCACAGAAACCCTATTCAAGTCAATGGGACTTTCCACTTGGTAATGCCGAATCTGTGCTATCGCTCTTTATTGAATAAATCCCCTTATCTAGGTGAAGTAAGTGCCCCAGCTCCACATATCTGTTTAAGGCAGCTTGATACAAACCAGCATATTTCTTCTCACTTTCTCACTTTCAACAGCATTATTTTTAAAGTGAAATTTTTGTATGCTGGCACTTACCATATGAAAATGTCCCTTGGAGTAAATTGCCTTGTTGGTGACGGAAGTGTACTCCCGGAAGTGACGTCACTGCTGGGAGAAGGGGCCTCCCGCGCTTGGCGCAGCCTGCATACGGAGCACAGGCGGAACACACAGACACACAGACACAGAGACACACAGAGAGAGGCACACACAGACACACAGACACAGAGACACACAGAGACACAGAGAGAGGCACACACAGACACACACACAGATACACAGAGACACAGAGACACACAGACACACACACAGATACACAGATACACAGACACACAGAGACACACAGAGACACAGAGACACACAGATACTCTCTTCTTTAGAGCCTCTTTCTTCTTCTAAAGAAGAGGCTATTGGGCACCCCAGGAATCGGGGGGTGTTTATGTCCTGTGAGGTCGAAGTGTACCTAAATACACTTACTACAAGTTATAACTGGAAGTATGTGTGTGTCCCTTTTGTTTTCTCCCAGATTTTACTTGATTAAAACAATGTTATGCTATGTCTTTCCTTATTCCTTTTTCTGAGGCACCTGGATTGGCCTATAACATTCATTCCATTGGACATCCATCTAGTGAGTGCATATTTTTTGTCAGCACTATTTGAGCACTACTTGAATTTTAATTCATTCATTTGCGCTTTGTTCACTCACTTCACTGCACGGTTCTAGTGACTGTTTTATCACTTGGCAGCACCGAGGAGAATTATTACATATTTAAATTAATATTGGTTATGTCTTAATTGGGCTTCTTTTTTCTTCTTATTTTATTCTTTCTATAATGTATTAATGACGCCGGTGTTTCCTTATAAGGATGCACATTTTATTATATATACTGTATTGGAAGTTCTTACTGTACATACATGTCAAGCTATACATGCAAACGGAATATTGATAATGTTTAATAACACAGCTCCAAGGTTTTTTTGGGGACGACGGGGGGGTGCATTGTTATTTTGTGTTAAGCATATATAATAATAATAATAATAATAATATATTGTTCTTACGTAACACTGACAGTGTTCACAGGGCTGTACAGGGACTGTATATGTAATTTTGCAGGAGCAAACAGACCCTCCTTGCCCTGTAGAGTTTACAGTCTATTCTGGTGTCGATTGAGGCTCTAGGAGATACAATGCCTTTCCCAAGGTCACAAGAGGCTGACACTGAGAATCAAACCTGGATCACCCACTTCAAAGGCAGTAACATTACCACTTAGCTACTCCTTCAGGGTCCAGCATAAGGAAATATAAGTACAACTTCTAACCCAATTGTTACGGAGAAACCACAGAACAAGGAAATGAGTGCGGTAAAATGTGACAACCATCAATCTTTATGATCTATGAAGGTCAAGGGACACCTACAGAGTCCTTCCCTCCTGTGAAAGCTTTATAAAGGGAGGGCAAAGGGAGCCACAATGCTCCTTACACCCAAGGGAAGTGTTTGTCCCATATGAGATTAAACGTTTGCTGTAAAGGTTTATTTTCAGGGAGAAGACGATGCATCTGCTATTTCTGGCCTTGCTGTTACCTTCCTGTGGGGGGACAATGTTCACCACGCTCGGGCGGTCCACAGGTAAGTGAGCTGCCACCGCGAATCTTTAGGATTTCATGACCTGATATAGGTTTAATGCCGCCCTAAGATATTTAATATCGAGCGTAAGAGCTCAGAATAACAAAGGTAATTTCATCGGTGACTGGTAATTGGTCATAAAAACAGGCAAAAAAGGGAACAATATTAATACTGGCACTCAAAGGTTTTGCATTACGGACTGAACCGATGATGTAATAAAATCCCTATTTCTCACATATACCGAAGTATTATTATTGCCTTATAAGATATTTTACACCAACAAATAATGATAAATTATTTAATAAATTTGATAGAATCCTACGTTATTGGAGACAGAATTTCATGTTTGCATCTAGTCGTTTTTCTAATCTCATTCTTTATGGAAACCAGTACATTTAGTCTCAATGTGAGGCAGACCTATAATATCCTAATATACGAGACAGACAATGGCTGTCACCAATGGCACTATTGGTAGATTTGTATCCAAGTGAAAATACCAGCCAGATGGAAGCTGTAGGGTATTTAGTGTAGGAAATCATAGATTGCCTTGCTGTTTCCTCCTGCTATGAGCTTCCAAATATAAAGTTTTACCTGCCACTCCTTCTCTAAGGTTTAGCTCAGATACAGCATTGATACATATAACCCCTTGCTTAGCTTCAATCAGGCAAATATAGTATTTATTATAAGGGAGGTGCTCAAAGGGATATGACTATTAGGCATGTATACTTAAGGGAAAGAAATCCCTGTACTATGCCACTTAACTCCCTTATACCAGAATTGCAATGTAAGTCACTTAGAACTTAGATAAGGTATCTAGTGTAAACATGACGATGACATTAATTAAAAGGAATGGTGAAAATAAATGTGAACTAGCGCTAAAGTGTAAAACACAGTGTGATATTAAAAAAAAAACCTCTAATAAAGGATGGCTGCCCGGTGATACTGCCAGTACTAACAGAATAACATAAAATAGAGAAAAACCTGGCGCCAAATTGTCAGTGGAATGTCCTGTACTCCTCAAGGGATCCGCACACTTGCTCGACAGACCATGCAAAGAAATAAACACAAACACACAAAAATCATAGCGCAACACTGTAGGGTGAGCAGTAATGCACTAATATATACAAACAATTAAGAATCCTAGCGACCTGCGGTCCTTTGTCTTGGCATAGTTCTTCTTTTTAATAAATAGTTGTTTTAATTGTCGCTAGGATTCTTAATTGTTTGTATATATTAGTGCATTACTGCTCACCCTACAGTGTTGCGCTATGATTTTTGTGTGTTTGTGTTTATTTCTTTGCATGGTCTGTCGAGCAAGTGTGCGGATCCCTTGAGGAGTACAGGACATTTCATTAATTAAAAGGAGCTACGGTGATAAGGCATCTACTAGGGTTTGATAACATTCCTATGAAGCAATTTCATTAATGGTAGGCTTCATAAGCAGTTTTGCCTACTGGTTAAGTAAACCAATTTGTTGCTTCCAGGGACTAATAGTTACAGTATATAGAAGTTTAATTGTATGCTGTGACCACAATAGGTACTGATTCATAGCACAGTTGTGCTCTGTGAATATTTGGTAACAATCTGGCAGTATTAGCAAGAGGTCTGGAATCCTTTGCTATCTGAAGGATAGCTATCACAAAGAGGTCAGCTTATATTAGCAGCCTGAAGGGCTATCATGCAGCTCTTATATTCTGCTAGTTTGATTGGGTTCAAAATATAAACAGTACAGTACAATCTCTGCTGCAGGAGTCACAATGATTTATAATCGTGTGCAAGCTTTAATGGGATAGAGCAAAATGGCTACAGTTGTGCTCTGTGCAGTGGAGTAGCTAGACATAGACGGGCCCCTGGGCAAAAAAAAATTCAGGACCCCATTAATATTAATACTGACTGCAATATTTTTCTTCCTCCCCCATCCTCTTTCTCATCATCTCTCCCCCTCTCCATCATAATCATCATCTCTTCTTCTCCTCAGTTATCCCCCTCCTCCTCATCTCTCCCCCTCATCCTCCTCCCCACCCCATCTCTCCCACCCCTCCCATATTCTCCCTCTCATTATCTTCATCATAATCTCTCCTCTCTCCCCCACCACCATCATTATCTCTCTCCCCCACCATAATCTCTCTCCCCCCACCATCATCACCCCCCATACCACCATCATCACCTCTCTCTCTCCCCCACCATCATCACCACTCTCCCACCATCATCACCTCTCTCCCCCTTCCTCCCCCATACCTAACTGTGGGTGGTCCGAGTTAAACAGAGGAGGCGGTAGAGAAATCAACAGCTGTCACACAGCAGAACAGGAAAGCAGGAGAGGAGCGAGCTCTAGTGGTGTGACCCGGAAGTCTTTCTTACTTCCGGTGTCTGCTGCCGGAGCGTGCGCCTCCTCTCCTGCTCTGACTGTGTCACAGCTGCTGATTTCTCTGCTGGCTTCTGTTTAATGCTGGGGCCCTCCGCCGCCACCAGGGGTGGGGGGAGAGCTGGCCCCCCAAGAGCCCTGGCCCCATGGCTTTATCCGGGCTGCCCGGGCTATAACTACCCACGACCCGTCGCCATGGCAACACGGCGTCAAATGACACAGCGGTGTCATGGCATGATGTCACAGACCCCCGCACGCCGTAAAGCAAGGTAGGGGGGCATGAGCACTATGGGGATCAGGCAGGGCGGTGCAGCGTGAATAGTTTGCACACCCCTGTAGTACATACAGGACCCCCAATAGTCTTTCTAATAGCTAGTAAAGTCCAATTGTTATATAATGCCTTCCTCAGTGAGGACTCCTTATACATTTATAATGCTATCCGATAACTCTAAAAACAACATGGCGTGAAGGCGTCAGTTAGACGGAGAAAGCGGGAGGTGTATGCGTGCACCGTGACGTGAGGTGCTTTCCCTATAATGTCATCTATGGAAGCCGATGCACGTTTTACATAGGTTTTCGCGTTCCCAAGGCTTTGGGTTTCGTTCGATACCTTATTGTCACGGGAGACTCCTGTGGCGGGTAGGATCTCGGTGGCCGGAACAGCAGGAGCGTAGTAGGGGTCACAATCAGAGGGTCAGAGGCAGGCGGCAGACAGCGAGGTCAGGTAACAAGCAGGGGTCCGAGGCAGGCGGCAGGTAGTGAAGTCAGGTAACAAGCAGAGGTCGGCAACGAGGAGACTGGAACAGGACAGGCGGGGTAGGACAGGTCCGGGAGCAGGGACTGAGAATGGGGAGCAGGGACTGAGACCGGGGAGTAGGGACAGAGACCGGGGAGCAGGGACTGAGACCGGGGAGCAGGGACTGAGACCGGGGAGCAAGGAACAACCAGGGACAAGCCAGATTACCAGCAAGGGCCTTTACTGCGAACAGACTCAAATACAGGTACAGGTACAGGAACAGATCAGGATAAAAGACAGAGGCATGTGCATAGGAGTCTGACTTGAAACAAAGGCAAGGAAACAAACAGGAAACAGAGCTATAAGACAGAGAGAGGAGCAATAAGAGGACAGACAGACAGACAGAGGAACCCAGAGGAAACAGAAGGCAGCAGCACACCCAGTGGACAAAGAAGAACTATGGCTAGGCAGGAGGTCTAGGAGACCCTGACACTTATTTTATATGATTGTATTAAAAGTTAAGATCTAAGTGGCTCACATTACAATTCTGGTACAAGGGAGTTAAATGCCATAGTACAGGGATTTCTTTTCATTCGATCAGATACCGGCATCTTTCTTTGCTTTTTCACCATTTATTACACTCATAAATATCATTGAAGCTTTCCTTCAGACACCGTAACATTTGAATAAGGTATTTATCAATTCTCTATATCATGACGGTAATGATGAATATTTTCTTATTGTTCCTACAGAGTTTGTTTTCCGTGTCAGTATGCCAATGTTTACAGAAAAAACACCATGTGTTGAACAGACAGGTATGAAATCTACATGCTTTTGTAATGATACATACAGGGTTTTGGGCAGATTTGTCCATGTCTAGTCCTTAGATAGGTACTTTATGGAGGCTGGTAGCAATATAGACAAGGGGAATCTAAATAATATATAAGAGAGGTAGTGAGTGAGTATAACTATTCACCTGAGAGCACCAGTGTACCTCGGATACATTGCACATAAATTACAGGATGGTAGCTGTAATTGTAGTCCAAAGTGAGAGAGTGGTTTTAAACAGCTGGCCGTTGGCTCATAAGTGCTCTAGTATTTGGAGGTATTCTCAGTATATCAGAGGCATACTGTGATAATGAGCTATTATTACCTTACTACACAGGGCTGGCAATAGATAACGCCTCTGAAACCCTGTGTAATAGCTCAGCACAAGTGTATGCAGATACTGCCTCAGTAGTACCAAGAGGGTCTAATTAATATATAAGTATAAATAAGTGCCTGGTTGGCTCTCAGATGTACCAATGCTCAAAGTAAGTCAAGAATTAGATTCTGGATATGCAAAGAGTACAAGCCTCCCCTTACCCTATTATATACAATAGTATCATTAGATAATTTTATATAGTTCTACTATTCAGAGCGTATTGATATGATATTGCGATGATACCCGTGAGGTCTGACGACACTCGCACCCGACGTACCTTTCACTCCTATTGGAGCTTTCTCAAGAGAGTGCTCATACATAGTACACAGAAAGTGCTCATACATGGTACAAAGAGAGTGCTCATACATGGTTCACAGAGAGTGCTCATACATGGTTCACATAGAGTGCTCATACATGGTACAATGTGCTCTCAGGTTTTGTAGTTTTGTGTAGATGTTTCTTTCAAGTTTTTATATTATCTGTTTGTTCTCTTGTTTTACTAGAGTCTTCATCCCTGACATATCTCGTGGACACAACTGGTTCTATGTCTGATGATCTTCAGCAACTAAAGCTGGTTAATGGTTGGCTCCTTGATCGTGTAACTGCACGATTTCCATGTGGCGTCCGGCAATATACCATGGTGGAGTTTAATGACCCCAGTAAGACATTACTAATACTGCTAATTGTAATCTCAACTTTGTTTTAAGGTACTAAATTCTTCACAGTTTAGCTTTTATTAACAATACATAAAAATGGCATTCTGTACATGTTAATAGTAAGGGGAGCTGTGTGTATTCTTTAAAGCTTATATACAACATTATCTGTGTATTATTTCATTTTAGTTCAACATCCACAACATGATGTAAAAAGTATTTCAGGCTATGCAACTAGAACTCTATGCAGAGAAGCAATTGATTAGACTAGTAGCTAAGGGGTTCATATTGGTTCGTTTTATTGCAGTAAGCCTACAAAGACCTTTATGTTGTATTTATTCTATTTTATTTCTTTCTTTCCTCCTTTCTCCCCCACCTCTCCTAGCCTTAGCACTAGTCACTGGAGTATGTTGTATCTCTTGGTGTGACCTTGTGCATTACCCTTAGATCTTGTATCACACAGGTGGAAATGATAAATAAAAATTATATGTTAAAATTGTTGCAAATAATTCTAATAATTTTTTTAATCTTATGCTTCTCAGCTGTTGGACCTGTTCGGATCACGCAGTCAAAGGCACAATTTGGCTATTTCTTCAATAACCTGGTGGCTACTGGAGGTGGCGATTGTCCTGAATTGGCACTGAAAGGACTTGAACTGGCTTTGGAGAATTCCCCACCCAATTCTTTTATTCTTGTGTTAACAGATGCATCTGCCAAAGATTACAATGAAATGGACTTAGTAGATAACATATATTCACTCATAAATACCACACAGTCACAGGTAGGGCATTTTGTGAAATCTCTCTGAGCATTTTCAGAAACTAAGGGGGTTATTTAAATAATTTTTGTGGATTTTAATCTGCCTTGGATCGGCCGGTTTGTGGATTAGTTTCAAAAAGGCTAAAACAGGATTTTGAGAGAAGAGAGAGGGAAAGAGATTAAGTAGTGTCTCCAGTTGTTTATATATCCCTGCAAATGAATTAGGGAGACATGCCTGTGCTGAAAAAGGAGCATAACTATATTTAAATGAGTCCCATCCCACATGTGCTAAAAGGATTTCCATACTAACTATATAGAGTTGATAAACCAAAGACACCAACCTAATGACTGGAATGGTGTCAGACTCAACGGGACTAGAACCCACAACCATTGCTTTTCCAGATTTCAGCTCTAGCAGTGTGTGCTAAACCAGCTGATTGCTTAGTAGAAGCATTACTGTCACATCCTATTTTTGAGCTCCTCACTGCTCACACGTGTAGTAATCTAGTTATTAGCGTATCTCACAGGTATCTCAGGTGTGCTCCACAAGGAACATTAAACTGTCAACAAGGAAATGGACGTGGTCTGCATTTCAAGGAAGCCAGGGGGAGGGAGCTACTATAGGTATATGAACTAAATGTGTGCTAAAGGAAGGATATGCACAATGGTGGCTACGGTATAATTGAACAGGAACAAAAATAGTCTCTGTGCCATCTGCCAGACACATACTGTACTTAATTGAACTACTTTATTGTAAAATTCAGGAAGTGATTCCACTTGCTTCCCACGGCACACAAAGTGTTATTGGGTTGACAAGTCTAAGGCACCTTAGGAATGGGGTATGGTGTCAGTCCCAACAGGATCAGAAATTGAACCAACACAAACTCTGTTATTCAGAACAACAGTTCTAGCAGTGTGAGCTAAACCAGCTGATGGCTCGCACCACTGTTACAGGGATAGAGAGAAGCATATCTAATAAGCAGTCTTCTGCCATGAGACACCTTCTGGTGCAGGAAGACACCTAACAGTCCATTTATTTGAATAGGCTGTAATGTATTGCCACACTGAATGTGCCTTATGGCAGAGCACTGCTTAGTAAATATGGCCCACTGTCTTTATCCTTAATAAGATTAGAAGTACTAACTCACGTCACCAGCTCACTTTGTCATATTATTGTGTGTCAGAACACCTGTGTTTTATTTCATCTCACCTGGCCTCACAAACTCATAACTCAATTGAAAGTTTCTCGCTCTGATTCCAGCAACGGATTACCGAATTCAATATGAAATTCAAGTTCGGATCCTTACAAACCCGCCGGATTGTATCCTGTGACGGATTTTAATGAATCCTCTCTTCTCTTTAGTGCCCAATCCGCAGACAGATTTTATTGGGGGGTTGGGTGGGGGGTGTGGGGAGGGGGGTTTGAATGTGGTTAAAACAATACACAGAATTCCGGAATACAGATTTGGACGGGTTCACCTGCCTCTAGTTATTTGTCAAGGTCTTCAGGCTGCAAAACGTGGGCAGAAAAGCTGCACTAGATAAATCATGGAAAAGTTTTCCAACAAAAATCAACAGGATTCCTTGTTTTGATAAATGGGGTGCAGTATTTTTGCTCCAGTTTCACAGCTGGGAGACATCAATGAATGCCCCCTTAAAGGTGAATACTAAGTGATCCAGTGTGCAATTTTTTTTTTCCAGGTCTTCTTTTTGATTACTGGACTCTGCTCAGGTTTGAATGATCCGGGGTTCCTTATCTACAGAGATATTGCCTCTCAGAGTTTTGGACACGTCTTTCAAGTCAGCCTTTCCGATTTGGGTAAAGTAAGTACATTTTTTTACCTCTTTCTTTTACTTTACCAAAAGTCACATTTTAAGCTTGCCCCACCAAATCATATTTAAATCCCTAGAAACACAGAATTAATGGAAGATAACGTGCATTTGGATAATCCTTGCTGACAGAGGTGCCTGCAATACCACTTGTTTTGTAGTCTTAAATGGACACAAGTTAGAATAGTAGGGGGCCCCTGCTGCAGCCACACTAATAGGATAGGGTGATGAACGGTGCTTAGGGTGTACATACAGTAGTGAAGGAATAGAGAGAGAACCCTGTATAGCACTCAGGTTCACGCTCTGATGGTAGATGAGTGATTTAAAACATAAACTTTATTAATAGCATATATTAAAATGGTGGATGTTGGAACAACGTGCTGGAGGTAGGTTGATCCTGAATAATAGTAGCCGTGTTGGCTCCGGATCAGATAATATCTTATATACCAGATATAACTATATTGGAACACTGGTAACAAAACGGCACATAGATCCTGGTGTGGACCTGTGTGATGGGTGTGGGTTCCTGGGTGTGCTAATAAAGGTACTGAAGTAACATATCACACACTGGCATAGTCTGCGTACTTCCTTTATTAAGGTGGTAAGTATGATATGTATATATATGTGCTGGTAGACGCTGGGAACGAGTATAGTATGATTCTCAGCAGTCGTGAGTGCAGTCAGCTAATTAACCACTCTATATATATGGGCCATATAGCCAGAGACACCCATATATATAGAGTGGTTAATTAGCTGACTGCACTCACGACTGCTGAGAATCATACTATACTCGTTCCCAGCGTCTACCAGCACATATATATACATATCATACTTACCACCTTAATAAAGGAAGTACGCAGACTATGCCAGTGTGTGATATGTTACTTCAGTACCTTTATTAGCACACCCAGGAACCCACACCCATCACACAGGTCCACACCAGGATCTATGTGCCGTTTTGTTACCAGTGTTCCAATATAGTTATATCTGGTATATAAGATATTATCTGATCCGGAGCCAACACGGCTACTATTATTCAGGATCAACCTACCTCCAGCACGTTGTTCCAACATCCACCATTTTAATATATGCTATTAATAAAGTTTATGTTTTAAATCACTCATCTACCATCAGAGCGTGAACCTGAGTGCTATACAGGGTTCTCTCTCTATTCCTTCACTATTAAATGGACACAAGTAAAGAATGACACACTGTGTTCTCATTTGCATGCCATTACCCAGAATCCCTGGCTGCAGTGGAAGCACTGTATGCTAAGAGATATGGGGAAAGCAGTGTTGTAATGTAGACATGTCTGAGACTTGTGACGGTGCTCACAAGTGGTATTTTTATTTGCTGTACACTATGCTGTGAAAGGTTTTTGTCACTTTTTCACCCGCCATAACTTGTTTTGTATCCTTTTATTGTAACACATATTTCCGTTTGTTCAAGGTGTTTAACTACTTGGACTTCACACTTTCAAGGCCCCTTAACAGCTCCAGACGACTGTTCTCAGGAGAGTATAATGTCGGCAATCACACTGACAGATTTCCAGTGGAAGATAACTTCACTGCATTAATAGTGTCCACTGATGGTGTGGTTTACTCCATAAGAGTTGTTGGACCTGACTGTAAGTACATAGTGCTTAATTATCTGATTCCTCACAGCTAGGTGCCAAAACTAGGGAGTGCGCAATTAGTCATATTAAAAAATAAATATATATATATATTGCAAGCATTAACATTTTGCATGCTTTGAATTCCTGAGTGTCAGGATAGGCTCCTAATAACATGAACATGCCCAAAAAGAGGCACGTTTACTGCAGATATGGAAAGGCCTCCCAAGATCAGGAATTAAGGAGCAGTAAATTAGGGTCAACTTAGTCATATTAACCTCTTCAGTGTCAGATGCGCCAGAGACACATTGTTCTGCAAAGATTTGCTGCTCTCGCTGGCAGTAAAAGAATGAAGATAATGGCTGTATAGGGATAACTGCTCACTTTTGATCAAATTATGCATTGTTTTTTGTAGATATTGATCTAGAAATCAAGAAGATCGTGTCTGAACTTTGGGGGTCGATGTATCTCTTGAAAAATCCTAGAAAAGGAATTTGGACAATGTTTATATATGCAGAAGGTCGACATTCTGTTAGAGTCGAGGGATTTACAGGTGCGGTATACAAACAATCTGTAATTGTAACCATTAGTGACCTAGTATAGTTACTGTATACATAAGAGAAATCAACCCAAACTGTCAGAGCAGGTAGAATGATACCGTTTATAAATATCTTAATATTGATAGAATAATTGTGATTTGGGTCCAAGGAGCTTTGCCCCATATGTGCTATTAGTCTCTCTTAAAATCACCGACAATTCAAAGACATAAAAATGTTAAACTTTTAGTTTATTGTTTTTAGTCATATTTGGGGGAAGGGAATAAGGGGACAGGGAAAGCAGGGAACACATCACAACACTGAAAAACAATTCAAATACATTTAAGAGCACTTTAACCAGTGACGTTACCTAAAGTTAACCCACTCGTCTGTGCCTAATTGTCTTGAAAACTATTGTCCTCGCATTGCGATCCGTCAGCTTATACTAAGACAAGCAGACATGAATACTGTACCATTCCTCCAGTCTCAGAGGTAGCACCTGTAACCCAGGCATACCTCTTATTCATTGAATCACACAGTGCACGTCCAGCCCTAAAGTAGCACAATGCAGTAAGTGTGTGACATTTGGAATGTGAAATAAAAATACCCATTAATTGCCGAAGGGACCTGCACATTATAACACTCTCCAATATTAAAGAGGTTTAAGGCAATAATACCAAGTTTCACAGACACTCCCTAGTGTAAAAATATCAAACATGGACTTTTCTATTTAGTATTTTATGATGTTTATACATTCAATACATTTTTGTTCTAATTTCTCTCTCTCTCTCTCTCTCTCTCTCTTTTTTTTTTAGCGACCAACATATCATGTAAGTGATTCTTCTTCTAGTGAATGGATAAATGAATGTGGAAATGCAGTGAGCATGTTTCATGTAGTGTATTATTTATATTATATGTTGTATTTTTGCTAAGGTTTGCTCTACTTAATGCAGGGGTTCTCAACTCCAGTCCGCAAGACTCGCCAACAGGTCAGGTTTTCAGGATATCCCTGCTTCAGCATAGGTGGCTCAATCAGTGGTTCAGTCAGAGAGACCTGTTGTGGGTTCTTGAGGACTGGAGTTGAGAATCCCTGACATAAGGTATAAAGTGGTGCAAGAAAAAGTCCCAGTACTGTGTCAAAGGGCAATATCAGGACTTCAATACATAACCCCCATGGTATTAAACCAAAGCAAACTAAAAGTCAATATCAAGTATGAATACATAGACAAACATCCATTTCCAAATACTCAGGATCTCAAGATGAAAAGCCACCGTTTCAATACTCTGTGATTTGGGCTAAACTTCACATAAGGGTCACAAGGCCCTTTATATACTGCCATTTATTGCAATTTTCTCTAAATTCTATTCAAAAGGGGCAACATTATGACTAATGTGAACTTTTCAATTTTATTTTAACAGAAAACTACCAAAAATGTTGCAAAGACAATTTGAAGAGATTCGCACATTTCTAATCTCAGTATATATATTAGAAAAGAAAAAAGAGAGTGAGCGCACGCCCCATAGCATAATACAGTACATTTATTGGGAAAGGGGATGGGGGGGGTAAAAAATCCACTCACAAGGGTAAGTTAAAATCAAGCAGTGTGTGAAATATATCACCTCCAACTCTGGTCACTCAGCCTCCAGACCCTGCAGTCCAAATCTCACTTGAAGCTGCTGGTAGATGTTCTCTGGTGCATGAGTAGAAAGGCTCCTTAAAATCAATGATGCAGTCTTTGAGTTTTAGGAAAATCTCCAATCTCTGCTGGCCGCAATGTGTATCAGCGCTCGATACGGCCCGTCATGCGCTTGCGTGATGACGCAGTTCCGTTCCCTGATGCGTTTCGTCACGTGCTGTGACTTTCTCAAAGGGTTGCTGGTGAATCCTGCCCTCACTAATATATATATATATATTATATTATAATCAAAAATGAATAGACGATACCGTTCTGTGGCTAACGAAATGCTTTTATTCTTGCGAGCTTTCGAGATACACTGATCTCTTCTTCCGGCGATGTTACAATGAATGAAGCCAAAAAAAGGGTTTTAACTTTAAAACAGTGCATACTGGAATGTGATCTGTGATTGAAGTTTATCCCTTCTCCCTGTGCAGTATGCGTTTTATGACTTGAGGTGTTAAATGGTCCCTGAATGTTGTTGATGTAAGAGTGTGTGTGTGTATGTCTGTATGTAATATAAATTGGTAAAGAGTACACAGTGTATACAGCACTTTACAAAAGGTGTGTGTGGAGAGAGAGTGTATGTCAATGGTGTGGGAATGTAAGAGGCTGTGGCATAACTAAAAGTGTGTGTGGATACTATGTGGTCCCTATTGGTATATAGGGATGTAATTACATGGAGTATATGTATATGTAAGAGACAGCTGTGTGTGTGTGTATATATATATATATATATATATATATATAGCGCAGTATGTATGGACATGGCCTTTGGCACTCATGGGAAGAGAGTTCCCTCATGTCAGTAATGACTCATAAAACTTCGGTCTCGGTTTAGACCATCTCTAAGTGTCCCAAACAGTTGCATACATTTGTATTCATGTAACCACCTCTCATTCGGTGTTCTAAGATTATTTTATTAAAGCTCAGCTAATACGGTACAGATACCTCTACATTATTATATTATATATATAAATACAGTGGTGTGAAAAATAAAGTACACCCTCTTTGAATTCTATGGTTTTACATATCAGGACATAATAACAATCATCTGTTCCTTAGCAGGTCTTAAAATTAGGTAAATACAACCTCAGATGAACAACAACACATGACATATTACACCCTGTCTTTCCCCCTGCAGCTAGCTGCAGACCGGGGAACTCAGCTGCACGCGCCACTAGCCTGCCAGGCGCGCGTGCAGCACAGACAGCGGGCCGTAGCCTTTCCCTGTAGGACAGAGTAACCTCCCGTATTGCAGATGCTGATAGCAAATTAAATAATAGAAAATGAGTTCATCCTTTTAATATTTACTACATGTGGATAATTTGTTGTTTCATTCACATGGTGGATTAATAACAATTTATGGAGCTATTGAACTATTCGTTTTGTACGTCTCTATTTGTCCAGCTGCCGCCCGTTGCTCAGAATGTCACCCCAGTGCTACGTGTGAAGAATACCTCGGCTACTTGGAATGTTCCTGCAAAGATGGGTTCATTGGTGATGGCTTCACATGCTCAGATATTGATGAGTGTGCCTATTCCTGGTCAAACAACTGTTCTGCTGGAGTTTGTAAAAATACGTTTGGTTCTTATACCTGCCTGTGTTCAAGTGGATACACAAAAACCTCTGGAAATATTTGTGTTGATGTTGATGAGTGTTCTAATTCTGACCTTAACAAGTGTCATCCACTAGCAACTTGCACAAATTACATTGGCTCTTATTCTTGCCAGTGTCCCATTGGCTACATTGGTGATGGGTTCTTCTGTATAGTTGATGATTGCTCAAAAGGTGTATGTGGCTTTGGGGTAGACTGCATCAAATCCAACATGTCCTACTATTGTTCTGACCCATGTGTCACCCATACCGTTCTCAATGAGCCCTGGAGAAGTACGTCCAATATCTATGTATCTATTGCGAATTGTGACAGTGATAAAGAAGGGTGGTATCGCTTCATAGGCAGTGGAGGTGTTCGCATGCCAGAAACCTGTGTGCCTGAGCTCAGATGCCATACGCATGCGCCATTGTGGTTACGTGGATCACATCCTCTACTTACTGATGGCATTGTAAATCGCACTGCTTGTGCCCACTGGAGTGGAGATTGTTGCTTATGGTCAACAACTATCGAGATTAAGGCTTGTCCTGATGGCTACCACGTCTACAAATTAAATGGACCAAAAAATATCTGCAGTTTGGCCTATTGTACAGGTAAATTCACCGCAATCATTCCAATAGTTATTGTACAGCAGACAGGGACATATCTACTAAGCAGTCTTCTGCCATTAAACACCTTCCAGTGCTGGAAAACACCTTATAGCCTATGCAAGTTAATGGGCTGTAAGGTATCTTTCAGGCAGAAGGCTTCTTGTGGCATAAGACTGTTCAGTAAATATGGTCCATAATGTTCCTATTGATGTATCATAACTCCATGTTAATCTCATCTAGATCCAGCTACAGCCAGTGATTCATGCACATGTGCAGAAGGTGAAGAATGCAAACTGGTTGATGGAGCTTATGGGTGTTACTGCAACGATACATTTAAAGTGTCTGGTACGTTCAACTAAATACAAAATATCAATAATTACAAACGCACACATGCACACACACATGCACACACACATGCACACACACACAAATTTCATAATTTTGGTGTTCTTTTACATTGTTTCGAAAACAGGATATGACTGAGCACTCAAAAATGAATAAAGAAATCCAATGTTCACGTGTAATAGAATATAGGTGCTACCTCCAGCTAATGACAGAGGGTCCCTGCTCTGTAAATTAAAGAGAGATAGAGGTATCCAAGCTGTGCACTCTACACAATCATTTATTTATACATCATTATGTACAAGCATAGAACTGATGTTTCACTCCATCCCGTGCCTTCATCGGGGCGCCAATGATTTTGGATGAACCGAAATTTTGGTTCTATGCTTTGATATTATGATATAAATAAACTATTTTGAGAGTTTTCAGCTTGGATGCCTGTATCCATCATTCTTTTATTCATCATTTTATTCAATAAACAAACAAATGAATAGAAGACCATTCAGCATATTGAATATACAGTAGAATTAATGGCAACATAATAAGACCATTGCTTAGGATGCACAGGCGTTGTCATACATCAGGATGCAGTGTGAAATTATTCCAAGTGAAGGGATATATGTTAAAATGCCCATTATCCTTGAATATGTCTTTGATGCACTAGAAGGCCATTATTCTATAAAGTGCGAGATCCAGCGCTATCGCATGGAAAGCCCTATTGACGTTGTGGAAAACTGCTCCCTTTATGTAGCGCGTCTGCTTGCCAGGCTCTTCCTGACACAGTCTTCTAGGGGTTGGTTTGTATGAAAGGGGGACAAACACGTATATACACACAAGGGGCACTCAACCCACAACCTTCAGTGGCTTACAGTATATCTCCATCAGTGACACTACACATTTTTAAACACTGTCACTTTAATTCAAAACAAACTCATAAAAATAACACCTATTCCCTTTAGGGAAAACAAATTCAACTTTGCTTCAGCCCTTTCTAACCACAGCTGGCCAACTATACTGGTTCACAGCTTAAAACATGCCCTGGCATATGCAACAATGTATACCGTCTCTGCATACAATAATAAAGGGTTTTCCTTATCTGTTAGTCCATTGGAGCAGAAATTAACGCTTTAGCACGGCCTTGTGTCCTTCCTTCCTAGAGGAACTCGGCCCCATGTGAGCTCAGAGAAACTCTCATCTGTAAATCCACTGTCAAGGACAGGACATCCCCGCTTCAGCACAGTCTTTTGTCCTTCCTTCTTCCTGTGTTTGTGAACCCATGCAGCCCCAGCAGACTCCGCGACCACTGTCCAGCGGGTCTAAGGAACTGTGCCAGCCTGCCTTGCTGGGGAGCACTTTCCCTGTCCCCTTCCCTGACGGAAAACAATCTCTCTCTGGCTCTCAGTCTGGCAGCTTCCTGTGTCTTTTGAAACACTTCCTCATTCAGCCTGATTAATTAGGCAGCAGCTGTTGTTGGCTATTCCAGGGGATTAACTCTTTGAGAGCTGGAAAGTCCCATAGCTACTAGCTCCCTAGTCCATTAGAACAGTGACTCCATCACAACGTCTATGGGGCTTTCCATACGATAGCGCCATATCGCCACCCCCCATACTTTATAGACTAAGGGCCAAAGTATCCTAGATTTTAGAGTTTAGGCTTAAGCACTATATCAGATGCAGCTTAAAAGAAAGTCAGAATTCAAAATAAAATAACATCTACACATTTTGTTTTTCAAGTTATTGAAGATATGCGCCCTGAGCTGACATGTGGGGCACATTATATCAAAGCTTCATTTCGGAAATGTCAGCTGAAAAGTCTGAACCTGAATGTCAGCAATATATATCTAAAAGACCGGAGCTGCTTTGGTATTCAAGATGATAACACTACAAACACGTTTTCGGTTCTGTCTTCTCTTCAAGCAGGAATATGTGGAATGCAGTTAATTGTAAGTGTTGCTTAGATACTTTTTCTTCTAACGTATGATAATTGTTACTGCTTTATTTCCTCTGTTAGGTATAATCATCTAACTGGCCTCTAACAGGAATAATATAGTATTTATTGTATATTTATTTGAATGATTATTGTGCTGTTCATAGTAGGATCATATTAACTAAGAGAAACTCAGCGCATTCGACATCCTACGACTCATACTATTTTGGTGCCTATTGTAAGGTTGCAGGTCTATGATTGTGGGGGCGGCCGTAGGCTCCTCCCTCAATCTCTTTAAATAAGCCTCCAGCTCCACTCCTCACTCTGCCTTTGCAGCTGTAGCATCCTCCTCCCTTCCCTCCTCCATTTCAATAATCTCTCCTTCAAGGGTGGGCCTCCTCTTTCAGACCTAACCTGTACATCCCCCCCATGCCAAAGTCTATTCCCATCCCTAGTCGTAGCATTCCTCCCAAGTTGCTTTGTTCCTCCCAATTCACATACTTTTTCCCAAGTTGCAATACTTCCTCTGAGTCACTCTATTTCTCTGCCTAGCATAAGCCTCAGACACAGTTATATGGACCATAGCCAGTGGCATACAGTAGCTAGACATGGGTGGGCCCCCAGGCAAAAACTTTTTCAGGGCCCCATTAAAATTAATACTGACGGCAATTTTTTTCTCACTCTCCCCATCCTCTCCCTGATCCTCTCTCATCATCCCTCCTCATCTCTCCCCATCCCTCTTCATGATAATCTCTCCCCCACCACATCATAATCACCATCTTTCCCCTCCTCCTCATCTCTACCCCTCCTCCTCCTCCTCATCCTCCTCATTCTCTCCACCTCATCCTCCTCATCTCTCCCCTTCCTCCTCCTCATTATTTCTACTCCTCATCATCTCTCCCCCTCCTCCTCATCATCTCTCCCCCTCATCATCACCATCACCAGCTCCCCCCTCATCACCATCATCAGCTCTCCCCCATCATCATCATCACCATCACCTCTCCCCCCCATCATCACATCTCCCTCCCATCATCACATCTCCCCCTCATCATCACATCTCCCGGTCATCATCACATTTCTCCCTCATCATTATCATCATCTCTCCCTTCCTCCTCCTCTATGCCTACCTGGTGATAGAGACAGGTGGGGGAGATGGTATGTGGCAGCGGCGGACCACCAGCATTAAACAGATGATAAGCCGGCAGAGGAATCAGCAGTTGTTACACAGGCAGAGCAGGAAAGCAGGGGAGGTGCGCGCTCTAGTGGTCTGACCCGGTGTCTACTGCTAGAGCGCGCTCCTCCCAGGCCATCTTGCTCAGCCTTTGTAACAACTGCTGATTCTACTGCCAACTTAGGTCGCAATTATAGTGAGCGCGACGGCGCATGCGATTTTGCGCACTGCAGCAGATTTTTGAAAATAATAATTATTTTGTCTTTTCACGCGACGGCCACGTCACGGCCGCGTCACGTGAGCGGTTCAGCCAACGAGGGCAAACCAGCCTAGTGACGCGTCCACCACGCCTTCGCCATGCCATTTCATCGCCTCCATCTAAAAGTGCACACATCGCAAGGGCGAGAGGTGTGGGCTCCGACGCATGCGTGCGAGCCTACTATAAATGAAGCCTCATCTTCTGTTTAATGCCGGGGCCCACCACCGCCGTATACCATTTCCCCCTGCCTGTCTGAAGAGAGAGATTCGCCGCCGACAGAGAGGGGACCGGGGGGGTGGTGGGGAGCGAGGAATGTGGTAACCCCAAGAACATGCCCCCCAAGAGCGTGGCCGCCAGGGCTGCCTGGGCTAAATCTACGCCCCTGACTATAGCCTTTTGGGATTAAGAGCTAAGTGGTGTGGTGTGTTGTTTAAACGCTGTAAGACGCACATAGTCAAGTGTTCTACAAAATGTCCTGCAATGGAACTATTACATTGGTATACAGTAGTTAAAGAATATGTAGCTGAGTGCTCTCTCATTATCACAACTGCACTATGTATTTCTAAGTGGGACTGCAACGTCACAACTGCAATGTAACTTTGAGCTGCAAAAAGACTTATTGTGCAACAACCAGATTCGTAAAGAGTTTACACTTATTAGTAGAAAAGTACACTTTTTGCATTACTGGTAACTCTGTTAATTGCTGATTTCCCCCCCCTCTCATCATGCAGAAAAATGAAACACACGCCACGTACACAAACACGCTGTACTTTTCATTGGAAACTGATAGTATAATCATTAGAGATGAGGAAGTGAGTATAATAATGTCCTGCACGTACCAACTGGATATGAAGCTCAGCCTTGAGACAGCCCTACGTCCTATTGTCAGGTACTTCTATAATTAATATCTGCGCTTATTTATTCCCCTAATGTACAGGGTCATTTAGACCTCATGTCCCAGACACACTTAGATTATGGGCGGTAAACATGTGTGAAAAACCCTCCAGTGGACAACATACAGTGCAGCAAAGATAGAGAACAGCAACTAAATAGTCTGTGGGAAACAGCATGATTTGTTAGACTCTGCAATACTGTACTCTTGTGATCTCACAAATTATCATAAGATTAAATGAAAACAACTATGGTATCCTTTGTGTGAGCTATGTGATAAATTTGGTGAATGTAGGGTTTGCTTTGTGTACTGTTATGATCTCACAAATTATCTTATGATTATAAATGAAATCACTTAAGGTATCTTTGTGTGAGCACCAAGCATGTTTCATATCTACTTCTGCTAATGCCCAGCAGAGGGATGGGTTCTTCTTCTGTCTATTAGAGTAGATTATAAGGCATCAGCAAGATTCTAGAAAAAGGTATGAGATTTGGGACAATACTTGTCAGAGAAGAACATGACAGTGCATAGGGATTTGCTTTCTATATCACTGATCTTTTATACTATATTAGTGAAAGCACTGTATGCCTGCCTGCCTGCCTGCCTGCCTGCCTGTGTCCCTAGGGGAAATCTCATTGGTCCCTTGGGCCGCCCCCGCACACCTCTCATTGGCCTGAGGTGGAGGCACACCTCTCATAGGCCTGAGGCGGAGTGACGGGCGGCCCAAACACACACACACACACCCACACTCACACGCTCTCTCTCTCTACCCTCCTTAACGGCTGACACACACACACACACACACACACACACACACACACACACACACACACACACACACACACACACACACACACACACACACACACACACACACACACACACACACACACACACACACACACACACACACACTCTCTCTCCACCCTCCTTAACGGCTGACACTCTCTCTCTCTCTCTCTCTCTCTCTCTCTCTCTCTCTCTCTTCTCTCTCTCTCTCTCTCTCTCTCTCTCTCTCTCTCTTTCTCTCTCTTCTCTCTTCTCTCTCTCTCTTCTCTCTCTCTCTCTCTCCACCCTCCTTAACGGCTGCCCGATCCTTGACCCCCCCCCCGCCCTTCCCGGCCGCTGGCCCGCAACAACGGAACCCCCCCTATCACCACTCCGCGGGACCTCAACATCACCCTCTCTCCCGGTGCTTCCCCCCCCCCCCCAGAGCACCCTCTCTCCCGGTGCTCACCCGCTCTCCCGGTGCTCACCCGCTCTCCCGGTGCTCACCCGCTCTCCCGGTGCTCCCTCTCCCCCGGTGCTCCCTCTCCCCCCCCCCCAGAGCACGCTGTCGCCGCTCTCACCTTCAGGCCTAGAGGCCCCGCCCCCAGCTCACCATCCCCGCGCGCGCTGCTCCCGCTCTCTCAGTCGAGAGCTGTACGGGCCGCGGCCCACACCACCTCCTGACCTGAGCGTCTCAGCTCCGCATCGCCGGGGGAAACGGAGACCGCCGAGGAACCCGAGGAGGAGCGCGGCCCGGTGCGAGGTAAGTAACCACACGGGAAGGGATCTTTCACCCCCCGGCCCGGCGCTTCACCCCACCCGGCGCTTCACCCCCCCGGCCTGGCCCTTCACCCGGCCTGGCGCTTCACCCCCCCCCCCGCCCTGGCCCTTCACCCCCCCCCCAACCCTGCCCTTCACCCCCCCCCCCCCCCGACCCTGCCCTTCACCCCCCCCCGACCCTGCCCTTCACCCGGCCTGGCACTTCACCCCCCCCGGCCTGGCCGCCCTTCACCCGGCCTGGCGCTTCACCCCCCCCGCCCTGGCCCTTCACCCCCCCCGACCCTGCCCTTCACCCCCCCCCGGCCCTGCCCTTCACCCCCCCCCCCGGCCCTGCCCTTCACCCCCCCCCGGCCCTGCCCTTCACCCCCCCCGGCCCTGCCCTTCACCCCCCCCCGGCCCTGCCCTTCACCCCCCCCCCGGCCCTGCCCTTCACCCCCCCCCCGGCCCTGCCCTTCACCCCCCCCCCGGCCCTGCCCTTCACCCCCCCCCCCGGCCCTGCCCTTCGCCCCCTCCGGCCCTGCCCTTCGCCCCCTCCGGCCCTGCCCTTCGCCCCCGCCCTCCCTGCCCTTCGCCCCCGCCCTCCCTGCCCTTCGCCCCCGCCCTCCCTGCCCT